>NC_090445.1:515713328-516013328 GCF_031143425.1 Pleurodeles waltl
ACCTGTTTTCTGTGGAAAAATTTGATGTGTCCATGTTGTGTTTTGGGGCATTTCCTTTCGTGGGCGCTAGGCCTACCCCCACAAGTGAGGTACAATTTTTATCGGGAGACTTGGGGGAACGCTGGGTGGAAGGAAATTTGTGGCTCCTCTCAGATTCCAGAACTTTCTGTCACTGAAATGAGAGGAAAAAGTGTTTTTTTAGCCAAATTTGAGATTTGCAAAGGATTCTGGGTAACAGAACCTGGTCAGAGCCCCACAAGTCACCCCATCTTTGATTCCCCTAGGTGTCTAGTTTTCAAAACTGCGCAGGTTTGCTAAGTTTCCCTAGGTGCCGGCTGAGCTAGAGGACAAAATCCACAGCTAGGCACTTTGCAAAAAACAGCTGTTTTCTTTGTGAAAATGTGATGTGTCCATGTTGTGTTTTGGGGCTTTTCCTGTTGCGGGCGCTAGGCCTACCCCTACAAGTGAGGTGCCATTTTTATCGGGAGACTTAAGGGAACGCAGGGTGGAAGGAAATTCGTGGCTCCTCTCAGATTCCAGAACTTTCTGTCACCGAAATGAGAGGAAAAAGTGTTTTTTGGGCCAAATTTTGAGGTTTGCAAAGGATTCTGGGTAACAGAACCTGGTCAGAGCCCCAAAAGTCACCCCATCTTGAATTCCCCTAGGTGTCTAGTGTTCAAAAATGCGCTGGTTTGCCAGGTTTCCCCAGGTGCCGGCTGAGCTAGAGGCCAAAATCCACAGGTCAGTAGTTTGTAAAAAATACCTCTGTTTTCTGTGGAAAAATGTGATGTGTCCACGTTGTGTTTTGGGGCATTTCCTTTCGCGGGCGCTAGGCCTACCCCCACAATGAGGTACCATTTTTATCGGGAGACTTGGGGGAAACTTGGGTGGAAGGAAATTTGTGGCTCCTCTCAGATTCCAGAACTTTCTGTCACCGGAATGAGAGGAAAACGAGTTTTTTTGGCCAAATTTTGAGGTTTGCAAAGGATTCTGGGTACCAGAACCTGGTCAGTGCCCCACAAGTCACCCCATCTTGGATTCCTCTAGGTGTCTAGTTTTCGAAAATGCGCTGGTTTGCTAGGTTTCCCCGGGTGCCGACTGAGCTAGAGGCCCAAATCCACAGGTAGGTAGTTTGTAAAAAACACCTCTGTTTTCTGTGTAAAAATTTGATGTGTCCACGTTGTGTTTTGGGGCATATCCTTTCGCGGGCGCTAGGCCTACCCCCACAAGTGAGGTACCATTTTTATTGGGAGACTTGGGGGAACGCTGGGTGGAAGGAAATTTGTGGCTCCTCTCAGATTCCAGAACTTTCTGTCACCGAAATGAGAGGAAAAAGTGGTTTTTTGGCCAAATTTGAGGTATGCAAAGGATTCTGGGTAACAGAACCTGGTTAGAGCCCCACAAGTCACCCCATCTTTGATTCCCCTAGGTGTCTAGTTTTCAAAACTGCGCAGGTTTGCTAAGTTTCCCTAGGTGCCGGCTGAGCTAGAGGCCAAAATCCACAGCTAGGCACTTTGCAAAAAACAGCTGTTTTCTTTGTGAAAATGTGATGTGTCCATGTTGTGTTTTGGGGCTTTTCCTGTCGCGGGCGCTAGGCCTACCCCTACAAGTGAGGTACCATTTTTATCGGGAAACTTGGGGGAAGGCTGGGTGGAAGGACATTTGTGGCTCCTCTCAGATTCCAGAACTTTCTGTCACAGAAATGACAGGAAAAAGTGTTTTTTAGGCCACATGTTGAGGTTTGCAAAGGATTCTGGGTAACAGAACCTGGTCAAAGCCCCACAAGTCACCCCAACTTGGATTCCCCTAGGTGACTAGCTTTAAAAAATGCACTGGTTTGCTAGGTTTCCCCAGATACCGGCTGAGCTAGAGGCCAAAATCCACAGCTAGGCAGTTTGTAAAAAACACCTCTGTTTTCTGTGGAAAACTTTGATGTGTCCACGTTGTGTTTTGGGGCATTTCCTTTTGCGGGCGCTGGCCTACCCCCACAAGTGAGGTACCATTTTTATTGGGAGACTTGGGGGAACGCTGGGTGGAAGGAAATTTGTGGCTCCTCTCAGATTCCAGAACTTTCTGTCACCGAAATGAGAGGAGAAAGTGTTTTTTTGGCCACATTTTGCAATTTGCAAAGGATTCTGGGTAACAGATCATGGTCAGAGCCCCACAAGTCACCCCATCTTGGATTCCCCTAGGTGTCTAGTTTTCGAAAATGTGCTAGTTTGCTAGGTTTCCCCAGGTGCCGGCTGAGCTAGAGGCCAAAATCCTCAGCTAGGCACTTTGCAAAAAACAGCTCTGTTTTCTTTGTGAAAATGTGATGGGTCCACGTTTTGTTTTGGGGCACTTCCTGTCGCGGGTGCTAGGCCTATCCACGCAAGTGAGGTACCATTTTTATCGGGAGACGTGGGGGAACACAGAATAGCAAAACAAGTGTTATTGCCCCTTGTCTTTCTCTACATTCTCTATATTTTGTCCTTCCAAATGTAAGACAGTGTGTAAAAAAGACATCTATTTGAGAAATGCCCTGTAATTCACATGCTAGGATGGGCACCCCAGAATTCAGAGATGTGCAAATAACCACTGCTTCTCTACACCTTATCTTGTGGTCATTTTGAGGTTTTCTTGATGCCTATTTTTCACCTTTTATATTTCAGCAAATTAATTGCTGTATACCCGGTTTAGAATAGAAACCCATTGTAAGGTGCAGCTCATTTATTGGCTCTGGGTACCTGGGGTTCTTGATGAACCTACAAGCCCTATATATCCCCGCAACCAAAAGAGTCCATCAGACGTAACGGTATATTGCTTTAAAAAGTCTGACATCGCAGGAAAAAGTTACAGGGTCAAACGTGGAGAAAAATGGCTGTTTTTTTCACCTCAATGTCAATATTGTTTTATTTCAGCTGTTATTTTCTGCAGGAAACACTTGGAGGATCTACACAAATGACCCCTTGCTGAATTCAGGATTTTGACAACTTTTCAGAAATGTTTAGCTTTCTGGGATCCAGCATTGGTTTCTTACCCATTTTGGTCACTAACTGGAAGGAGGCTGAAAGCACAAAAAATAGTAAAAATGGGGTATGTCCCAGTAAAATGTCAAAATTGTATTGAAAAATGGGGTTTTCCTGTTCCTGTCCGTTCCTGAAAGCTGGGAAGATGGTGATCTTGCCACCGCAAACCCTTTGTTGATGCAATTTTCGGTGGAAAAAACCACGAGCCCCCTTCTGCAGCCCCTTTTTCCCATTTTTCTGAAAAAAACAAAATTGTCACAGTATTTTGGCTAATTTCTTGGTCTCCTTCAGGGGAACCCACAAAGTATGGGTACCTCTAGACTCCCTAGGATGTTGGAACAAAAGGACGCAAATTTGGCGTGGGTAGCTTATGTGAACAAAAGGTTATGAGGGCCTAAGCGCGAACTGCCCCAAATAGCCAAAAAAAGGCTCGGCACAGGAGGGGAAAAGGCCTGGCAGCGAAGGGGTTAAAGGCTCTTGTAGATAGATTTTCCAATTGTAGAAATCACTAGGTAACCTGTAGAATGGTTTGTGATTATGCAGTGTTTAAGTTCCTCCAAGGTACATGGATTTTCCTCTCATTGCCAATGTGGAAGTATAAAATCAAAGGTCAAAGTAAAATAGCAATTTTATTTCCAAGAGAAAAGGAACTCCATTCACAGTGTAGGCATAACCAACTCCAGCTCCCCCTCTACCAGCAGCTCCTACATTTCAAATACTAACATTCTAGTGGAACCTAAGGGGAACAATACAAGAAGTAAGGGCGGGGGAAAGAACTACACTGGAATATACCAAAGATAAATAATGAATAAACAGATGTCATATACCACAATTACTTTAACCTTTGTTCTTTTCAGTGACTATGTAATAGATATATAATACCAGAGAGCTCAGAGGGGGGGCAAAATACGGGTGAATTTAGTTTACATGTTTGAGCCGCACCTGTAATTATTTAGGCCATACCACTTTTACAGAGTCCCCACCCCTGCCCCCCCATGCACACTTTTTTCATATCATTTAAAGCCCCTACTATTCCAACTGAAAATCAGCTGGGAAAACTCCCATTAAGGAAGGGTCGTTTTGCTTAAATACAAGCGGCCTTATGCCATGTGTGACAACTTCACACAGCCCTCTCTATATTTAGATAAATTTGTTTGCACCCTAGAACTTTTAATTTTGGGATCAAAGGTTACCTACATGCAACGAGCTGTTGCCCAAAAATCTAGTGTGATGTAATAAGGAATGTGGAATAAAGAATATGAAATGTTGGTGTTGGAGCCAGTGACAGTTGCTGCTTCTTCCTGATTGGTGAAGTGTTCCTAAATAAACACTCTTAAACCTTACCTGGATCTCTTAATTGCGTGTAACCATCTTGTTACACAGGCAATGAGCATGCAATACCTAGACTAGAATGGAGAACACCTCAACATCACAGGGGTGTGTGGGCTGTTTTAGCCTGCTGCTTTGATGCACAGTTTGTGCAGCTAGACAACAGAGAGACCCCTATTGAGGAATATCTTTAGTTCTTATATTGCCGTTGGACTATGCAGCTCCGGAGTGTACTAGTTGTCCCTGTTGGGCTGTGCAATGCGGGAGTGTTTCAATAGATTGCGGCTTAAGAGCAACAGTAGTTTTAGAAGTGACGTCTTCTGAAAAAACAAGCCCCGTGGCCATGGAAACAACATGAAGTGTAAGGGAAACAAGGGCGATCCCCTGTCAAACGCACGCATAGCAATGTTTGGGTGGCCAATTTTGTGAGTTGGTCAGAGCAAGTGTTCCAAAATAGGAAACGCATCGTTTTAAATATGAGTTGTTTTGCCTAGTCTATATTACAGGCACACTCATTCAGTATTTAAACTGGGCGTGTCCAGTGCGGCGGCAGGCACAACTTTTGTCAGTCCGCAAGCTTATTAATTAACTCTTATTCAGACTCTTAACGGAGCCTGATTAGAGCTGTGACAGGCACACCTTCAGTCTATCTACAAGTTTATTAGGTAAGTGACTGAAAACAAAAAGAAACATATTTCATTTGAATTAGGTACTGTTGTCAATTAAATAACAGCAATATTATATTAGGCCTGACTGTAATGGTGACGGGCGCACCATTCGGGTTGCTGGACAGTACGTTTTGATGCACTGTTAGAATACGCTTTCTATTTTAAGTGTGACTTTTTTGTAGTTGTGGTTTGCGGGGGTACAGTATGCAAAACATTGCGCCACCTCCATTTTTCTTAAGTAGTCCTGCTGAACCTCCGGTGAAAAGGAGTAAATTGAAGATGTTTGACTGCTATACAAGACTGTGTGGAAGGAGAAAAGTGCTGAACACAAATATTCGTTTTTAATGCAATGTCTTAATGGGGAAGTGTAGGAGGCTGGCCTGGTGTGTGGTGGGTATCTATGGTACTTACACCTTATACCAGGTCCAGGTATCCCTTATTAGTGTAGTGTAGTCAGTGTCTAAAAGCCAGGCTCTCTAGAGGTAGCTGTGGATGAGCAGCCAAGGCTTATCTAGTAGGCATGCAAAGCTCATGCAATACCACTGCAGTCAGACTTAGTACTTACACACATGAAAGAAAACAGTGTTACAAAAATAAAGGTACTTTGTTTTGGTGACACAATTACCAAAAATACCATAGAGACTATACTTCCTTAGGGGGTAAGTATTACACAAATCATATACACAAGTATACAGAAATGGGCATAAAGAACAGTTAAGGAAACAGTGCAATTAGTGAAAATCACAAAAGTTAGAAATGGGCCTGGGGGAACACAAACATATACTAAGAAAGTGGAATGCAAAAGTTGGTCCCCCACTTAGGCAAGTGTAGTGTGTAGAGGGCAGCTGGGAGTACTAAGCCCAAAGGTAAGTACCACAACCCACCCCAGCGACCAGGAGAGCTGAAGTAAATCACAGTAAGTTTCCTAGAATACACACGGAGAGGTAAAGAAGAATATTGCAAAACCCAGAAGAGACTGCAACACACCAACAGTGGATTCCTGGACAAGAAGACCTGTGGAAAAAGGGGACCAAGACCAAGAAGCACAGAAGAGTCCAGCAAGGGCAGGAGCCCCTACTCACCAGGATTAAGGTGCAAGAAGTGACCCAGCGGTGAGGAAGAAGAGTCAGCACTTCACCCAAGAAGATGAAGTTGGGTTCCTGGAGGGTGCAGGTGATGTCCCACGCTGGATGGAGGATTGCAGTCATGTTTGCATCATTGGAGTCCACCAACAAGCCTTGGCACACAGAAAGTTTGTGGTTAGCGGAAAATGGCGCTGCCGGGGACCAGGAAGGACCAGGTGGACCCTACCGAGGAGGTGCAGTCAGAGGGGGACCTCAGCAGCACAGAGAACCCACAGAAGACCAGGTAGCGCCCACAGGACAGGGACAGGAGAGATCCAGCAGAGGCCCATGCAGCACTACGAAAAGGGCTCCCACGCCTCCGGAAAACCACTCAGGAAGCTGTGCGTCACAGTAAGGAGTGCTGGGAGCTGGAGCTTCAAGATGAATGAAGATCTTGGAGGAAGGATGCCAACAAGCCTTGGCAGCTGCAATTGACATGGTGCACAGGGGTACTGTCCTGTGTGGGCAGGCAAGAGCTTACCTTCACCCAAGTTGGAAAGTTGGAAGAGAAGACCGTCGGGACGACTTCACTCCACTACTCGTGATGCAGGATCCATGCAGCTCAGCAAGAGAAGGGATCCACGCAACCAATCGTCATCGCAGTTGGTGCCTGCAGAAGCAGGGGACTGACTCCTTCACCCCAAGGGAGATTCTTTCTTTCTTCAGTGGAGGGTGCAGAGGATTCCTGCTGGAGTCTTGCAATGTGAATCTGAGGAACCACCCAAGAGAGAGACCCTAAATAGCCCTGAAAGGGGGATTGGTCACTTAGCTGGGTGACCCCCTACTAGGAGGGGGTTCCAACATCACCTGCTGGCACTAGCCACTCTGATGCTCCCAGAGTTCCCTGCCAACCTTGAATCCAAAATGGCAAAACCCAGGGACACCTCTGGAGGAGCTCAGAGCACCACCCTTGGGGTGGTTATGGACAGGGGAGTGGTCACTCCAGTTTCCTTTGTTCAGTTTCGCACCAGAGCAGGGACTGGGGGTCCCTGAACTTGTGTAAACTGGTTTATGCTAACCCTCCCAAGCCTGTAACACCTATTTCCAAAGGGAGAGGGTGTAACACCCCTCTCCCAAAGAAAATCCTTTCTTCTGCATCCCTGGGCTCAAACTTCTCATACAACAGGAGGGCAGAAACCTGTCTGGGAGGTAGCAGCAGCTTGGGCTGCCTGGAAACCCTCAGAAGGCTGTGATTGCAATACTGGGGGGTCTCTAAGGAGCCCCCAGAGTGCATGGAATCATACAACCAATGCTTGCAAAAGCCTTGGGGTATGATTCCAACATGTTTGATACCAAACATGGCTATTTTCGGAGTTACCATTATGTAGCTGGACTTAGGTAGGGACCTATGTTCTGTACACATGTAAAATGGTGTCCCTGCACTCACGAAGTCCGGAAAATGGGCCTGGAGTTCATGGGAGCACCTCTGCTAGTGCAGGGGTGCCCTCACACACAGGCCTTCCATAGGGGTGACTTATGAGTGACCTGGTGTAGTAAAAAATGGCAGGGAAAGGAAGGGTGCTAGCACCTTTTCACACAGACCGCAATGGCAGTCCTGCAGACGCCTTTGCATTGGCTCCCTATGGGTGGCAAAATATATGCTGCAGCCCATAGGGATCCCCTGGAACCCCAATGCCCTGGGTACCTAGGTACCATATACTAGGGACTTATAAGGGGGGACCATTGTTCCAATTGTGGGTGAAATACAGAGTTTTGGGAGAGAGAGAGCATAATCACTGGGGGCCTGGTTAGCAGGATCACAGTGAACACAGTCAAGCACACTGACATCATGCAGAAAAAGAGGTAACCATGCCAAGAACGAGGATACTTTCCTATCGGAAGGCCAAGAAGATTTTTAAAAATTGCCTGAGCGAGCTACTGAGAAACAAAGAGAATTAAATGAGATGCACATTTTTGTACTAAACCTTGGTTGTCATTGTTTTCTGTGGATTAATTCTATTATGGAACAACACCATTTGGGTCCACGTGAACAGGGCAGAGTAGTGCTGGTTGTAGATTTTGTAACTGGCCTTAGAAATTAGTATCTACATGTAAATTTAAAGAGAATTCTGATGAAAGAATTGGAGACTAATTTGTTTTGAAATGTAGAAGTGCCAAAATAAGAAAGGAATTATGGTGAAAAGACGAACCATCCTTAGAGAAACTACTTTTAGTAGCAAAAAGAGTGGAATGTATAATAAAATGTGTATCACAATTGAAGTCTGCGAAGAATATATCGCCCTCATAGTCTGAAAAAGTTGAAGAAACTATGGGGGTCATTATGACCCCGGCGGCCGGTGTTATAGTGGCGGTAGTACCGCCAACAGGCTGGCGGTACATACCACCATATTATAACATTGGTGGTTTGGCAAAAGCCAAACCGCCAATGTACCACACGACCGCCGCAGCGGCTGTCACTAGGCCGCCCACGGTAATCTGACCCCGCCCACCGACATGGTTTCCGTGGCTTTTTCACCGCCATGAAAACCATGGCGGTAGGCACTATCAGTGCCAGGGAATCCTGATAGAGGTCTCCACCGCCCCCTCTCCCTCCCCTCCCCAGGGATCTCCCCCACCCTTTCCCTTCCGACCTTCCCCGACATACACACACCTACACGCACAGACAGACACACACACACACAGATGCATACCTACATTCACCCACACATGCACACATCAATGCACACACAAATCCACACACACTGACATACATACATGCACACACGCATTCACACATCACAACATACACGCACACTCACATCCATTCATGCACACACGCATTCCAAACACACCACACCCGCATGCACGCACACAGAAACATACACACACAGCCCCCTGCACACACAGCACCCTCCCTCCTCCTCCCCTGCTTGTACGGGGTCCTCTGGCAGGAGATGAGATGTGGCTGCCAGCAGGAGCGTCCGCCAGCAGAACACCGCCAGCCCGTATCATGGATCATGATACGGTTGGCGGCGGTCTACTGGTGTGGTGTAGGTAGCCACGGCGGCGGTCTTGTGGCGGCCGTCGCCGTTGCGGTAGGTGGCATTTACCACATATTTCATAATGAGGGCCTATATGTGTGGTGAAAGGCAAAGAGGTTGCTACAGATGATTAAACAAAAATCTCAGGCAATTTGTTTTCCTGTGGTGGGAGATAGCACGGAGCCAAAGCAAGGGCTTGTCCAGCATTGAATGTAGTCACAGCTATGGGAAAAAGGTAGTTTTATCATATGTTATAGAAGGAGGTTTGAAAAAGAACAAAATAAAGAGGTTAAGAGGGCTTGCATGAAAATTTATTTCAGGTCAGACAGTTAGGGATCATCCTGGTGAAAATAGATGAAGTAGAACTTCTCATGAAGTTTGATTTGTGTTCTAATCTAACCAACGTCTCAAAGAAAACCTATGCTCAATGGTTTGAGAGGAAAAACGAAGTGCATGGTATGGCTGTATGCCCTGGGGGTTATGGTGATCAACCAATAGAAATGTCAGGATATTGTAATGATGGTTTTGGATTAGCAACAAATTTGTGATTGAAACATTGTATGTCTTAAAAAGAGGGGATGATTTGAATGGGTGGCTACTTCAGCAAAGATTAGGAGTTACTCTTAATTCTATTGCAGAAGTAGAGTCAGGACAAGTTGATTTTGTGTCAGAGTTCTCATTGTTATTTCAAGAAGTTAGGTTGTTTGAAGGGATAAAAACACCATATAAGGGTATGGAAAGGGGCAGTGCCTGTAATAGCCAGTCAGAAACACTGCTTTAAGTGTTCAATATAAAGTTGAGCAGGAGTTACACAAATTGATTACTGAGGGTGTTATAACAGTAACACATGTTGAGGCCCATAAGGGGTTGGCTCCAATAGTAGTGGCCAGAAAGGCCAGCGGTGCCATTAGGCTTTGTGTGGATCTGGCAGTGCTCAATCATGCAACGATAGTAGACAATTTTCTCTTCCAAATATCAATGAAATTGTGTCTACCCTGGCAACCGTAAAATATTTCACTACACTTGATTTAACTGCAGCATATCATCAAGTTGAGTTAGACAGTAGTCCCCAGGAGCTCATAGCTTTTATTACTATGTTGTGCACATTTAAGTTTAAAAGAATGCAATTTGGTCTTGTTTCTGCTGCATATTTAATTTTTCTGAGATTAATGAGATTGATGTTGAAGTACAATGAAGAAGTGAAATGTTACCAAGATGATTTGTTGATTATATATATATATATATATATATACATATATATATATATATATATATATATGTATGTATATCTGTATATATACACATATAGATAGGTATATGTGCAGTTTTAACAGTTTTAAAGCGCAGAAGAAATGGCAAGGAGTGTTTACTGCCTGTGCTTCAAGATGTTTATGAGGAACCAAGATTAAATATTCTGTAAATGAGAGAGAAGCTTTAGTAGTTCATTGGACATTGAATAGGTTTTGTATTTTATTCTGGGGAACCAAGCTTAAAGTTTGTGCAGATCATAAACTGTTGATTTTATTTTCTCAAGGATCACAAGTTGGGTTATTGTGTTGCATGAATTTGATTTTGAAACAGAGGACATGCATGAAGATAATAATGTATCTGCAAACACTCTTGTTTGGTTTCAGAGTCAGGTCAAGAAGAGATGGTGGAAGAGTGTTTGGATGAACATATAAATGTGTGTGAGATAACCTTTTGTGTATTGGCTGAGAATGGCTGGAAGGAGGAATTGGCTAAGGTTTGAGAAATAGCTAATGTAATAAAAGGCGCTCAGTCTGGTCACTTTATGTTACTGTCCAAGTCTTGGTTTTCGACAAAAATGAGTTATCAGTGGATAGAGGGATTTTATTAGGAGGAACATCTAATCTTTGAAATAAAGTTATTGCTATTGCACATCAGGGTCACATGGGTATAGTCAAAACCAAGGAAAGGTTAAGAACAAGAATCTGGTGGCCCATTATGGATTTGGAGGTAGAACGAGAGGTGGGAGAATGAGCAGAAAATAAGTGTAGTGATAAAGTTTTAATGCATTGTCAGATGCCAATGGTCTGTCAGAAACTTCCAGATCATCTCTGGCAAGATGTTGCCATTTGATATCGTAGGTCCTTTGAGAAGCGAACATTGGGCACCTTATTTGTTAGTTGTGATGGATTTATACTCTAGATAGCTGGAAGTTGAGTATGTACAGGATGTTTCTTCTATCAGTCTTATTAAGTTCTTAGGACAGGGGTTTAACCCCTTACCTTCCAGGCCTTTTCCCCCTCAGGTGCGAAGCCTTTTTTTGGCTGTTTGGGACAGTTCGCGCTTAGGCTCTTTTTGTCCACGTAAGCTACCCGCGCCAAACTTGCATCCGTTTTTTCCAACATCCTAGGGATTCTAGAGGTACCCAGACTTTGTAGGTTCCCCTGAAGGAGACTAAGAAATTAGACAAAATACAGCAAATTTTTCATTTTTTTCAAAAAAATTAGAAAAAAGGGCAGCAGAAGAAGGCTTGTGGTTTTTTCCCTGAAAATGGCATCAACAAAGGGTTTGCGGTGCTACAATTACCATCTTCCCAGCTTTCAGGAACAGGCAGACTTGAATCAGACAACCCCATTTTTCAACACAATTTTGGTATTTTACTGGGACAACCCCCATTTTTTCTATTTTTTGTGCTTTCAGCCTCTTTCTAGTTAGTGACAGAAATGGGTGTGAAACCAATGCTGTATCCCAGAAAGCTAAACATTTCTGAAACGTAGACAGCATTCTAAATTCAGCTAGGAGTAATTTGTGCAGAACCTACAAGGGTTTTCTACAGAAAATAACAGCTGAAGTAAAAATATATTGAAATTGAGGTGAAAAAACCCAGCCATTTTTCTCCACATTTTACTCTGTAACTTTTTCCTGCTATGTCAGATGTCTGAAAGCAATATACTGTTATGTCTGCTGGACACTTCTTGTTTCAGGGGCATATAGGGCTTGTATGTTCATCAAGAACCCCTGGTACCCAGAGCCAATAAATGAGCTGGACCGTGCAATGGGTTTTCATTCTATATCGGGTATACAGTAATTCATTTGCTGAAATATAAAGAGTGAAAAATAGGTATCAAGAAAACTTTTGTATTTACAAAATGGGCACATGATAAGGTGATGAGAAGCAGTGGTTATTTGCACATCTCTGAATTCCGGGATGCACATACTAGCATGTGAATTACAGGGCATTTCTCAAATTGACGTCTTTTTTGCACAATGTCTTACATTTGGAAGAAATAAATGTAGAGAAAGACAAGGGGCATTAACACTTGTTTGCTATTCTGTGTTCCCTCAAGTCTCTTGATAAAAATGGTACCTCACTTGCGTGGGTAGGCCTAATGCTCGCAACAGGAAACGCAACATGTAGACATCACATTTTTACATTGAATTCTGACGTGTTTTTTGAAAAGTGCCTTGCTATAGATTTAGGCCTCTAGCTCAGCCGGCACCTAGGGAAACCTGCAAATTTTTCAAACTAGACACCTAGGGGAATCCAAGATGTGGTGACTTGTGGGGCTCTCAAAAGGTTCTGTTACCCAGAATCCTTTGCAAACCTCAAAATTTGGCCAAAAAAACACTTTTTCCTCACATTTCGGTGACAGAAAGTTCTGGAATCCGAGAGGAGCCACAAACTTCCTTCCACACAGCGTTCCCGCAAGTCTCCCAATAAAAATGGTACCTCACTTGTGTGGGTAGGCCTAGCGCCCGCTACAGGAAATGCCCCAAAACACAATGTGGACACATCACATTTTCCCAAAGAAAACAGAGCTGTTTTTTGCAAAGTGCGTGGCTATGGATTTTGGCCTCTAGCTCAGCCGCCACCTAGGGAAACCTACCAAACCTGCGCATTTTTGAAAACTAGACACCTAAGGGAATCCAAGATGGGGTGACTTGTGGGGCTCTCACCAGGTTCTGTTACCCAGAATCCTTTGCAAACCTCAACATTTGGCCAAGAAAAACACTTTTTCCTCTCATTTTGGTGACAGAAAGTTCTGGAATCTGAGAAAAGCCACTAATTTCTTTCCACCCAGCATTCCCCCAAGTCTCCCTATAAAAATGGTACCACACTTGTGTGGAATGGCCTAGCTCCCGCAACAGGAAATGCCCCAAAACACAACGTGGACACATCACATTTTCCCAAAGAAAACAGAGCTGTTTGCAAAGTGCCTAGCTGTGGATTTTGGCCTCTAGCTCAGCTAGCACCAAGGGAAACCTACCAAACCTGTGCATTTTTTAAAACTAGACACTAGGGAAATCCTGGATGGGGTGACTTGTGGGGCTCTCACCAGGTTCTGTTACCCGGAATCCTTTGCAAACCTCAAAATTTGGCCAAAAAAAACACTTTTTCCTCTCATTTTGGTGACAGAAAGCTCTGGAATCTGAGAGGAGCCAGAAATTTCTTTCCACCCAGTGTTCTCCCAAGTCTCCCGATAAAAATGGTACCTCACTTGTGTGAGTACACCTAGTGCCCGCGACAGGAAATGCCCCAGAACAAAACGTAGACACATCACATTTTCCCAAAGAAAACAGAGCTGTTTTTTGCAAACTGCCTAGCTGTGGATTTTGGCCTCTAGCTCAGCCGGCCCCTTAGGGAAACCTACCAAACCTGCACATTTTTAAAACTAGACACCTAGGGGAATCTAAGATGGGGTGACTTGTGGGGCTATCACCAGGTTCTCTTACCCAGAATCCTTTGCAAACCTCAAAATTTGGCCCAAAAAACACTCTTTCCTCACAGTTTGGTGATAGAAAGTTCTGGAATCAGAGAGAAGCCACTAATTTCTTTCCACCCAGCATTCCCCCAAGTCTCCCTATAAAAATGGTACCACACTTGTGTGGAATGGCCTAGCTCCCGCAACAGGAAATGCCCCAAAACACAACGTGGACACATCACATTTTCCCAAAGAAAACAGAGCTGTTTGCAAAGTGCCTAGCTGTGGATTTTGGCCTCTAGCTCAGCTAGCACCAAGGGAAACCTACCAAACCTGTGCATTTTTTAAAACTAGACACTAGGGAAATCCTGGATGGGGTGACTTGTGGGGCTCTCACCAGGTTCTGTTACCCGGAATCCTTTGCAAACCTCAAAATTTGGCCAAAAAAAACACTTTTTCCTCTCATTTTGGTGACAGAAAGCTCTGGAATCTGAGAGGAGCCAGAAATTTCTTTCCACCCAGTGTTCTCCCAAGTCTCCCGATAAAAATGGTACCTCACTTGTGTGAGTACACCTAGTGCCCGCGACAGGAAATGCCCCAGAACAAAACGTAGACACATCACATTTTCCCAAAGAAAACAGAGCTGTTTTTTGCAAACTGCCTAGCTGTGGATTTTGGCCTCTAGCTCAGCCGGCCCCTTAGGGAAACCTACCAAACCTGCACATTTTTAAAACTAGACACCTAGGGGAATCTAAGATGGGGTGACTTGTGGGGCTATCACCAGGTTCTCTTACCCAGAATCCTTTGCAAACCTCAAAATTTGGCCCAAAAAACACTCTTTCCTCACAGTTTGGTGATAGAAAGTTCTGGAATCAGAGAGAAGCCACTAATTTCCTTTGACCCAGCATTCCCCCAAGTCTCCCGATAAAAATGGTACCTCACCTGTGTGGCTAGGCCTAGTGCCCGCGAAAGGAAATGCCCCAAAACACTATCTGGACACATCAAAAATATCTAATACAAAACTACCTGTTTTTGCGGGGGGGACCTGCGTTTTTGGTCCTGGTTTCAGCAGCCATCTAGGGAAACCTACCAAACCCAGACATTTCTGAAAACTTGACACCCGAGGGAGTGCAGGGTGGTGTGACTTTCATGGATCTCCCAATGTTTTCTTAACCAGAATCTTCAGTAAACCTCAAATTTAGCTAAACAATTACATTTTTCCCACATTTCTGTGTGGGATCACTGCCCCAGGACAATTTCCCTACCACCTAACGTTCCCCTCAGTCTCCCAGTAAAAATGATACCTCACTTGTGTAGGTGGGGCAAGTGCCTGTGTCAGGGAAGAGCCAAAAACATGTCAAAATTGAGGGGGAACCAAAGCAGGTCCAAAGGGGCAGTTTGAAAAAAAACATTTTTAGGCTGACAAGTGCAGCAGAATTATTATCGGTATAGATGAGAAAATGCTGGGTGGTAGGAATTTTGTGGATTTCTGCAGATTCCAGAAGGTTCCATAACAAAAATGTGCAGAAAATGTGTGATTTCCAGCTAAGTTGGAGGTTTGCAGGGCATTGTGGGTAAGAAAATGGTGCGGTGCATGTGAAGCACACCACCCTGCAATCACCTAGATGTTTAGTTTTCGGATGTGTCTAGGTCTTGGGGATTTTTCTACATGGCGGTGTCCCAAAGTCCAAAAAGTGCAGCCCTCACCATTCCAAGCGGGACAATATTGAGAGTTAGCCAAGCTCTCATGGCCCAAATGTAAAACCAAAACCCAAAATAATCAAAAGTCCTCTTGCTTGCCGTGGGATAAGATGTTTTAGTGTGTGGGGGAGAACTGAAAGACTGTTACCCCCTTCAGTTGGGGTTGGGGGCATAACCAGGCCCATACTGGTTGGTAGCCGAACAACTCTGGCGCCATTTATTTGGGGTGGGGGTATGGCGAACCCCCACCCTCTTATTTTGAAAAACAAAATTTCATTGGTCTCTGGTGGGCTTTTTGCCCCCCTTGGGGGAAGATAGGCCTTCCAAAAATAGGCCGATCTGTCCCCAAGGGGGCAGATATGGACAACAGAAATGTGCCCCCATAGGGAGTGACCCCTGCTCAAGGGGCTGCCCCCCAAACAAAACACACACCAATCCCTGGTGCCTAAGTCGTTTCTGCCCCCCCGAGGGCAGATCGGCCTAATAGAAATAGGCTGATCTGCCCCCAAGGAGAGCAGAAATAGCCTGAAATAAATTTGTCCCCCCAGGCGAACGACCCTTGCCTAAGGGGTCGCTCCCCTTGCGTGAAATTGGTGCAAAAAAAAAATTCTGCGGTGCCTAGTGGTTTCACCTAATAAAAATAGGCCGATCTGCCCCCAAAGGGGCCAGAAATGGCCTAAAATAAATCCCCTCCCCCCCCCCAGGGGGATGACTCTTGACTAAGGGGTCGCTCCCCTTGCATGAAATTGATGCAAAAAAATAAAAATCCCTGGTGTCTAGTGGTTTTTGCCCCCCTTGGGGGCAGATTGGCCTAACAAAAATAGGCCAATCTGCCCCCAAGGGGGGCTGAAATGGCCTAAATACAATTAGACCCCAAGGGGAGCGACCCTTGCCGAAGGGGTTGCACCCCATATATGAGAAACAAAGTAAACATAAACAAAAATATATCCCTGGTGTCTAGAGGTTCCTGCCCCCCATGGGGGCGGATCGGCCTAATTATAATAGGCCGAAAAGGCCTAAAAGTAGTTTGCTCTCCTGGGGAGCAGCCCTTGCCCAAGGGGCCACTCCCCTTACACGTAAGTATAAAAAAAATTAAAAAATCCCTGGTGTCTAGTTGCAGAAATCGCCTAAAAATAATTTAGCACCCTGGAAAGAGGCCCTTGCTCAAGGGGCCACTCCCCTTAGGTGTCAGTATCACCAAAAACAATTCCCTGGTGTCTAGTGGGCATTGATGCGATCGGGCAGCAGAAATGCTTGCAGAGACATGAAAGGAAAGGAAAGCCCTTTCCTTTCCTTTCATGCCTCTGCAGGCCCCCTCCTCCCAAGGAGCATTTCTCTTCCGCATCGGGCTGGAAGCATGCTTCCAGCACGATGGGAGGTGACCTCTAATGAGGTCACCACGCGATCGCATGCTGACGTCATCAGACGTCACTGAGGGGGGGGGGGGGGCGGGGTGGTGGAAGGAGAAGCGACTACCCTTCCAGCCCTGCCCTGGGACGGTGAGAGGGAGGCCCTTGGGGGGAGCGCCAGCGCTTCCCCCAAGGACCTATACCAGGACGTAGCGGTTGCGTCCGTGGCGCCTCAGCGCCGCGCCACCGGATGTAACCACTACGTCCTTGGCGGGGAAGGGGTTAAAAGAGAGAGCATCCCAGAATCTTTTTTCTCAGATAATGGACCACATTTCTGTTAAAAAATGATGGAAGCATTTTTTGTTTCTTGTGGGACTGATCATGAAAAGAGTTCTGTATATCATCTGGAAACCAATAGCAAATATAGCACGATTCAATAGAACAATAAAATAAGGTAATCAATTGTCAATAGTAAATTATTTGGATTAGGTTGAGCTACACAATTAATTGCAGTTTATCACATGACACCACATACTTCCACAGGAAAATCTCCTTTTGCGATATCTAAAGGTAGAGCTTCTAACACTTTGATATATCCAGGTTGGATAAATTGGGACAAAGGTGTAAAGTTTAATGAGTTAAATGGTTGGAGGGATGGCGAACTGGAGTTGCAAAGGAAAAGGAATTTTAATTTTGACAAAAGGAAATGTGTGAATAGTGTGGTGGTTAAAGTTGGAAATTTGGTGAGCATAAGAGCTCCTGTAGGGAAGGGTGTGTGCCTTAAGCTAAATCCACTAAAGCTTTGAGAGTTGTAAAATGTTTCAAAAATGATGTTAAAACAGAAGATGGGACAATGTGGAATATGAACCATGCTGCTGTATTAGATTTTGGTGTGGTTGTTTTACATCAGGAGTCATCAGAGGGTGATGGAAGAACTTCTGAGCAGGTGGTCGAGTCTTCCAAAAAAAAGGCCACAACCTGTAGGGAAAGTGTTATTAACTGTAAGTGAGTATCTATAACACTATGTTGGTTGAATTCACAATATTTTCTAAATTGATGTAATAATCTTATATCTTATTCGACTTGTAGTTTGGTAGATATGTATAGATATATTCATTAAGTTTCAAAGGTAGAGTATTTATGAGTTATAGTTGTAAAGTTTTGGATCTTTAAAGGAGGAAGAAGTGTGTTATATTTCTATACACTGCAGTGTGATGTGATAAGGAATGTGGAATAAAGGATATGAAACGTTGGTGCGGGAGGTCAGTGATGGTTGCTGTTGGTTCTTGATGGATAAAGTGTTTATGAATAAACACTCTTCATTTTATTTAATCACCTCGGTACAAATATAGGTATACATATATAATAACAGACAGCTCAGAGGCACACTATGGAAATCACAGAAATTTAGCTTAGTGCTTGGGGCACGCCCTCAGTATTGCCACATCCTTTAACAGACTCCCGCCTACCACTTTTTAGGTTTTGCCTGCATACAAGCTGGCGCGCATGCTTGCAAAATCTTTTGTTACTAAAAAAAAAAAAGTAATAATTTCAAGGGGCTTGGAACCAGCCACTTACTAACCTGAACTTACCAGGCCTACTCCAACCATTGACTTTGTTTTGATTAGAGCCAAACACACACCTATCTGAGTCTAAAGGTTCATTCAACCTCATGAGGTTAGATGGTTGTCTACCCTTATGTGTTTCCTTATAAATAAAATATCAAAACAAATATAAGGCAGGACGCGCTCCAACTTCCCTTACGTCTTCTTTCTTCAATGCCTTTTTCTCTGTCTTCTTTTTTTGTTGACATCAGTCTTCTTTTTTCATTCTGCATACCATCTTCTGCCTTCTGTCTTTGCTGTCTTCTTTACTGCAAGCCATCTTCTGTCTTCTGACATCTGTACTCTTCTCACGTCTTCTGTCTTCTCACGTCTTCTGTCTCCTCACGCCTTCGGTCTTCTGTCTGTTCCACCTGTGGTCTTCTTCAGTTTTTTGGTGCTTTCTGTCTTCTTCAGCCTTAGATCTTTTTCCATCTTCTCATGCCTTCTGTCTTCCGTCTTCTTTCTTCTAACATGCATGCCAATACGTTTCTCCTTCGTCTTTTTTTTCTATGTAACTGGCTTACAAATATTAGAAACATTTTATAATAATATTTGTTTTGAATTTAATAAAACAAACATTATTATAACCTTTGTCTAATTTTTGTAAGCCAGTTACATAGAAAACAAGCATTTGCAATGCAACGGGTTTCGCATTTGCTCGAGATAGAGCTATTCCAGTTTTAAACTCCTAACCAGACTTTTCTTGCCACATAAAGTGAAAAGTAAAACAATTTCACATAAGCGAACCCACAGCCCCAATAAAGCGTGACAGAGACACACAAAAGGAAACAGAAGTTCACTTGCAGTGGAACGTATCGGCAAAAGTGCAATTATCCATGTAACCATCAAAAGTGCAATTAGCCATGTAACTGGGTTGATGTCACACAAAGAGCACTGCTGCCCAGGGAAATTGCGCTGCCTGCAAAATAAAGAGAAAAAGTAGCCCAGAAACCATACGGAAAACATGGAGCCTTGCGTTTTCCGTAGTCCGTTGGTGCTATTGAGGAGGGCTAAATGCCGGAAAAGGCATGACGTATGCATGCCTTTCACAAAAGAAATGAAGCGAATTGTAAAAGGCAAGCCCACGAACCAACAAAATTGATGGGCATGGTTACAAGTCCCTAGACAGATAACAGGGACGGAGCGCTTTGCGCGCTCGACCCTAAAAAGACAAAGGCGAAACCAATTGACTTTGCCAATGCTTGTTTTTCATACTACTTAATGCCCTATTCCAAATGAAAAGCCTACGGAACACCGCATTAAGGAAGGGTCGTTTTGCTTAATTACAAGCTGCCTTATGCCGTGTAGGACACCTTCACCCTGTAAATTTAGATAACTTCATCTTGCACCCTGAGGATTTTAACGTTGAAATTTGGAATCAAAAGTCACCTGCGCGCAACGTGCTGTTGCCCAAAAAGCCAGGCCAAGCTAGAAGTGTCACATTTAGCGTGATAGGTCAGACATGCTGACTTTAATTGTAATTATATTTATAGAGCGCTTACTACCCTGACGAGGCGTCGAAGCGCTTTTTGGCGAGTAGCACGCCATTCCGGAACCCAAAAGGATTAGTGGTGGATTTTAATGAAAACCTGGAAGTGAGTAGGCTTTCTACAACTATTACCCGTTCTGTCGTGCACTACAACGCCCTTATTCCTGCTGCAAGCCCTCGCTTGCTTTATCGCCGAGAAATGACACTGACATTTTTTTAAAAACCACAATGGGCGGGACGACAGACACATGTGATGTGCAGGTCACGTGACAGGACGTGTGAGTCCAACCCGGGTCCTGTGATTAGCGTTCCACAGGCTGGGTCCTCTGATGATATCCCGGCATGCTAAGCGATTTCACCCTTCAGAGTTGGGCTGGGGCTCTACCAGTTGAGCCAAGATGGCTGATTTCGAGGATAGGGTGTCCGAGGAAGAGAAGGTAAAGCGCAGCGCTTTCTGTTGATACCTTGTTGCTGTCACCATTGACAGGTCCTCTGACTAGCTTCCTTTAGCCTAGAGCTCTTCTGTCTACCGTCAATAAGATTGGGTCGCTCCGTGCAATCCATTCCGCAAAAGACCCAGCAGAGGTACGCAGGGAAGACGTGAGAGAAGGAAGGCAAAACTCCCAGATCTTGTAAAGGGACGGTACAGGAAATAGGGGTAAACAAGTTAGCCTGAATACTAGGTGTTCCCTGTATACGCTGGAGGAAAGACAGTAGGGCACATGCAAGGCAATGTGCAGAAGTTTCTTAAGCAGGACAGCTTGTCTTTGGCTGAGGGGTTACAGGCTAAATAATCCAGTTGGAGCATGGTTGTGCCTGCCCCCCTAGTAAGAACTTGTAATTATAAGGGAGTAGTGAAATCTGTTTGTGTTTATAATGACCGGGTACAGACGACGAGGGAGGGCAAACTGAATAAAACTAGGGTCAGCTGGACAGTTTTGTATGTGATAAAAAGACATAGTGGAGTCCGTGGCAGCGCATAGTCGGTTATCTACAGCATCCTTTTATTGTTGGAGGATTGTAGAAAGGCGCATATTGTGAATGCTGCCAGCGACGGTCCTTGGATTTTAGGGTCCGGGGCAGAAACGAAATGTGCGGGGCCCCTCTAATTTTCATACAGCGTGATACATTCATGGCTGTTAGTTTCTCAGTAGTTGCTCATGAAGTTGCTTTGTGCAGACCCCCTCCCCCGGGGCTGCCTCCACCCCACCCCCCCGCATTCACCACTTTGAAGCACCTCTGACAGCTTATAAAGGGCTGAAGGTGTGAGAGCTGCCTGTGTGTTAAAACTGGGGGTGGGGGTAAATTCTAGGACCACAGGCATTCCACGGTGCCTCTGTCTGGACAGGAGGCAAAATTGCAGGACAAATCTGCAGAATGTCTCATTGCAACTAGGACCATAGAGGGTAGATCCTCCTGTGGGTCCCGCTGCACTATAGCAAGGAGGCGCCGTGAATGGGACAGCCCTCCCAATGGGCCCCATTGCAACAAGACACGTTTCTTTCAATTGGAAAGGCAGGTGGCACAAAAGGGCAGGTATGCCGCCGTGGTCTTACTGTGGTGTCCTAGTACGGGCCCCACGTTGGTGGGCTGAGTGCAGGGCCCGGAGTGGCTGCCCACACTCCCCATGCATAGTGCCGATGCTGAATGTGGCAACTACAGAATTTGTGAACCGGGGTACTTGAATCAGCTTGTCAAGGGTGACAGCTTAATTGGAGGCGGAAAAGGGGTGAGGGTCTAGGACCAGGTGACCTTTGTGACATAATGGTAGCTTTGATAAGGGCATCACTGGCAAATGGCGCAGGCTTTAAATCAAAGTATGAAGGTTACTAAAGTAAGACATGTTGGGAAGAATAGCTTCCTCCACACAAGGGCAACATAGGTTTGAGAATAAGAGGTAGTGTGGCAGGTTACATTATGGGGAGAGGTTAACTGGTAGGTTATTTTGGGCATGCAGTTGACCGTCTGGGATATGCCACAGGCTGAAAAAGCTAACATGGGAAGGGTGGGTGACTCGGGTATGACAAAGATTGTGACAGTAAGGGGCAGATATATACAGAGTAGAGGTGGGCGAGCCAACAAATTAAGAGGGAGAGCCAAGCTAAGGGTCTTGCTTGGATGTTAGAGCCCACACACAAGTGAAGCCTTACAAATATTTACTACTATAAATGATACGACAAGCATCACGTAAAATACTATAATCTCTTCAAAATTAAAAAAAAGTGTATTTAACATGTGCAAGCTTTGACATTATTAGAGCTCAAAGCTCTGCATGGAGAAGTACTTATTAAAGGTGATTTTTTTTGTATAACTGGTATTCTGAACTAAAATATTTGAAAATGCCTTCATATGCGATAATAAAGAAAAAAAGTTTTTGTAATATAAAATATTTCCCTCAGATCACACAGTTTACATAGGGAAGCTGCGATTTATCAATGGTTTCTGGTTTCACTTGTTACAAATAAGCTTGCAAATGGTTATTTGTCCTTAGTTACATTAAGGCTTTTTTTTTGTTTACTTCAGTGCATTTTTCTATAGTCTTTAAATGTAGCACATAGATGACCCAAAGGCCGAGCAATTTACATGAGCACCAGTTACATTGCTCAAGGTCACATGCATTGTTTATAGGCAGAGGGAAATTAAGTGATTTCCCCAGAATCACAGGATGTTGAGCTGAAACCGAGACTCGTAGTAAGTTCCACAGGCGGCAGCTCAAACAGTAACACCACATCCTGAATGTAGGAAGAGAGGCAGACAGAAGCCACAAGAAAACTGGACCCGTGATGGGCTGGAGATTCTAACAGGACCTCAAATGTAGTCAGAGCCTGTCTTTAGGGTTTCAGTGGCTGGCCCACCTCTAATACAGAGCAGTATAGTTGTTGAAGGTGTGTGGTCAGGGGAGGGACTAACTAGATCTTAGTGATCCAGAAGAAAGAAAACCTCAGTTTCCGAGATTAGGCAATTGTAGGCAACTAAATTTAGGATTATCATGACCTTAGAGGAGCAGCGTTCATGTAGGATTAACAAGAAGCTTGATTATGGTTTGTATGCATTGTGAGGTCAGCTGTTTCGGAGAAGGGCAAACACATAAGGCACCATGGACTATGAGCAGTATGTAAATTCCTTGACAGGTCGTAGTTCATGTAATGGTATTGTAACAAGCATTACATTGTAACATGAGCAAAGGGGGTAAGCTGTGATTACAGATAATTGGATAGTGTGATGGATAAGGTTCCTAAAGGAAGGCACGCATTATGAAGACCGGCAACCAGAGAAGATGGTGACACCATGATGGAAAGGAAAGGGTAACTTATTGCCCTGCACAGACGTGAGGAGAACTGCTTGATCTTGGCCAAAGGAACTGGAAGTGAATGTTGTATCGCTACATTACACTAGACCAGCTCAGACGTTTGCAAAATGTTTTATTCATAGGACTGTATAGTCAAATGCACTGCTACCTGGAATATGTGTTGGGTATGCAGATTGTATCCAGTACTCAGTAGATAAATCCAATGCGAGGTAATTTGCTATATAGTAAGTTAAAGAAAGGGTAGGTATCTTGTATGAAAGAAGATAGTCATGGCAACCCTGTTAAAGGTGTTTAAGGCCAGTTGGCAGTTTTGGAGTAGAACAGCCAGAATATGAGGAATCAGGGCACAAGGAGCAGTAATTGAACCTTTTTACCAGGACCTCAACAGCATGGCAGAGAGTGGGGTTCTAGCACAGGTAATTGATTCTTATTGAATGAAAACCAAAGTATTGTCATCCTGAGCAATTGTAAGTCTTGAAGTGCTGCAGGGAGTAGCCATTGAACGGACTTTGGAACTAGATAGGGCATTGTTTATGTTTACATGACAACAATTGCAGGATCCTCATGAGCAGTGGCAGAGCTATGCAGTAGGGCTGCCTGGACTGGGGCGGCCGGGAAATGGATAACCTCTGTGAAGGAGGATAGTATCACAGAACCCCTTGAATAATTGGATCAATGTGTGAAATAGGCAAATAGTAAAGATCACTATCAGAGCAGACTAGCTGAAAGTGGTTAAATAATTTGAGGGAAGACCAAAGTACCGTGTTTTGGGAAGGAAGATGATCATGGCAAAGGTTTCTCAGCGGAACAAGATCAGAAGAGTGTATTCAGTACAAAGACAACTTAAGAAGTGATAGTAACCTGTAGAAGAGGTGACCAAGCCAGGGGGGCCTGGGCGTGGCAGTGTCTGAGAAGGAGGAGATAGGAGCATCCTAGAGAGTTGGTTACTAGCGCATGCTGGGCGTGGCACAAGCCACCCGAGAAGGTAGAACATAATGGGGTATGGCAAGTCAGGGATGCAATGCAACAGGCAAGGTAGAATCTGAAAGGGCCATCTGTAGCTGAACAGAGGGCCTGGTACCCATATCCTAAGAAAGAGGGCAGTCAATGTTTATAACTGAGGTTTCATGTTCTACCTTACCGAAGGGACAACCTGACAGGCAGACAGCTTGTCTAAACGTCCACCTTATGTAGAGGGCTGAGTAAGCTATGCAGATGGGGATTCACGTTACTTGATAGCCTTTCTAGGGAGGACACTGAGAGCAAAGGACATTACAGCTGCACAGTTTTAAGCTGTCGCTAATTCTTCATTGACTTAGTTTGTTTCAGATTTGTGTTCCAGTTTAGTTTAGACGTTTAAGGCATCTTAAAATCACATGCGAAACAGTGGATAGATCATGTCAAAGAGACATTTGACTGTCCAAGCCCCTTTACACCTTAAGAGCTACGTGGTTGGGGAGTGAGAGGAGTTAATATTTGCCTGATGTTTGCTGCAGTTTCTTGCCTGATATGTGTCAATATTTTATAAGCATTGTTTTTCATTTACACCTTATGCGATGGCAACTTTTCACCCTGTGTCTGATTAATTGCTCACCTGCACAGTGCTTGTGTTTCCTTGTAGGGCATTTAAAGGAGGAACTGATATTTCAATGGACTGTTCAAACCATACGTCGACAGTTTACTTATTTCATTTTCTGGCAATTTCTGCTCAAAATCTAAAGAGTGTTGGGGCATAATTTCATATGGCTTTAAACAGCAACCACTTATTAGATGCTTATGTATTTCGAATAAAACCAACCAGTCTGTAAATGTTTATGTATTTCTAAGTCAACGTCTTTAAAAATGTTGCTCAGACTTTTTAGTTTGTCTAACGTACCGTGAGCATAGACCAGTCTCTTCCTGTTTGAGCTGCTTTGCCCTGCAGCCAAATAGTTAAAATGTTTCAAAGTCCTAGACTTTTTTCTAAAGCGTTTGTGAGCGTTCCATTTTTTTTCATCTTGCGTGGGCGCGTGTCTTAAGTTTTTTTTTTTTTCTTTAATCTCCTTTGAAAGGTTCATGTAAAATAATTATTTGCACAGTATTTATTTGTACATAGTCCTTTTCAACAACCTCAAAGTTAATTAGCTTCAAAGACGTTGTGCCTCGCTCTTTTTGAAAAGCGTGCATGAGAGCTCGTTTGATTGCTTTCTAGATCTGCTACTAAAAAACAGTGCCGTACTTTTGCGGCATGGTTTGGTTTTTAAAGATACTAGCGCCCTGGGTACATGTGGAAGTTCCCTTTGCTGCCAAATGAGGTGGACTAAGTGTAGCTGTATGTGCAAAGGCGGATTTGTTTCTTTTCTTGTAATTGATGTCAGGGAAACTTAAATATGGTGAGGCAGGGTGTGGTAGTTCCCTACACTGCTCTTGCTGAGTGTAGTCATATCGGAGCAAAGATGTTACTTTTCAGCAAAAAGGTAATGCTGCAATCAAAGTAATACGAAAGCATGTCAACTTTAGGGAAATGCCGCCTTTGATTTTACTAATATAATTTCCTGTCGTTGTTTTTGTGCCTTGTGATTGTTTTTTCTGTTTTCATTGGTTATTGTTTCTTAATTAGCGCACGTTAAATTGTAGTCAACATATTTTTTTTGGTTTGCACCCAGAGTTGAAAAAAAACCTCGAAGGAATGCTAAGTTATCTTTGTATCGGCGGCTCGAAATAAATAGGAAATATTATCCCATGTAGTGCAGGCAGTGTAATAACATTCTATTTATTCATAGAACCAGTTTAGGAAGATTTTAAAGGCTTTTTAACATTATTTCATATGTAAGTTGATCTTGTGCTCTTACGTTTTAGTGTATAGTAGTAATGGTACTTACCATAACCTGCATCTGTTTTCATTGATCTGTGCTTGTTCCGTAAGTTCACCAGAACATTGCTCGGTTCTTTACCAGGAGTAATAAGAGTACTCTTTTTAGATCTTGCCTGAAACGGCGCATGGCGTGTCACTGTGTGATTATTGTTAAAAAAAAGTAAAAAATGTAACAAGCATTTGCTATGCAGTGGGTCTCGCGTTTGCTCGAGTTAGAGCTAGTATCATTGTAAATTCCTAACTGGACTTTTCTTGCCACATAAATTGAAAACGGAAAGTAAAACAGTTGACATAAGCAACCGATTCAAAGCTCCACAGCCTGCATGAGTGCAAAGGAGAGGCACAAAAAGAAAAAAGTCCGCTCGCAGTCAAACGTTTTGGCGCGTCGATGACCAAGGCGGTAATAAAACTTCCCAAAGGAGAGACAAACGTAAAGCATTTACCAATGATAAATGATTTTTGAAAGGCAAGTCAATGAACGAGTGATAGTGATGGGCGGGCAGTGGGTGTGGTTAGAAGTCTTCAAATAGAACACGTCAGAGCGCTTAGGCGCTCGACCTGAAAGGGCTTGGGGCCCACCCATTGGTTGGCTATATTGTCACTTTCATTTCTTTGGTTTTCATTTGTTTGCAATGGCAGCTGGTTTCATTTTGCAGGTCACTTCAGAAGGCAATTGGAGGATTTTGGTTTCAACTATTTAGATTAGAGACAGAGACAGCAGATTTGAGTCCAAGTTTCTCTTCTGTGTGCCTTAGTGTTGTTTTGTATTCGTAATTGCCTGTAGGTGTGGCAGTCTTTGTCAGGATGTATGTATATGTTTTGCTCTGTCTTCATGCATGGATTCTTTATTTTCCAGTGAGTGTATGCATAAACTCTGTCTCAATTGTCTGTGTAGAAGCTAATTCCCTCATTTTGTCATTGCTGTTCTGGTACAGTGTAGGTGAATGTGATGGCTGTGCCTTGCACTCACAAATAGTGACTAATATTCAGCAAAATAA
This sequence comes from Pleurodeles waltl, assembly GCF_031143425.1. NCBI lineage: Eukaryota > Metazoa > Chordata > Amphibia > Caudata > Salamandridae > Pleurodeles > Pleurodeles waltl. The sequence goes on from NC_090445.1 coordinate 515,740,414, forward strand.
AGGAAGCCTGGAGCCGCGCTCTGCTAACATATGTAATTCTAAGGGAGCATGGCCAATGAAGAACAGCATGCATGCTGATAAGGCGCAATGCCTGACAATTACACTTACTGCCTTCATGCTATGTCAGTCCCTCCATGCACCTAAACTACAACAAATACCCGCAACAGGATTCTAAAAGCTCACAGTTCTTACCTCTCCAACAAACATTGGCAAAGTCTATATGTCTCGTCCGAGTGAGATCTGTTGGCTTTGTCAAAGTGTTGTATTAGTCATGTTGCACAGCACCGTGGCTGCAACCAAATAATAAAAGCCACATAACAAGGGCAATGTTGACCAAGTCAGTGTTTTTTTTTCTTTACTTTCATCCATGTTGCGCAGCATCCACGCTGTGCAACGTGGCTAACAAAACATTGACAGTCAGTAGATCTCAAATCGACAAACCATTGGCCTTTTCAATGCATGTTAGGTGTGGCTACAGATAGATGTAATCTTTTTGCAGAGCTCATGTTAGCACAGTAACAAATGTAGATCGAGGGTGGCTGTGGGTCTGCTTGATTTATTCATTGGCTTCTTTTGCTCAGCCTCCTTAATCTGCTGCTTGTTTTGAAGTGTACATTATATTTTGGGAGAGTCCCTGCCATTTTCAGTTTATACTTTTTTCTGTTTGCATTTTGCATTCGTGTTTGCCATACAAGTAGTTCATGGCTGCGGAAGACACAGTGCAGCATCAGACATCTATAGAGCCATCTGTAATGGTAGGCTGCATTACCATAGGCAGATCATGTTTAACTACACCTATATTGATTAATTGGCAATTTGTAAAGCACACAATGTCTCAGAAACAACCTATCATGGTGCTAAGTACACTAGACAGAGATCAGGTGTTTGTTGGATAACGCAATGAAAAGCAGTAGAGACAATGCTGGCATCATCCCAGACACAAACCTTAATAAATAAAACCTTTTTGTGTTCTGTATGTGTTATGCTGTACAGATCTGAAGAGTGCACTGGTAGGGTATCTAGCGCTGAGCAGGTGTGCGTTTAGGCTCACATAGGGCCTAGGGGGGCTGTCCAGAAGGCCAGTTATTCAGCTTCTTTGGGATTTCAAGAAATGAGGAGGAAACTGTGTAGTGTCAGGTTGTTCCACGTTTTCGGAGTGGTGTATGAGAAGGTGTTTTGCTTACTGCGGATTGAGCTGGAATAAACTCACACACTGAAAAGAGTCAAAAAGAACCTCTGGAATCTTAAGAAGACATTTATGAGATCACTTTGCAAGGCTCGTAAAGGAAGGTCAGTAGAACTGAAAGTGCACATTTTAAAATGTGCTAAAAAATAAAATAAAAACATGTTGAAAGAATCTTCATAAACAGCAAATATATACATGCAAATATATATATATTCATAGACATTGCAAAGCAAATAATTAGTAAAAATTCATCACCATGGGGCCCATCTGGTTCTTTATCTTTCTCTCAGTAGGTTCAAGCTGTAGACTCCAAGGATAGGCTGCGGAAGAGAGAGAGAGAGAGAGAGAGAGAGAGAGAGAGAGAGAGAGAGAGATCTACCCTCATGGGGTGTCAGGCATTCAACGTCAAAATCCTGACTGAAGTCTCTGAACCTCCCACTGTCAATCCTGGGTCTCTTTACATACTTTAAACAAGCCAGATGGGAGAGTTCTAGAAAACCTCCCCCTACTCCCTCCTTGTTATTCAGAAATGCTGGCTACTTCAGATTAGTTTTGAAAGGAACACACGTCAAAATTGGCCAAGATCCCAAGGTGCCCTCCCTCAAAACAAAACTGTTCCCTGCTGTACCATAAACATCATCCTAGAAACATTCTTATCAGCCTAAGCCCTCGGTGAGAAAGAACATGCACACATGCAGCAAAAAGCACATTGTATAACATGAGCAAAAAGCACATTCTATAACGTGGGCATGGAAAAATACTTGCAGCTTTTAACGTGGCGGTGACTAGTGCTAAAATATAGTCAATAAGCAAAATGAAGCTGTTGGTCACTAATATCACGATGTGCTGCTAGTTAAGTGCAATGTGGAGTCAGTGGTCAAAACACAAATATCATTACACTCCACCCTTTTGACCAATGATGCATATACCCTATAGTCCTAAAATCAACTTTTTTTTCTTTTAAAACATTACAGGCAAAATAGGTATGCATTTTACACAGCAACATAATGAATTGATAAGAGCAATCAGTATAAAGCAATATAAGTGTGAGTAATTTTTTGTTTTTTAACCAGTAGACCTGCTAACTTATTGACCATTCAGATATCATGAACAGCTAAACCAGACCCACCTACAATAGAAAGACTTAAACTTATATATTCTAATTGGGATAATAATTGAATGTCTGCATCAAAGTCTTCACTTAATTGAATAGTGTCTCTAGGATAACAAGTATGTATAGAGTTAGATGGAAACATCATGAGTTCTAACCATTTAAAGGTACACGGTCCACCTGTATTGTTTTCTGGAATTTAAGTAAAAGTGAAGTTCCCATATGAAAATAGTCAGCCAACTGGCAACTTGAAAATGCTTAATGCGACTGGCAGCAGTCACCAGGTTATAACAAGCTATGTGGCTGGTTCCATTAGAATTGCAATCAAACAAGTTGATAGGACATCCATGGTACTCTGCATTATTCCCATGCAGGACTTTGATCTGTGAAGGACAATGTGCGCCAAATGGATCCATAGGTATTGCCTTTCCAAAGTAGCAGGAGTGTTGCACAACATGATCGATCAATCAGGTTGAAGGTAAGGGTGTTGGGTCCCTCCCGAACCCACACGCCCGAAGGGAGACCACACAGCACACCCATAGTCAGAGGCAAGCTGAAGTATGATCTGTAAAAGAAACACATATGATCTTTCTTGCAAATAACATTTGTCAGCTGAAATGTTCTCCCCTTTTCCTTGTTTTATGATCAGCAGAACATTATTTGGGTCCTTGGCTTTAATTTCTGCAGGGCCGTTTGGGGATTTTATCCACACCTTAGCACCAGGGTTTTTAGTCACTTGTACCAAAACCTCCCTCTCAGTGTACTGTCAGAAGGGCTGGGGCAGTCTCCTTCCTCACCAATCCTCCATACACTGGTATTAGGATATGTTGGGCAATTTTGTGAGCATGTTGGTCAAGGCCTGAAAATTCTAGTGCGGAAGGAGCTGAAGCTCCAGGTTTTATTTCCCAGTACATGATGGTGGTGGCCACTTGGTTGTATCAGGGGTGTTTCAGCATTTTGTAATGACCTGTCATTTAGAATCTGGAGGGCTTCATTTAAATGTTCTCTACAGTTTTTCAGAGTCCCATCAGATAATATTTTAGTGCAGAATGCCAGGGGTGCCTTTGTTTTTCCCTGCTTTTGCCACCTATTTCAATTTACATATTATCCCTGGACAGTTACATGCAACTCCATGTCTCCTTCCTGCACTGGCCACAAGTCTAAAGCCTGTTGAATTATTTCTCTTGCCAAATCACACGCACACTGCTGCTCTTCACCCCATTCAAACTCATGTTTTTTTGTCACTTTGTACCAAAGGGTTAAGGTTTGACTCAAATGATGGACATACTGTCTCCAAAAATCAAACAATCCCATGAATCGATGTGTCTCTTGCTTAGTGTGGGGAGTGGCAAACTGCAAAGTCTTTTGTTTCACCTGTAGCAACATCTCTATCTTTCCTTGATTCCACTGAATCCCTAGAAACTTCACATTTTTAGAGGGTCCCTGTGTCCTTTCTGAATTAATCATCCACATTTTATGCTGCAAAAGCTCCATAAATATATCTTTAACATCCTTAATTTCCTGCTGGGTGTAATCTTTTAAAGAATGCATTTCAACTCCTGCCAAATTTTGTGGGTTATTCTTTTTATTTCTGTGCATGCTGGCTGAGCACGAACTATGTTGTGCTCCGCTGGCTCACCCTGGTCCCCACTTTCTTTAAGCTTTTCATCACTAGAGTTTGAAAAATCTGCTGTCCCTGCGACGGCTTGGTAGATATCAGCCTTATCTTGTAATAACTTATTCTGCCAAGACAGCATAGTTACAGTATTTTTTTTTGGCAATAAATTGTTTCTCTAATTTCTTATTTTCATATTCTAACTGCGTACACTTCTCATTCATTTTCATGTAAGCAGAGAGGAGTATCCAAACCCTCCTGTCAAGAACAAAAGGGACATGATTCCATTCAAAAAGCATCTTTTTTAAACATAGAAGAAAATGTAACCCTTCTGTTTTACCCAGGCACCTGTCCCAAAATTCAGAAAGTCCTGATAAACAAGAAAACACATTTGCAAGAGATCATAAGGCATTTTAATTTCACATGCATTTGCAGCTGCCCTCGACTTAATGCCAAACATATTTTCACTTTTAAATCGTACACTTTCAACTTCCAACCACCCTTTAGACTGAAGACTATGCCAAAGTGTTGTGCTTTACTTCTGACCGAGCCAGAATACAGACACACTGAAAAGAGTCAAAAAGAATCTCTGGAATGTACCTCTTAATCTGAAGAAGACCTTTGTTAAATCACTTTGCAAGGCTTGTAAAGGAAGGTCAGTAGAACTGAAAGCTCATGTTTAAAATGTGCTCAACAATAAAATGAAAACATGTAGCAAGTATCTTCAATCTATAAACAGCAAATATATACTTGCAAAGATTCAAATATATTATACACAACGAAAAGCAGATAATTAGTAAAAACACATCACCATGGGACCCATCTGGTCATTCATCTTTCTCTCAGTAGCTTCAAGCCGAAGACTCCAAAGACCGGGTGCGGAAGAGAGAGAGAGAGAGATCTACCCTTATGGGTTGTCAGGCATCCAACGTCAAAATCCTGACCGAAGTCTCTGAATCTCTTACTGTCAATTCTGGATCACTTATATACTTTAAACAAGCAGAGGGGAGGATTCTAGAAAACCGCCCCTCACCCCCTCCTTGTTGTTCAGAAAGGCTGGTTACTTCAGGTTAGTTTTGAAAGGAACACTTAGGAAATGGCCAAGATCCCAAGGTGCCCTCTCTTATAACAAAGCCGTTCCCTGCCACACCATAAACATCATCCTAGAACATTATTATCAGCCTATGCCCTTGGTGAGAAAGAACACGCAGAATAAAAATATGAGCAAAAAGCACATTGTATAACGTGGGCATTGAAAAATACTTGCAGGTTTTAATGTGGCGGTGGCAAATGCATAAATAAAGTCAATAGGCAAAATGAAGCAGGTAGTCACTAATGTGACGGTGTGCTGCAAGGCTAATGTACAACCTGAAGTCAGTGGTCAAAAGACAAATATCATTACAGAAGGTTCAACTGCCGGATCTGGTTTTCTGCATGCTTGGCATTGTGCAAGTAGGAGTCCGGATGAAGGGAGGTGTCTGGAAGGTTTGTGAAAGCAAATGCAGTTGTTGAGGTATACTTGACCTGTGCTATGTAGTGCCTTAAAAGTGTGGGTAAATAGGTTGAATTGTGCTCATTTGTGATTGGAGAGCAGCATAGGAGGTTGAGAGTGATTCTGGCCACCAAGTCCAGAACGGTCTCCAGCTTTCTGGTGAATTATTTGTTGATCCTGGCATATGAGGTGTTTCAGAAGTTCCAGCTTGCTTCTGACAAGGGTGTGCTGATTGGGAGCCATTTGAAAATCTTCCTCAGCATCTTCTGGGTACGGAAGCATGAGGCAGTGACAGCATTGACTTGGTTGGTTATGTCAAGTATACTGTGGATGATGATCCTGAGGTTTTTGGTGTGGATTATGGGGGTGGGTATAAGTCCTAGTTCTGGCCACCAGGTGGTGTCCCACAGTGATGTGCTCTTTCCGAACATTACAATTTCCATCTTGTTGGTGTTCTGCTATAAACAGTTCATCTTCATCCAGTAGGCAATTTTAGTTACGCAGGCATTGAACTTGATCTTGGTATGGGGCGTCTTGTCTGTGAGGTAGAGAATGAGTTGCATGTTGTCAGCGTAGGAGAAGACATTTATTATTTCAGTAGCGGATGATGCTGGGTAGAAGTGCCATGGATGCATTAAAGAGGGTCAGGCTCAGGGAGGCTGATATTGGAACTCTGCCGATGAGGTAGTGGGTGTCTAAGCTGTATGGTGCCAGGCTGACTGACTGAGTCCTTATGGTCAAGAAGGAGAAAATCCACCAGAGTGTGTGTCCTAGTGTCTGTTAGGTGTTGACTGAGGATGGTGTGGAAAACTGTGGCAAATGCTGCAGAGAGGTCAGAAGGATGGGGGCTGCTGTGTCTCTTCTGTAAAGCATCATGAAAATGTCATCTGTGGCAGTGATAAGGTCAGTTTCTGTGCTATTGGTGAGTCTGAATCCAAACTGAGTGGTGTTTAGGAGTTAATGGTCATTGAGGTATTCGGTGAGGTGTCTGTGATGAATTTCCCTAAGACCTTGGCCGGCAAAGGTATCCGGGAGATCGGTCTGTGGTTGACGAGCATTGAAGGGTCTGCAGAGAATGGCTTCAGTAATTTGCGGACAGTTGCATGTTTCCAAGCATCTGAAAAGGTCACAGAAGAGATGGAGGCATTCAGAATGGGTGTGAGCATGACGCTAAAGGATTGCACTCCCCTTGAGTAGGCTTTATGGGGCAGGGCTTTAGTGGAGCCTCTGAGTAGATAGACTTCATGATGGCGGCAGTGTCTTCTGGGGTCATGACGGGCCCATTGGTTAGCACTGTTTTTTTGGATAAGATCGGAAGGCATTTGGCAAGCTCTGTCGGGCTTATTTTCAGGCTAAAGTTGCTGTAAATGGCAGCAGCTTTGTTGCTGAAGAATTGAGAGAGACTGTTGTAGAGGTCTTGTGAGGGAGTGATTGAGTTGGAGGAAGCTCATGGTGAGGCAAAATCTTTCACAGTGGTGAAGATTTCTTTGTTCTGGTTGGTGCTGTCACCTATGCAGTCCGCCAGAGCAGTGCATTTGGTGGTCCAAATCATTTGGTGGTAGCGTCTCAGGGTGGATTTGAAAGTGCTTCTGTCTGCATGGTTCTGGCTCCTTCTCCATTTGCGCTAAAGTTGTGGTTAGTGGCGTTTAATCAATCGTAGTTCCTCCATGTATCTAATTGCATTAATCCACGTAGATGCTGGATGGTAACGTCTACCAAGAAGTGGTGTCAGTGGAGCACTTGTGAATTAACTTTTGGCTGATGTGAAGCACAGTAATGAAAGATTTAAATGTATTATCTGTACATTATATTAAATAAACAACGTTCTTTTCTTTTAAGGAAAAAAAAAAGTTGATGGTCTGATGTAAAATTGAGTTTGCTTTTAGAACATTTGGGACTACACCAGCGTGACATATTTTCTATAGCAGTCCAGCAATACCTAGAAAAATCACTTAAGGGCAGGGACATCTTAAGCTTCAATCAGGCTTTTTTTTTTTTTTTTTTAAAGTTTCAGACAGTTTTTGAGAGAGAGCCTTGCAAATATAAAACTGGAATTTCGTTTGAAACATTGAGTAGTATTTTTTTTAAATAGTTGCAGGTATAAAATTTTTGGGAATGTTACATTTTCTTACGATGAAATTGATTCTTGATCTGGAGTCAAGATTTTTTATTTTTTTTTCTTCAACATTTTTAATTTGCTATATGTTTCTGACTAGCCTGGTAGGAATGGTCTCCTGACCGCTTGGAGAGAGATAGCTAGTTTGGGTATTTGTGTTGTTATTGTGTAATGTAATCGATGCATATGTAAGGCACTATTACTATTGCTTTATGTTTCGGCTGTAATGGAGTCCTTCTAGATTAAAAAGGATTTCTCAATAATTTATCTCAGCAACCCAGATGTAAGGCCATGGAAGGGAACTGGGAACATAGTTTTCTTTTGTAGCAGCAGGTAGATGATTTTTAGGTGTGTGTTCCTCTCTCTTTTTCTAGCTACTAGTCTCAGGTCATTCTTTATGTTCTCCACTCTCTCCTGCCAAGAGCCCCGACCCTTAGTGTTGATGCCTTTTTTTCGTCAAAAATACCTGACATTTGTGTGTGTTTTGGGGTCCTGGAGGGCCAAGAGCTGACACCTGAAAAACAATTTGTGTAAAATAGTCTGTATTTTCAAGACTGAAATAGTGACCGTATTTGTTTTAGAAAGACATTTAGGAATAGCGTGGACAGCATTAACTTCTTGTGTGCAGCAAGCTGTCATCTGCACAGGTATTCGTGTGCTGAGGACATCTCTGTGCTTCCGCGCACGCGAGAAAGGAAATCCTCTTGTACGGGCAGCAGAGGTATTTCCTTTTGCCAAAATCATCCTCTAGAGTTGAGGAAGAGTCGTCCCCAGCACCTGAGGCTGTTTTGGGCTTTTCATTCAAATGACAATCAGCAGGCATGGCGCGCTGACCTCATTACAGTGAAAATGACTGCCATTGCACTGATTCAGACTGGGAGGTGTCATTAGAAAGGGGGAGAAAATCCCTTTCCAGTGGTACCATTCCCCAGTGGATATCTGCGTGGCCATGGCTGCAGGAGGGTGATCCCCAAGCAGGTATCCTCCCACTAGACACCAGGGAAGGGGGAGCGACCCCTTGGGCAGGAGCTTGTGCTCCCGCTTGTTTCTTAGTCTTTCTGCCCTCCTGTGGGCCAGATGGAGGCAATTACTCCTGTCTGCCCACTTCCCCCACCGGAGACCAGAAAGCCCACTAGACACTAGGGGTTACTTTTCTCTATAAATACTTCTAGGTGTGGGTGGGAGCTGTCCAGCATGGGCAAGACCATGCACCACCCCGATAAAACCATAAAAATAAGGAGATAGTCTTTCTGGGGCGGATGGGGGCAATGACCCCATATGCCTCATGGGGAGGCAGGAGAGTAGAAAGCCCACTAGACACCAGGGATTAGGTTAAAATAAAAAAAATAAAAAAGTTGTAAGGGTGGGGGCTGCCCAGCATGGGCATGGTCATTCCCCCACTCCTGTAAAAGTAGGGTGACAGTCTTTCTGCCCCCTTCCCTCCCCCCCCCCCCCCCCCCCCACCTGGGGGGCAGATGGGGCTTTACCCCCATCTGTATCCCCGGGGATCTGAAAGCCCACCAGATACAAAATATTTTTTTTTTTAAAAGGATTGTAGAGGTGGGGACTACCCAGCATGGGCATTTCCATGTCCTTACCCCGATAAAAATGGGTGGACAGTTTTTCTACTGCCAGGTGTTGGGGGGAGGGGGAAGCAGATTGGTTTAACGCCCCTTGAGGGGTGGGTGGACATGTAGAAGCCATTGTTTTTTCCCCTTTAAATGTAGGGGTAGGGGGTTGCCTAGCATGGGCAAAGCTATGTCCCCACCCAAAGTAAATGGGACAACAGTCTTTGTACCCACCTCTGGGGTCATTGCCCCCAATCTGCCCCCCTGTGGGGTCAGGAAGCCCAAGGTATGGCAGCAATATATAATTTTTATAACATAATGGGGTGGTTATTCCCCAGCCTTACATCAGGCTCTACCCTCACCCTTAAAACCTCAACAATCTTTCTGCTCCCTTCGCAATGGCAAGCAAGAGGACATTTTTTTTATTCTTTTGGGTGTTGTTTTTTTACAAATGGGCCAGGAGAGTGTGGCTAACTCCAGTATCATCCTACTTGCAGTGGTTAACGGCTGCACTTTTTGGGCTTGGGTAGGCTGCTACCTGGAAAAAACCTCCCAGACATTTCTGAATACTAGACATCTGGGGGAGTCCAGGGTGGTGTGCTTTGCATGCATCCCGCACCCTTTTCTACCCACAATTCCCTGCAAACCTCAAATGTCTACTAAAAAAACACATTCTCCTCAGATTTATGTGAGCAATACTTCTGAAATCTGCAGGGAGCCAAACGTTTCTGACCACACAGCATTCCCCCAAGTCTTATTATAAAAATGGTACCTCACTTGTGTGGGTGGGCCAAGAGACCTTGACACAAGGCCATAAAGTGCTGTGGGTAGAAAGAGCAGCAAGAATGGCAACTGTGGCATTTGGGAGCCATGCTCGGCTGCCACCCATTGAAGCCTACCAACCACAGACATTTAAGAAAAGTAGACAACCAGGGGATTGTAGGATGGTGTGCCTTGTGTGAATCCCATGAGGCTTTCTTAACCACAATGCCCTGCAAACCCCAAACTTTACCAGAAGTCATACATTTTCTCTACATTTCTGTGATGGAAACTTCTGGAATTCACAAAATTGCTACTACCCAGCATTGCCCCATTTTTGCAGATAAAAATGCTGCGTGGCTTCTGTGGTTGGGCCTAATGCCAGGACCAGGAACAGATCCAACCAGAGTAAATAGGAGTCCTCACGCAAGGACTCCCATTGTTCTTGGTTTGATCCGTTCCTGTCACAGGCACTAGTCTCAGCTGCATAAGTGGGGTTGCATTTTTATCAACACAGGTAGGACAATGCTGGGTGGGCTTTCTGCTGATTCCAGAAGTTTCCATCACAGAAATGTAAGAAAAAATATGTGATTCCAGACAAAGTTTGAGGTTTGCATGGCATAGTGTGTAAAAGAACCCCATGGGATGGATGCAAGTCGCCCTTTCCTGGATTCCCCTAAGTGTTTAGTTTAAAAAACGTGTACATATTTGCTAGGTTTTCCTAAGTGCCCGCTGAGCTAGGGCCCAAAATCCAGAGCTAGGCACATTGCAAACAGGCATTGGCAAAGCCAAGAGGTCACGGCAATCCAAGAGCTATTGACTTTGTCAATGTTTATGGTTTTTAGCCATGCTGAATAGCAGGGACATTTACCAAATGCAACCTAGGCCTTCCATCCTTCGGAGGTTGGAGAATAGGGTACCTTTGTATGAGAAATCCAGTCAACCTCGCTTATTTAGCTTTTAGAAAAAGCAAACTTCAGTATGTAGAGCTCTATAACTATATTATTATTGTATGGAGGTTATTTGTATGCAAATCTTAACAGCATATAATATTGTGGGTTACTTGTGCTCATACATGCTACTGGAGCTAGGAATTTCCTTTTAACAGGACGCTGGTTCATCCAGCCATGCCGCCTTCGAAGGGAGCGTTACACACAATAGTTTGAGCAGTTGCATATTTTGATGTCTCAAATTGCTCCCATTCCTACGGCCGGTGAGAGAGGCGGACACGACCCCATCCCACGTGTGAATTGAATAGCCCACTGTCTTTTCTTTCCTCTGATAACCAGACAATTCTGTCAGATTAAGCAGCTAAACTACACGGAAAGAAAGCAGCAGCACAGTGCCTAAATAAATAAATAAAAACCTAAAGAGAAGCTCTGCTAAATAAAAGCTAGTCAACTATTGTGCACTTTGCAGATTTATGTTCACAACTGCTTGTAGACCTGTTTATCCCTGAATGGTTACCTGCAGGAGTGCTTGAGGTCGTGTGATTGTAAGAAGCCCCTTATCAATTTTATCCCAGCTGTCCTTGTTTCTGCCTCCTGTGTATACTGAGCTTAACCTGAGTGGCATTCGGAAGAATGATGCCTGTGGGGTAGGTGTCCTTGTTGCCCCTGCCTGCCCGACACTGAGGTCAGAAGTGCACTTCTGGTACAGGTGGATGTTGTACCTCTGCTGAGTGTTTAAACTCTGCTGAGCTGTAAATACCTTCCTGGGGGAAGCAACTTCTCCACAGAGTGGAGTGGGGCTGCACAGTACGGTTGCAACCCGCTGTTCTTCATTTACACCAACGCATCATCTGATAAACGCGATACACCTCTGTTAATCCCCCAACTCATCAAAGAAAATAAATTTAGCACAACGCCCCGCAGAGAGAGTACTGCACTGTTTGCTACCCCAAGACGCCTCCCCGTTTGCGGATCCGAAGAATACAAAAAATTGTTCCAAATCTTACCAATTCCACACCACCTCAATGTATTAAATACTAAGATTTGTTGTAAACCACAACAGCCAATCTCTGCATTCATGGAAAGACAATTGTTTCTGTGTCTCACTAACATACATTTTGGAAACGTACACATATTGAAAAGTTACATTTTTCTTGTGGGTGTGGATTTAATGTTACCTCCATACAGGCAACTAACAGTAACAACAGGCGCATAAATGTTCAATGTTATCACACTTTGTAACAGGGTTGGTGTGTTCCACTAGAGGAATATTCCAGTGCCACATCACCAGTTGACGTCTCAATGCAGATAAGGATTGGCAAAGCCAATAGGTCTCATCTACACAAAAGCTATTGACTTTGGCAATGTGTTTTTGCCATGTTGTACACCAGTGTGGCTGCTGTTCAGCATAGCTATATGTTAGTGGCATAAAGTGTCAAAGTAGAGTGTCGTAGAGTGGATTTGTTGAAGTAAAATGCCATAGAGTGGAAATTGTGATGTAGAGGGGATTAGAGTTCAGTGGTAGAAAGTGTGGTAGAGTGCAGTGTCGTGGAGTGTGTTAGAGCGCTTTGAGGTAGTGGTGTGGGCTGGATTGGAGTAGAGTTGGATGGATTTAATTAGAGTAGATGGGTGGATTGGAGTGGGTGAATTGGATTGAATTGGAGTGGGGTGGATTGAAATCAGGGCTCAAAATATCATAAACAGTTTACTAGACCTGCAGGTCGAGTAACTTAAATAATCTATTCAACCTAACTGTAATGTACTTGACCCGTAAATGGTTGTCAAATTGTGGGGTCCTAGGCAAATAGTTAAGTCACCTTTTTCCTAATTCTCACATATGATTGCACCTTCAAATATGTGAGCTCAGCATTTCTGCAGTACAAAAAAAACTTTTGTTTGATTAAGTAGACTAAAATTTGCTGCATGCATCACAAGAATCTAGCCCACATACCCTTGAGGTCTAGCCCACATAACCCAGGACTTCTTTTAGTTTACTAACACCGTTGCCATGAGGGCAGGAGTGTTTCTCAGTTTGTTTAAACACTCACTTTTAATACATATATTACTAAATCATGATGTGGTAACATATTGTCATGTACACACAGTAACTTTCCAAGAAATGTCCAAAAACCTCTCCACTAACTTGCAGCTTTACTTATAAAACTATGTAGTGTATTACCAATCTGTGAAAATTGGGTTTCAGAAAACATATCCTTTGCACATCAACATGTAAAGTATTCTGATTTGTTTACATCCTAGTAAAATGTTTGCATCGCACAGAAATATAAAAAAGGGCTTTCACAACTACTGAAATATATTTTGAAATGTTTGCACAGTTGACTTAGTCATTTAAATGTTGTGTGTTAGGAAAAACCAGCAGGTCACACAGTTCAATTTACAAAGTCCTGGAACTCTGCAGTCAGAAGAAACATTAATTGTTAAAAAAAAAAAAAAAAAAAAAAAAAAAAAAGACTTTTGACCTCTGTGAACCTCCCAGAGCAAATGTGACATAAGAACAAGATTTAAAGGCATCTTTTATTGCCCCTCCACTTTTCAACTGAACAGAACACCTGTTAAGTGTCAACTGGCCAGAAGGGACTTGCGAGTGGTCGAGTAGATTTTTTGAGCCCTGGAAATGATGTGGCCGGGATTGGACTGGAGTGGGTCGGATTGGAGTGGGATGGATTGGATTGAAGTGGGATGGATTGGATTGGGAGTGATGGGGCTGGGGAGGATGGGATTGGAGTGTGAGGAGGGATTGGACTGGGGAGGATTGGATTGGAGTGGTTTTGATTGGTGTAGAGTGGGGTATATTGGATTGGGGGAGTGGGATGGATTTGAGTGGGATAGATTGAAGTGGACTGGAGTGGGTCAGATTAGATTGGAGTTAGGTGGATTGGAGTGTGGTGCACTTCATCGATAGGTAGTGGTCTCGATAGGATTGGCATGGGTATGATTAGATTGGACTGGTATGAATTGTAGTGGATTGGATTGGAGTGGTATGGATTGTGTTAGATTGGATTGCAGTGGATTGGATTGCAGTGGATTGGAGTGGGTGAATTGGATTAGAATATGGTAGGATTGGAATGGGTACGATTGGGTAGGGTAGGATTGGAAGGCTGGATTGTTGTGGGGTGGATGTGGTGGATTGGAGTCGGGTGGATTGGGGCTAGGTGGATTAGAGTGGGGTGGAGTGGGGTGGATTTGAGTGCTGTGAATTGGGTTGGAGTGGGGAGGATTGTTTTGGATTGGAGTGGGGAGGATTGTTTTGGATTGGAGTGGGGAGGATTGTTTTGGATTGGAGTGGGGAGGATTGTTTTGGATTGGAGTGGGGAGGATTGTTTTGGATTGGAGTGGGGAGGATTGTTTTGGATTGGAGTGGGGAGGATTGTTTTGGATTGGAGTGGGGCGGATTGGATTGGGACAATTTGTTGTGGCTCGGAGCGGGCCGATTTTGGATTAGAGGGGGGACAGACTGGAGTGGGGCAGGTTATTTTTGGATTAGAGGGGGGACAGACTGGAGTGGGGCAGGTTATTTTTGGATTAGAGGGGGGACAGACTGGAGTGGGGCAGGTTATTTTTGGATTAGAGGGGGGACAGACTGGAGTGGGGCATGTTATTTTTGGATTAGAGGGGGGACAGACTGGAGTGGGGCAGGTTATTTTTGGATTAGAGGGGGACAGACTGGAGTGGGGCAGGTTATTTTTGGATTAGAGGGGGGACAGACTGGAGTGGGGCAGGTTATTTTTGAATTAGAGCGGGGACAGACTGGAGTGGGGCAGGTTATTTTTTTAGTAGAGTGGGACGACTGGAGTGGTGCAGATTCTTTTTTTAGTAGAGTGGGCTGACTGGAGTGGGGCAGATTCTTTTTTTTTTTTTTTGTAGAGTGGGCCGACTGGAGTAGGGCAGATTTGTTTGGACTAGAGGGACACTGGAGTTGGGCAGATTGTTTTGTGTTGTAATGGGGTAGGTTGGATTGGATTGGAATGGGGTGAACTGGGGGAAGTGGAATGCATTGGAGTGAGGTTGGTTGTAGGGGGCATTTTGTGTTGTTGATTGGAGTGGAGCTGATTAGAGTGTGGCGGATTGCTTTGCACTGAGCAGGAGTGTGGCGGATTGCTTTGCACTGAGCAGGAGTGTGTGGCGGGTTGCTTTGCACTGAGCAGGAGTGTGTGTGGCGGGTTGCTTTGCACTGAGCAGGAGTGTGTGGCGGATTGCTTTGCACTGAGCAGGTGTGTGTGGCGGATTGCTTTGCACTGAGCAGGTGTGTGTGGCGGATTGCTTTGCACTGAGCAGGAGTGTGTGGCGGATTGCTTTGCACTGAGCAGGAGTGTGTGGCGGATTGCTTTGCACTGAGCAGGAGTGTGTGGCGGATTGCTTTGCACTGAGCAGGAGTGTGTGGCGGATTGCTTTGCACTGAGCAGGAGTGTGTGGCGGATTGCTTTGCACTGAGCAGGAGTGTGTGGCGGATTGCTTTGCACTGAGCAGGAGTGTGTGGCGGATTGCTTTGCACTGAGCAGGAGTGTGTGGCGGATTGCTTTGCACTGAGCAGGAGTGTGTGGCGGATTGCTTTGCACTGAGCAGGAGTGTGTGGCGGATTGCTTTGCACTGAGCAGGAGTGTGTGGCGGATTGCTTTGCACTGAGCAGGAGTGTGTGGCGGATTGCTTTGCACTGAGCAGGAGTGTGTGGCGGATTGCTTTGCACTGAGCAGGAGTGTGTGGCGGATTGCTTTGCACTGAGCAGGAGTGTGTGGCGGATTGCTTTGCACTGAGCAGGAGTGTGTGGCGGATTGCTTTGCACTGAGCAGGAGTGTGTGGCGGATTGCTTTGCACTGAGCAGGAGTGTGTGGCGGATTGCTTTGCACTGAGCAGGAGTGTGTGGCGGATTGCTTTGCACTGAGCAGGAGTGTGTGGCGGATTGCTTTGCACTGAGCAGGAGTGTGTGGCGGATTGCTGTGCACTGAGCAGGAGTGTGTGGCGGATTGCTGTGCACTGAGCAGGAGTGTGGGGCGGACAGCTGTGCACTGAGCAGGAGTGTGGGGCGGACAGCTGTGCACTGAGCAGGAGTGTGGGGCGGACAGCTGTGCACTGAGCAGGAGTGTGGGGCGGACAGCTGTGCACTGAGCAGGAGTGTGGGGCGGACAGCTGTGCACTGAGCAGGAGTGTGGGGCGGACAGCTGTGCACTGAGCAGGAGTGTGGGGCGGACAGCTTTGCACTGAGCAGGAGTGTGGGGCGGACAGCTTTGCACTGAGCAGGAGTGTGGGGCGGACAGCTTTGCACTGAGCAGGAGTGTGGGGCGGACAGCTTTGCACTGAGCAGGAGTGTGGGGCGGACAGCTTTGCACTGAGCAGGAGTGTGGGGCGGACAGCTTTGCACTGAGCAGGAGTGTGGGGCGGACAGCTTTGCACTGAGCAGGAGTGTGGGGCGGACAGCTTTGCACTGAGCAGGAGTGTGGGGCGGACAGCTTTGCACTGAGCAGGAGTGTGGGGCGGACAGCTTTGCACTGAGCAGGAGTGTGGGGCGGACAGCTTTGCACTGAGCAGGAGTGTGGGGCGGACAGCTTTGCACTGCTTTGGATTGTTAGGAGGACTGGACTGGATTGTTAGGAGGATTGGACTGGATTGTTAGGAGGATTGGACTGGATTGTTAGGAGGATTGGACTGGATTGTTAGGAGGATTGGACTGGATTGTTAGGAGGATTGGACTGGATTGTTAGGAGGATTGGATTGGACTGGATTGGATTGGTGTGGGGCGGACAGTTGTGGATTGGAGTGGGGTAGATTTCAGTGGGGCGGTTTGGGAGAATTGAAGTGTGCTGGATTTGAGTGGATTGGATTGCTGTGAGTAGTTTGGTCCCTACTTCACAGAAAGGAATGGAAATTATAGTGGGCTGCAGTGACCAAATTCAAGGCTGTAAGGAAGAGTACCACATAAGCCAACTAATGATAAGTGACAGGCAGGCTCCAAGCCCTTACTGTTAAGATTGTCACATCTTTTACTCCACTGAGCCCACATTGTTACCAGCATGCTTCTAATGGGCGCTGTTCATAACACACTGTAGATTTGACATCACACTGCACCAATCCTATAATGAAGCACATAAAAAATTGAGTTGTCCAGATCAGTAATAGCATAGAATACATACTTACTAATTGATCTGGATAATAAAAGCACCTCAAGTGGTGGCACTGTTGCTTCAGAGCGCTCAGTTATCTCAAAACAATGAAGAGAGGGAGGGCAGTATGAATCTGTTCCCACCTGGCTGAGACCATGCCCCGTTACAGTCCTTGGTTGCTCCACACTGCTGTGTCCTCCGACAAAACACCTTGCGAGCAGTTTGGTGTTAAGCATCTCCTGACGCAGCTTATCTTGGGCCATCAAAGATGTCTGCCAGCACAACAAAATATGAACCATGTGTCAAAATGTCCTGGTCCTTCCTCTCTATTCAGCTGCTAAGCACACTATAATACAATCTGCATTCACCTCTGTCCCAAGCCGCAGGCTTTAATACTTTGCCACACAGTGCTGTATACCGCCACTGATGACCCATCAACACACCCAGCAAGCTAGTAGCGTACATACTCCTGGCTGTCCCTTTTCCAGCAAACATTTTCCTGGGTTTGAAAAGCTCCCCGGGAATTCTGCCTCCCTGAATACCTCCTGGCTCTCCTAAAGGTGGCACCTCATGCCCCATGTCAGCCGCACTGGGGCCTTCCACCGTCCACTTCAGTAGCATAGTGTTGGGGCGAGTGGGAGGAACATGGAGGTAGGGAAGTACACAAGTCTGTTGAAAAAGACACGGTCTGGTTCAGTGCTTATGAAGAAAAAGGTAGCGCCTAAAACATGAGTGGCGGAGGCACACAAGTAACGCAACCATGCTCCTGAGGAGGGATAAACATAGAGGGAGGGCGCCTACAACAGCTAATGTGTAAAAAAAAAAAGCAAAGAAATAAGTGAGAATGAGCCAACCAGTGGGTAAGTAACGGGGGGCTCTAAGCCCACAGTAAGATAACAGTGGTCATGAAAATACAGCGGATGCGCTGTCTAGCCGAGACCTAAAAAAAAAGGTCCATTTTCAGTGGAACAATTTGATGTGGCCATGTTGCGTTTTGCCTATTTCTTGTTGCAGGCACCATGCCTAACCTATGTGAGGTCACATTTTTATCAGTAGACCTAGGATGTACACAAAATAGTAGAACAAGTGTTGTTACCAGTTGTATTTCTCTGAATTTGCACCTTCCAAATGTAAGATCATGTGTAAGAAAGAAGTCATTTTGAGAAATTTACTCTAATTCACATGTAGTATGGGTACCCACAAATTCAGATATGTGCAAAAACCCCTGCTTCTTATCTCCGTGTCTTGTGCCCATTTCGGAAATGCATAGGCTTCCTTGATACCTATTTTCACTTTTTTTTACGATATGAATTTCAATATACCCCATTGACAATAAAAAACTGTTGCATGGTGCAGCTCAGTTATTGACTATGGGTGCCTGGAGATCTTGGAAAACCCACAAACCCTATATATCCCAGAAACCAGAACGGTCTTGCAGATATAATAGTATATTGCTTTTGTAAATCTGCCTTTGTCATTAGAAGTTACAAATGAAAACGTTGTTTTACTAATTTTCATTATTTTTTTTATTTCAACACTTGGTTTCTTTGGGAAATCTGTGAAGGATCTACACAAAGGACCCCTTGCTGAATTCAGAATTTTGTCTAGTTTTCAAGAATGTATAGCTTTCAGTAACCCACCGTAGGTTCCACACCTGTTTCCAGCACAAATTGGAGGGAGTTTGAAAGCACAAAAAATAGGAAAAACGGGCTGCCTCCTAGTAAAATGCCCAACCTGTGGGAATTTTGTTTTTTTTGCTTCAAGTCTGCCTGTTTTGATACCTGGGAAGATGGTGGTTTTAGCACTGCAAACCTTTTGTTGATGCCATTTGCAGGAAATAAACCAGACATTTTCTTCTGTAGCACCGTTTTTCCATTCCCCCTCCTCCAAAGAAAAAGACAATGTAGCTATATTTTGGCTAATTTCCGAGTCTCCTCCAGGGGAATCCACAAACTGAGTATCTTTAGAATCCACAGGATGTTGGAAAAAATACTGCATATTTGGCGTGGATAGCTTATGTGGGTAAGGTGTTACAAAAGCCTAAGCCCAGACTACCCCAAAGGGCCAAAATAAGGCTTAGCCCTGGGTTGGGGGAAAGTCCTAGCAGCGAAAAAGTTACCTTTTGGTATAAATAGGTTTCACAACCAACAGGGAGCTTGTGATCGCTTCATTTTGTTCCTTCCTTTTAATTTGTAATTTTTATTTTTGTCACTACCACAGCCACAGGTTATATTCCATATTTCACGCATATCCTACCATTGGTGTGGCCTAATATCTTAAATCTGATTTGAAAACACCTTGTCCTGGATTCCGAGATTGTGGTCGCAGACCAGAGTCTGTTATGTGTGAGGTGTATAGTACATAGCAGATATTATTAAGGAGATAGTTGATTGATGTGTTAGGAGTTTGTTGAATACAATCAGAGATGTTGTTTAGAGTCTTACATGCAGACTGGTTTATTTAGCTATTTTGCTTTTTGCATTGCCTAGGAGTATTTACTTGATTTAACTAGACATACTGGGTTTTGCTATTTTGTCCAGATTTCCACCGATTGTAGTATACTAACTGTTGACACCTACTTTTTGTACGATGTTGCTGAATGTGATTAGGTGGATTTATATAACCACTTCAAGCTTTCAAAATACTTAATTCGGTACAACGGTTCATTCACATGGCAAGACTTAACAAGTGAAGTAAAATTTAATTTTATATTTTATGTTTCAGGGATTTGTATTTAATTTTAGAAGACCAACTTGAACTTCCCACGCACCATACAGGAACAACCTGCGTCTTTTGCTTTATTTCTCTCTTTCGGCTGTTACCAACCCCCAGGGGATGCACTGGGCTCCTCCCAACCCCTCCCCAAATATATCCTCAGTCTGGAAGGGTTTTTTGTAAAGTTCTTTCCTTTGTTCTCATTGTAAGTGTGAACGTTCACCAGTTAGTATTGGCAGATCAAAATCCAACATCTGTGAGGGTTTTTTCTACTTTAATTTCTATTTCCAATATTTACCCCTTTCTTTTTTTTTTTTTTTTTTTTTTAAGTGCAGCAAGAACGTGACGGACGTTTTAAAGCTATGGTGCTTTCGTTTGCTCTAGTTTTACAGGAGGAAGTTGGTTTCTTTGCACTGCTGCTCTTTTACCTGAAATGGTAATAGAGGGTGATTGCTTCACGCAAAGCAGGAAGGGGCATGCTATTGCAAAGGTTTGCATAGTGAATTCTGGGCTGGATTCTGAGGAATTTTGCCTCGGAGACACTGCAGCCCCTAAAATAAAAACAAACCTGAAAAAAAACAAATTTGTGTTCATGCAACAGAGAAATGAGTGTAGCTGTTGACCCGCTTTTAGGAGAAGCATTTTAGTTCTGGAGAGCTCACATTTCGTTTTTGTGTTTTTTCAGTCTTTGACTTCCAATGTGTGCCTACTTTATTTCACTAAAGTGAAATCCTACCCCTCCTCCTAGACAATAATGTCCTTCGTCTAACTTTGAGGTAATGCTGTTTGTTTCTGTTGGAAGAGCTACGCAGACTTCTATATACACCTTGCTTAGGAGGAGGATGTGTTTCTTTTTATTGTTCACTTACTGGTATCACCATTCACGCTTGTCATTATTGCATGGGAGTCTTTGTTAAGGTCAATGTTGTGTTTGTGTATTGGCCCTCATTTTTTATAATATTTGACTTTGATTGGTGGGTGTCTAGAGATTTCTTTTTTTTTTTTTTTAAACTTATGCACAACACAGTTACTATTATAGCCTTAGAACCCGCTGTAGCGGGCTCTACCGGCTATTAAAGGCCCGCTCCCCGCGTTAAATGCCCGAGCCGAAGGCGAGGGCATTTAACAAGGGAGAGGGACTTTAATAGCCGGTAGAGCCCGCTACGGCGGGTTCTAAGGCTATTAGAACATTCTGCCACACAGGGCAGAATGTTCTATTAAAAAAAAAAAATGTTCACGGAGCCCGAGGGGATTAAGATCCCCTTGGGCTCCGTGAGGCTTTGTTCACAGCTGTTGCTGTGAACAAAGCGAACATTGGAATGTTGGCGCTGCGGGCTTTTACTGGCCAGTAAAAGCCCGCAGCACTCCATTGTTTTCAATGGAGCCCCCAGCATTCCAATGTTCTAATACTTCATTCACCTATTGATTCAGAATTCTGGCATTGTGAAATGAAATTTGTCTGTAATGATATCCGATCTTATGTGGCGTCAAGTGAGGTTATGTTGTGATATTAATGGCCATTTATTTGAGTGACTTAAGTGAGGGTTGTTTGGAGTTATCAAGCCTGAAGTACTTTGCTCATAAATTAACCTTTAAGCTTTTTGATACTACTTTACAATTGGTTTACCCAACAGCTTTTTCTCATCGGTTGATCAATGCTCATTCTGAATCGAGGAATGTCACAGTCCTTCTGCCTGGATTCGAGAGTAGGCCCCAGTTGCAGACCGAAATCTGCTGCAAGGGTGGTTTTACTGATTAGTAGCAGGGTCTTTTCAGTTCAACCGAATTCATCAGATTGTTATGAAGGTAAAGGCGTGGGATCGTAATAAATACAAAAATTGGATATAAACTTTAAAATCATGTTTATTTTACACAAAAGAGAGTTGAAAGGTCAAAGGCACAGCTGTAGCCCCCAAATTATTTCTCGAAATGGTTCTAAGAACTCTGGCTTGCTGGTTGGCCTGATGATGGTTTGCTGTCTTTCTTTTAGGTGTGACTTGAAAGCGCAGTTGCCTGCATGGCCTATTGGTAGTGGTTCCTTAAAACATACATAGAGTGAGATTTGACTGCTCCTATTATATTTTTCTACTATTGGCTATTTGGAGTATCATTCTCCCATCTAGTTAGAGATTCCAGTGGAGTGCTTTTGACTGTTTTACATCTGGAAAGTGCACTGAATCACTTTGTTACATTATGTACTTTATTTCTGGTAAGCTTTTTCGAGATATGTTATTTTTAGGTTTCACATGTACAGCACTTGCAAAATCTCTTGTGAACAACAAAAAATCTTTAACAGTTCGTTAGAGTATGTCTGTTATTTAACTTTACTTACCATTGGTTGGCTTGCACATCATTTTTGTTTCCTTGCTTCTTATTGGTGGGCTTGTCCTCCTCCTCCTCCTCCTCCTCCTCCTCTCCACTGGACTTCAGTCTTTGTCCCTGCTTTGGAGCATTGATCAGATACTGCTTTCTGTGGCCATTGCCCTTCTACTCGCCGCAGGCACCTTCAGGTCCTTTTTTTTTAAATACATTTTTTGTCTCTCCATAGAGCTTTGTTTTTATTAACTTTAAACAATGTTGCACAGCCCTCCTCAAGGAGCGATCTAATCTATTCCTCCTTTTCTGATCATCCAAGGGAATAGGATAAATGAGATCCTCAGTTGTCGTCTTTCTTCCTGTCTTTTCTTGAATTTACAAAATTCAAAATGCTAGCTCAAGGTGCAAGTATACTATCCTTGCCAACCCAGGTAACCATCAAATATTGGGTTGCACTGTGGACTGTCTGTAGCATTTCGAGGCATGGTCCTGCAAGTATCAATTGGGACCAGATGATCACCTTGGTTAAAGCCAAACTATACAAGAAGAATCACAAGTGTGTTTATCCTCGCCAAGGCCAGTGTCAGTTGCCAATGACAAATTCTAGTATCCATCAGTAGAAAGGCTTCTCAACCACCAGTGAATAGGCATCCCAGGTAAAATTGTGTTTTTCAACCTGTGAACTGAGACCCTATTGGTATTAGCATAAGCCTGAGGTTGGCTTACTTTGAGAGACTGAAATTCTCCATTATACCTCCTAATGTTGAAAATGGGGTCTAAACCTGGGGAAAAACTTTTTATTCGACCCTAATAGAGGAAGGCTCCAAACGATAGCTGTGGCTAAAAAATTACAGCTGGAACACTGCTGTAACGGCCACCTATACAGCATGCTTAAAACTACCAGTCAAGAGACTGAACAGAATATAATTTGCACTCTGGTGCCTGCTAAAAAATCACAGTCAAAGAAACAAGCATTGGCAAATTGACATTTTACCCATTGGCTTTGTTAATGTTTTGCCGATGCTGTTGTGCACCAGTAAAAAAAAAAAAAAAAAAAAAGATGCTAAACTGTAAATTAGACCTTAAAGTA
Source organism: Pleurodeles waltl (assembly GCF_031143425.1). NCBI lineage: Eukaryota > Metazoa > Chordata > Amphibia > Caudata > Salamandridae > Pleurodeles > Pleurodeles waltl. The sequence continues at coordinate 515,763,448 of NC_090445.1, forward strand.
ATCTACTGTATTGCCGCTCCACATGCAGTCAATTAAGGCCTTAATATTGTCGTATTCACGGAAAATACGTCAATTTAGGGATATTATGAGTCCCAACTATATTGTGGCTAATCACAAAACAATCGCAGTGAGGAAAATAACTTTCATGTAAAGAGGCTCCTGTAAGCGAATGTGTAGAAGATAATGTCATTTAGTTACATTTTTTTAGCTACCAGAAAGAAAAAGCATTGTGGCACAAAGTAAGTCATTTTTTTATTTTTTTTATCAAACAATCGAAATCGCTCTCTTTGGGAAACCATTTACAATGCGGTCAATGCAACGCTATGGATTTAACACGCTGCCATTACCATCTTTTAGGTGGATGGAAGTGATGGCCAGTCGATTAAATGAATGCACGTCTGTGCTTTTAACTGCATTTTCAAAACACGTGCATATTTTGATCATACAATTGTGTGGATTTTACTGAAGATAAAACCACTAAGCTTCAGCAGTCTGCTTCATATACACTGTCTGCCACAAGGAAGGACACTATTCCCTGTTAAGCAGACAGACTCCACTGCGGCCAAAATAAACGGTAATACGTTGTGACCGTTCCATTAGCCTTTTACTATAGTATGCTCCTGATTAAAACACATTTTTATAAGGTGACTATGGAACAGTGTTAATATTTCCATATCAAGCTGATCAAAAGGAAGCGATCGCATTCTGCAGCCTCAGCTGTTTTATAGACGAACACCCCACACATATCTACGGGAAAATAAAATAGAACATTACTAGAACGAAAATTATCTTTTTAACCGTAGTACCCAGCAGTTTAATGTGGGTACTTTATTCACAATATTTTCTTTTGGGAAGTACGAGTGAGTTGTTGCTGTCCTACCGCCACCCTTCAGAATCTTTCCAAGAACTTATTTGGCGGACTGTCCTAAGTGTCCTGCCCCTAAAAGGTTGAAACCCTATCGTCACATTCTGACTGGTAGTGTGTTCTTTTCTTAGTGCGCTGTACTGCTGGAGTAAGCATATGCCGAAACCAGGTCACTGCAGCCAGTTCAGATGGCATACCGTGTCACTTGTCACCGACTAGAACGCTTAACCTTCGGCTCGCAGCATTCTCGCCTTTACTTTGCCCACTTTGCTTAGGTATTTCGTGCACATTTTCTGTGTGTAATGCTTCCCTGGTTGCCAGTATTTGAATATTTTTTTACGAAGACTGCCGAAATCATTTTTTGTTAACTTGAATGTTCATTACACTCACCGCTCCGACTTGACTTTGTAGGTTTGCATACAACAAAGGTTGTTTCGCTAGAGGATATTTTATGCATTGTTGATACCACCCACAGTAGACTTTAATTCCATGTTAAAAGGCCTACCGTAAAATGAGGGAAGCCTTTCTGTTTAATATGTTTTGCTCCTGCGATTAAAATGTATTTTTGTAAAGTCTAAACGAATATTGATTCAGGCCCCAAAAAAAATCTGGTCCTGTTTTTCTTATGTATTTATATACTGAAAGAAAACCTAGTTTCTTGAATAGATGGGACACTCCCTACCTTTTGCCAGATATACCATCTGTTCTAGAAACTACCAGATACAAAATGGCAGTACTGTGTGTTTGGCCTGATTTTCGCCAAAAGAGATACTGCTGAGAAACGGGAAGAATGTAGACCCCAACTTAGACAACTAAGCAACTTACAAACTCGCAAAAGAGGCTTAGATCATTGTATGCCCAGGGGTTGTGCCCATAACCATTTAAAACAACATTGGGGATTAGAGTTACTATACGGGTATTATTTTGCATATGGGTAGCTGCGCACAACATGTCGATCCTGCAGAGAATATTATGATGAGGTCACAAAATAATATGCAAATGTATATTTGTAAAGCTTCTAACTTGAGGTTGTTTTCCCTTGAAATATGTTATACCATAGCCAAACTTGCATGATGTCTTGAATTCCATCCTCGACGAAAAGCTAGTAAAATGGTTTATTTAAAACGTCAACTGGCTTGCGATCAAACATGCTATTAACCAACATTTTTATTATATATCCTGGAACTGAAAGAAATTTAAAACTACGTTACAGCTAAACCGTAAATTTGTATTGTTACTATGTAACACATACTAGCCAGTGTTGTGCTGTCTTGCTAAAGGGCGACAAGATACTGTTGGTCACTCCTTTTCACTTTAACAGTGACTATTATTTTTATTTACCTCATTCTGCTCCCGTTTTATTATGAACCATGAAGCGAGGTAACAGTTAAGGGTGCGATATTTGTTGTTGCTTATTTTTCATCTTAGCCTAGTACTTTACTCAGTCACTGACCTGGAAATATCACATGAATTTAGGTAGCTGAGATTATTCTGAACTTTTTACTGGAATCGCCAAAGTGAGAATTTCTACGAAAAAGCGCATGTCCCCACAGCATCTCATGGTGTTTCAATTATGAGTAAAATCCCCTAATACAGGCCCTCATTATTAAGCCATATTCTGTAGTTTTCTAGAAAGAAGAGTCTTTAACCTCAAAGGGTAGTCTTGCTTTTTTTTGTTACAAATCAATATTTATATTTTTTGTTCAGGAGTTTTCCTGGAAATTGCTACTTTTATGAGGAAAGAGTAGCAAATAAAAGATTAATATGTAGGTGTTTCCAAATGTATAGGTGCCTGAAAAATGTAATAGTAGCTGCTTTCAAGAATTCTCTTCAGGATGGTAATGCCACAAATTGAAGGCTTATTCATTTTGGAAAGAAACATTACTCTTTTCATTGTTCCTATGATATACGGAAAATTACATTGAGCATATTTAATGCAGCTCTACTGCAAGTACATTACTTTTACTGATCGTTCATGATGATATGATCATTGGCAATTACATTTTTAGGTTTTGCCCGAGACTGCATATGCGTTGTTGCAAAATCTCTTGTAAATGGAAAAAAAACGCTTAAAACGGGCTTAGGGTCTGCCACCTTCTTACCATTGCTTACATATAGTCGGCTTAGACGTCACTCATTTTCTTTCTTCTCATTGTTCAGCACCTTCTGCTTCCTGCTTTCTCCCCTCGACCAAGTACAGTTTGTTTCTCACAGCCGTTCCACTTGGCTGCCTGCTTACAGAGGTACTTTTTTTTGTTTGTTTTTAATAACCCTTTGCGTATAGGAGCACCAGGTCATTGGTACCGACCACTAGGATCCACAGGTAGGCAGACAGCATGCAAAAACGTCCAGAAGTACCTGCCAAATTCACTGGTGTATCCAGTATATTGTAGAATTAGAGTAAATGCTGGGTTCGCAATAGCCATATGTTTATATCAACAACAGTAAAAACAACTTTCTCTCAAAATGTCATCCACCAGCTACAGTGTCCTGCGCTCAGTATAGTTTCTTTTTACTGGAATCACACCAAAGAATAAACTGCAAGTTATGCAAAACGCATTTAGTTTTTCTTCCATCAGTGTATAAAAGTTCATAGTATGTTTTCGTTAATTCTGCTGGGGAGAATGAGTTCTTAGCGAGCAGGTTTTGGTTGCGCAGTTGAGAGCAAGTTAAAATCAAGGGACGGGTCTTGCTTAGTTTTCCGAATTCATGTTGGAATTCGCGTGGAAGTATGGACACTACTATGGGTAGCCTGGCCTGACCAGCAAATATATTTGAGAAAGAAATTACATGAACTTGTGTATTGGGCTTATTTCCAAATGTTGTGCAATACAGTGGATAGTAAAACATAACAAGCATTGGCAACACTAATGTGTCTTGCCTATACAACAGCTATTGGCTTGGCAATGTGTTCTTTTTCATGTTGTACTCCAGTGTGGCTGCTGTTCAGCATGAAAAGTTAGTGGCATGGAGTGTCATAGAGTTGAGTGGGAGAGTAGAATTTGTTGGAGTAGAGTGGAATACGGTGGGTAGAGTGTCATAGAGTTGAGGAGAGTAGAGTTCATTGGCAGAGGGTTGTTCAGTGCCGTAAAGTGTCATGGAATAGAGTGCATTAGGAGTGCGCGCTGGGTGGATTGGAGTGCGCGCTGGGTGGATTGAATTGGAGTGATAGGACTGGGGTGGGGAGACTTGGATTGGGTGGATTGGATTCAACGATTGGACTGAAGTAGAGGGGATTGGATTTATTGGATTGGTTTGGAGTGGGGTGGTTTGGTTTGGAGTGGGGTGGTTTGGTTTGGAGTGGGGTGGTTTGGTTTGGAGTGGGGTGGTTTGGTTTGGAGTGGGGTGGTTTGGATTGGTTTGGAGTGGGGTGGATTGGTTTGGGGTGGGGTGGATTGGTTTGGGGTGGGGTGGATTGGTGTGGATTGGTTTGGAGTGGGGTGGTTTGGATTGCTTTGGAGTGGGGTGGTTTGGATTGCTTTGGAGTGGGGTGGTTTGGATTGCTTTGGAGTGGGGTGGTTTGGATTGCTTTGGAGTGGGGTGGTTTGGATTGGTTTGGAGTGGGGTGGTTTGGATTGGTTTGGAGTGGGGTGGTTTGGATTGGTTTGGAGTGGGGTGGTTTGGATTGGTTTGGAGTGGGGTGGTTTGGATTGGTTTGGAGTGGGGTGGTTTGGATTTATTGGGGTGGGGTGGGGGGTTGGTTTTGGATTTATTGGATTGGAGTGGGGGGTTGGTTTTGGATTTATTGGATTGGAGTGGGGGGTTGGTTTTGGATTTATTGGATTGGAGTAGGGGGTTGGTTTTGGATTTATTGGAGTGGGGGTGGTTGGATTGGACTGGAGTGGGGGTGGTTGGATTGGACTGGACTGGAGTGGAGTGGGGGTGGTTGGATTGGATTGGAGTGGAGTGGGGGTGGTTGGATTGGAGTGGAGTGGGGGTGGTTGGATTGGATTGGAGTGGAGTGGGGGTGGTTGGATTGGATTGGAGTGGAGTGGGGGTGGTTGGATTGGATTGGAGTGGAGTGGGGGTGGTTGGATTGGATTGGAGTGGAGTGGGGGTGGTTGGATTGGATTGGAGTGGAGTGGGGGTGGTTGGATTGGATTGGAGTGGAGTGGGGGTGGTTGGATTGGATTGGAGTGGAGTGGGGGTGGTTGGATTGGATTGGAGTGGAGTGGGGGTGGTTGGATTGGATTGGAGTGGAGTGGGGGTGGTTGGAGTGGAGTGGGGGTGGTTGGAGTGGAGTGGGGGTGGTTGGATTGGAGTGGAGTGGGGGTGGTTGGATTGGAGTGGAGTGGGGGTGGTTGGAGTGGAGTGGGGGTGGTTGGATTGGAGTGGAGTGGGGGTGGTTGGATTGGAGTGGAGTGGGGGTGGTTGGATTGGAGTGGAGTGGGGGTGGTTGGATTGGAGTGGAGTGGGGGTGGTTGGATTGGAGTGGAGTGGGGGTGGTTGGATTGGAGTGGAGTGGGGGTGGTTGGATTGGAGTGGAGTGGGGGTGGTTGGATTGGAGTGGAGTGGGGGTGGTTGGATTGGAGTGGAGTGGGGGTGGTTGGAGTGGAGTGGAGTGGGGGTGGTTGGAGTGGAGTGGAGTGGGGGTGGTTGGAGTGGAGTGGGGGTGGTTGGAGTGGAGTGGAGTGGGGGTGGTTGGAGTGGAGTGGAGTGGGGGTGGTTGGAGTGGAGTGGAGTGGGGGTGGTTGGAGTGGAGTGGAGTGGGGGTGGTTGGAGTGGAGTGGGGGTGGTTGGAGTGGAGTGGGGGTGGTTGGAGTGGAGTGGATTGGATTGGAGTGGGGGTGGTTGGAGTGGAGTGGATTGGATTGGAGTGGGGGTGGTTGGAGTGGAGTGGATTGGATTGGATTGGAGTGGGGGTGGTTGGAGTGGAGTGGATTGGATTGGATTGGAGTGGGGGTGGTTGGAGTGGATTGGATTGGATTGGAGTGGGGGTGGTTGGAGTGGATTGGATTGGATTGGAGTGGGGGTGGTTGGAGTGGATTGGATTGGATTGGAGTGGGGGTGGTTGGATTGGATTGGGGTGGGGGTGGTTGGATTGGATTGGATTGGAGTGGGGGTGATTGGATTGGGGGTGGTTGTATTTATTGGATTGGATTGGGGGTGGTTGTATTTATTGGATTGGATTGGATTGGGATTGGATTGGATTGGATTGGGGGTGTTTTGGATTTATTGGATTGGATTGGAGTGGGGGAGTTTGGATTTATTGGATTGGATTGGAGTGGGGGAGTTTGGATTTATTGGATTGGAATGGAGTGGGGGAGTTTGGATTTATTGGATTGGAATGGAGTGGGGGAGTTTGGATTTATTGGATTGGAATGGAGTGGGGGGAGTTTGGATTTATTGGATTGGAATGGAAGGGGGGTTGGATTTATTGGAGTGGGGGGTTTGGATTTATTGGATTGGAGTGGGGGGGTTTGGATTGATTGGATTGGATTGGAGTGGGGGGGTTTGGATTGATTGGATTGGAGTGGGGGGGTTTGGATTGATTGGATTGGATTGGAGTGGGGGGGTTTGGATTGATTGGATTGGATTGGAGTGGGGGGGTTTGGATTTATTGGATTGGATTGGAGTGGGGGGGTTTGGATTTATTGGATTGGATTGGAGTGGGGGGTTTTGATTTTTTGGATTGGATTGGAGTGGGGGGTTTGGATTTTTTGGATTGGAGTGGGGGTTTGGATTTATTGGAGTGGGGTGGTTTGGATTGGTTTGGAGTGGGGTGGTTTGGATTGGTTTGGAGTGGGGTGGTTTGGATTGGTTTGGAGTGGGGTGGTTTGGATTTATTGGGGTGGGGTGGTTTGGATTTATTGGGGTGGGGTGGTTTGGATTTATTGGGGTGGGGTGGGGGGTTGGTTTTGGATTTATTGGATTGGAGTGGGGGGTTGGTTTTGGATTTATTGGATTGGAGTGGGGGGTTGGTTTTGGATTTATTGGATTGGAGTAGGGGGTTGGTTTTGGATTTATTGGATTGGAGTGGGGGTGGTTGGATTGGAGTGGGGGTGGTTGGATTGGAGTGGGGGTGGTTGGATTGGATTGGAGTGGGGGTGGTTGGATTGGATTGGAGTGGGGGTGGTTGGATTGGATTGGAGTGGGGGTGGTTGGATTGGATTGGAGTGGGGGTGGTTGGATTGGATTGGAGTGGGGGTGGTTGGATTGGATTGGAGTGGGGGTGGTTGGATTGGATTGGAGTGGGGGTGGTTGGATTGGATTGGAGTGGGGGTGGTTGGATTGGATTGGAGTGGGGGTGGTTGGATTGGATTGCAGTGGGGGTTGTTGGATTGGATTGCAGTGGGGGTGGTTGGATTGGATTGGAGTGGGGTGGTTGGATTGGATTGGAGTGGGGTGGTTGGATTGGATTGGATTGGAGTGGGGGTGGTTGGATTGGAGTGGGGGTGGTTGGATTGGATTGGATTGGAGTGGGGGTGGTTGGATTGGATTGGAGTGGGGGTGGTTGGATTGGATTGGAGTGGGGGTGGTTGGATTGGATTGGAGTGGGGGTGGTTGGATTGGATTGGAGTGGGGGTGGTTGGGTTGGATTGGATTGGAGTGGGGGTGGTTGGATTGGATTGGATTGGAGTGGGGGTGGTTGGATTGGATTGGATTGGAGTGGGGGTGGTTGGATTGGATTGGAGTGGGGGTGGTTGGATTGGATTGGATTGGAGTGGGGGTGGTTGGATTGGATTGGATTGGAGTGGGGGTGGTTGGATTGGATTGGATTGGAGTGGGGGTGGTTGGATTGGATTGGAGTGGGGGTGGTTGGATTGGATTGGAGTGGGGGTGATTGGATTGGATTGGAGTGGGGGTGGTTGGATTGGATTGGAGTGGGGGTGGTTGGATTGGATTGGATTGGAGTGGGGGTGATTGGATTGGAGTGGGGGTGGTTGGATTGGATTGGATTGGAGTGGGGGTGGTTGGATTGGATTGGATTGGAGTGGGGGTGGTTGGATTGGATTGGATTGGAGTGGGGGTGATTGGATTGGATTGGAGTGGGGGTGGTTGGATTGGATTGGATTGGAGTGGGGGTGGTTGGATTGGATTGGATTGGAGTGGGGGTGGTTGGATTGGATTGGATTGGAGTGGGGGTGGTTGGATTGGATTGGAGTGGGGGTGGTTGGATTGGAGTGGGGGTGGGGGTGATTGGATTGGATTGGAGTGGGGGTGGTTGGATTGGATTGGAGTGGGGGTGGTTGGATTGGATTGGAGTGGGGGTGGTTGGATTGGATTGGAGTGGGGGTGGTTGGATTGGATTGGAGTGGGGGTGGTTGGATTGGATTGGAGTGGGGGTGATTGGATTGGATTGGAGTGGGGGTGATTGGATTGGAGTGGGGGTGGTTGGATTGGATTGGAGTGGGGGTGGTTGGATTGGATTGGATTGGAGTGGGGGTGGTTGGATTGGATTGGAGTGGGGGTGGTTGGATTGGATTGCATTGGAGTGGGGGTGGTTGGATTGGAGTGGGGGTGGTTGGATTGGATTGGAGTGGGGGTGATTGGATTGGATTGGAGTGGGGGTGATTGGATTGGATTGGAGTGGGGGTGATTGGATTGGATTGGAGTGGGGGTGATTGGATTGGAGTGGGGGTGGTTGGATTGGATTGGAGTGGGGGTGGTTGGATTGGATTGGAGTGGGGGTGGTTGGATTGGAGTGGGGGTGATTGGATTGGATTGGATTGGAGTGGGGGTGGTTGGGTTGGATTGGATTGGAGTGGGGGTGGTTGGGTTGGATTGGATTGGAGTGGGGGTGGTTGGATTGGGGGTGGATTGGATTGGATTGGGGGGGTTTGGATGTATTGGATTGGAGTGGGGGGGTTTGGATGTATTGGATTGGAGTGGGGGGGTTTGGATGTATTGGATTGGAATGGAGGGGGGGTTGGATTTATTGGATTGGAGTGGGGGTGGTTTGGAGTGGGGGTGGTTTGGATGGATTGGGATGTTCTGGATTGGAGTGGACTGGGGTAGGGTGGTTTGGATTTATTGGATTGGGGTGGTTTGGATTCATTGTATTGGAGTGGGGTGGTTTGGATTTATTGGATTGGACTGAAGTAGGGTAGGGTGGATTGGGGTGGGGTGGGCTGGATTGAGGTGGGCTGGATTGGGTGGATTGGATTGGGGTGGTTTGTGGTGGATTGGAGTGGGTTAGATTGGGGTGGATTGGTGTGGGGTTAATTGGGGTGGATTGTGGTGAGTTGTAGTGGGTTGAAATGAGATGAAGTGGGGTGGTTTGAAATGGGATTGGAGTGGGGCGGATTAGGATTGGAGTGGGGCTCATTGGAATGGGACTGATTGTTTTGCATTGGAATAGAGCAGGTGGGAAAGACTGATGTGGGGCAGACTGGAGTGGGGCGGGTTGGAGGAGTGGAGTGGATTAGGGTGAGTCGTTTGGTTTGGAGTGGGGTGGACTGGATTGGTCTGGGGTCAGTTGGATTGAGTGGGGAGGATTGGTATTGGGTGAGATGAGGTGGATTGGCATGGATTGTAGTGAGGCACATTGAATTGGCCAGGTGGGTTGGGGTTTACTGCACGATTATGTGTTAAAGCATAACTTTGTTAACTACGCAGGAGAAAAAAAAAAACGTGTTGCTTTGTAATGTTTAAAACAAGATGATCATCATCTTTTGAGAACAGTGCCCACAAACAAAAGGAAAACATGAGTGCAAAATGAGTGAATCAGACTTAGTAAAATAAGAGTAAATTATAGAAAATAAAGCTTTCCAATTTTGTTTGTCCTACTGGGCACGTTTTTGCCAGTTTCACGCATTCTGTTTGTAAGGCCCTAGAAGTTAAACAGAAGTACCTCAGTCTCGTCGGGAGCAGTGGATGGACACTGACTAAGTTGAATCAATCAGTACTTAGTCCCTGCTCCAAGACTAAACAGGAATTGATGCTTGGCCTGCAGGGATGAATTAAGAGACTTTAAAGAAGTGTCCTACACAAGCCAACAAGTGGTAAGCAACAGGCAGGCTACAAGCCCTTCACTGGAGACAACAGAGTCTCATGTGCAAGACACGTGCTAAGGCATGCTCTTGCAGGCTCAACCCTAAAATAGAAGTTAGAGAAAGTCCTTTAACACCTACACTGAAAACGGAGTCTTTCTTGCTTATGGCTCAGTAGTAGGAGGTTCCTAAAACAGATTTAACTTTGAAGACGACTTTATGAAAAGTAATCCTGTGGAGGAGGCTTCTCAAGTAAATTCCTTGAAGTACATTTTTATAGGTAGAGTACTCTTTTCCACCCTCATGATTTCTTTGATTAGGTTTTGGATCCTGTACCTCTTTTCACTTAAAATAGTTTTCATGCTATAGTTCACCTACATTATTACAGTGGCTGTGGATTGTTTAGAACTTAATTCATGGTTGGCTTCAAGAAGGTTAGATGTTTGTTTTTTTGTTGTTGTTGATAGTATTAAGTCTGCAGTGTTTTTTTTCCACTGCCCCTGCCTTTTAATGGAGATACTAAGTGTTGGAAATGTCCTCTCTGAAGGGTCACCCCAAAACATATTGCCTTCCTTCACTTTTTTTTTCTGACCTAATATTTGCTGGCTTTAGGACTCTGGCCACTTTACCACTGCTAACCAGTACTAAAGTTCATGTGCTCGCTCCCCTAAACACATGGTAATGTTGTCTCATATCCATTTGGCATATTTAATTTACTTGTAAACCCCTAGTGAACTACACTCCATGTGCCTAGGGCCTGTAAATTAAATTCTACTAGTGGACCTCCAGCACTGATTGTGCCACCCACATAAGTAGCCCCTTAACCATGTCTCAGGCCTGCTATTGCAAGGCCTGTTTGTGCAGTTTCACTGCCACTTCAACTTGCCATTTAAAAGTACTTGCCAAGCCTTAAACTCCCCTTTTTCTATATATGTCACCCCTAACGTAGACCCTAGATGACCCATAGGGCAGGGCGCTACGTAAGTAAAAGGCAGGGCATATACATGTGTGTTTTATATGTCCTCTTAGGGGAAAACTCCTAAATTCATTTTCCACTACTGTGAGAACTGCTCCTAAGGGTCTAGAATTGTATACTGTTTGAGTGGTAGATTCTGATCAGAATGGGGTAACCAGGTCATATTTAGTATGGCCAGGATGGTAATAGAAAAAAATCCTGCTTGATGGTGAGGTTGGATTTTATATTACTATTTTAGAAATGCCACTTTTAGAAAGTGAGCATTTCTCTGCCCTTAAAATCCATCTGTGCCTTATAGCCAGTCTCCAGTCAATACCTGGGCTGGGCTGGTTGACAGCTTTCTTGTACATTTCACCCAGACAACCACAAACAAAGGACACTCGGTCACACCTTCTTCACTCATCTGCATACCGAATGGGTCTTCCTGGGCTGGAAAGGCCTGACACTTTTCAAAGGCTAGTGGCCTTCCCTCACACAGTGGACTGACAAACCCCCTACTGGGACACTGGCAGACAGACCTGTACTGAAAGGGGAGCTTGTGAACTTTAAAAAAAACACTTTTTGAAGTCTCCCCAACTTCAGAGGCATTGTTGGGTATATAAATTGGGCCCCTGACCACACCAAATCGGACACTTCTGGACCTGAACCTGTAACCTGTCAAGAGGAACTTCCTGGCTGCCCAAACAACTCATCTGGACTGCTGTTCCCTGCTAGCCTCTGACTTTGCTGAGAAGGACTCAGCTTTTTCCAAAAGTGCTCTCCGAGGGCTTGGATTGAGCATGCCTTCTGTTTTCGGAAGTCTTGGGATCAAAAAGACTCCACCTCTTTAGGAAACTGCTTGTGCGCTAAAAATTGTTGCACAGTCTGCCGAAAACGACACACAGCTGTTTTGCGACTGAAAAATTGCAGCACAGCCGAGCCAAAACAACGCTGCCCCACTTCCTGAGTGAAGATTCGATGCAGCGCCTGCCTTGGGACCGGAAGTTCGATGCACAGGAACAACACAGCCAACTCCCCGAGGGGAAAATGGACGTAGTGCGTGCTGTGCAACAGAAAATTCGACGCATCGCCATACTGGATTGACGCAAAGCCCGTGACTTCTTCCCGCTCGTCCAGGATTTCCCTGCATCGTCCCTGGGCGCCAAAAAGATCCCTGCATCGTAGTGAGGAATGAAGACTATGCGCCGAAAAACCATGCAAAGCTCCTTGCAGCGTGGAAAGAAACAACACATCTGTGCCGCATCGGAAAACCCGACTCGCACCCTATTTTTCCTCGCGTCTCCTCCTGCAGTCTCCATGTGTGATATTTTTGACGCAAACCAGGTACTTTGTGTAATCAAGAGACAACTGTTGACTTTTAAGATTTAAGACTCTTTTTAAACTTGCGAAAGTGGTAGCTCAACTTGTGCTTTTTGGATCTTTATCGGTTTGACCTTAATTTAAGCAGATAAGTATCATATATATTTTTCTAAACCTGTGTGGTTTATGTTTGTGGTGTTTTCCCTGTGTTACTGTATAATTTATTGCACAAATAGTTTACACATTGCCTTCTAAGTTAAGCCTGACTGCTCAGTGCCAAGGTACCAGAGGGTGGCACAGGATAATTAGCATTTGTGTGTAACTACCCTAAATAGGATTGTGGTCCCTATTTGGACAAGGGTGTATACCTCTGCTACTAGAGTCCCCATTTCTAACACTCCGAAAAAGTTTTGCTCAGCTTACTAAACGTAACAATACACAAGAGGTACTTTTTTTATTTGATACTGGAAAATCTAGTACACAGATGAATCTGATTACTGAAAAGAGTAAAACCGTGGTTATAATAAGGATGCTTCGAAATGTAGATGCTCATGTGACTGTAAATGCTTTGATAGACTATTTGAGGAGCGTGGCAGAATGGGTGATGTCTCAGTTATGAATAGTGATTTTCAAACCGAGCACATGAAATCAAGTTTCCCCCTAGCTGGATGTTTTCTGGTGTAGCAAACACATCTGTGCCACAGCCTGTGCTGGAACATTTTGGAAACCATCTGGTGTGTATGTATGTATAATGCAAGTTGAGTAATACCATTACTACCTATATGTATCTTTTGTTCTCCCATCTGTATGTATGTATGTATGTATGTGTGTGTGTGTGTGTATATATATATATATATATATATATATATATATATATATATATTATGAAAACCATCCGGTGTGTATGTATACATATAATAATACAATTTGAATAATGTAGCTTTAGTTCTCCATCTGTATGTTTGTGTGTGTGTGTGTGTATTTTTTATATATATATATATATAATAATAGTACACACAAATACATACAGCTGGAGAACTAAAGATACATCTGTGTGTGTGTGTATACATATATATAAAGAACTGAAGATACATATAGGTAGCAGTGGTATTATTCAACTTGTCATGAAGGTATCCCAAGTAAGTCTGGGTTTAGTGTATCATATTTACCACTATGTATTGCAAAGTTACCCTGTAAAGGATTGTTTAAAACCTGACATTACAGAATTGTCTTTCTGAATATGTTGTTGCTGCTACTGTAAAACTCGTTTAAATGTGATAGTCTAATATTGTGTGTTGTGTGTGTTCTTGTGTGGCGATACTAAATTATGTACTTAAAGAATCACCACATTATAATACCTGTCCGGATTACGTATGTTTGGTCACTTTCTGAGTTGGAATTTATTTTTGGTTTGTGATTGTCTGCTTTTGTAAATCTACTTCCACCTTTCTAGCCGTGAACACACCGATTACCAAAAACCTTGTATATTAGTTGCTTGGAAATCACAATAGATGTGATTGCATCCCTTTGAAACTAAAGGGTCAAGCAAACCAATTAACCGTCCAACTTACCAGTGAGCTTTCTTGAATGAAGCCCACTCATTCCAATATATTTGGATCGTTGTTAAGTAGTCCTTTTCTTCCTTGTAGGTCCGCATAGCTGCCAAATTTATCATCCATTCGCCGCCTGGAGAATTCAATGAAGTTTTTAACGGTAAGTGACTACTTTTCTTAAATTAATGTATTGATAGTATCCGTACAGCAACGGCTCTGTGTATTTGTTTGAGAGAAAATAACTTTGACAAAGTGGGTTTTGTTATTGTCGTCATCGTGTACATATTTAGACTTTTATTTAGACTGCGGATGCTCTTCAGTGTCGGAGGAGGATAAAAAAATTTCTAGCTTACGAGTCAAGAATTTTCAATTCTATTAAGGACACGGAGGCGAGGATTATGCTTACTCTTTCTTTACTGTCAAATCACAGCAGCCAATCAAATAACTATAAACAAAAGAAACTACATATCCCATGATGCTATAGTCCAGTATCACATGCCCCAATCACTGTCTATGACCTAGCCCATAATATGGATGAACCTAAACGTCACATCCTCTTTCTTTGCGAAAATCGATAACCTTGAAACTTCTGCACTGAAACATCCTTCCGAACTGTAGAACTCGAAACTTTGTCACCTCCAACATGACCGATTTCCATAGGAACTGGAAGTTGAACAACTTTCTAAAATCCAAAAGAAGAGTATCTTCTCCGATATCCATCAACTCAGATAATCAAGCATTCTTCTGATCTGAGCCTAAAACAGAATAATAATAAAAGGTAATATCTCATAATGCTGACATAGTCAGAAAAAATATATACAACCTTATTTAATAACCTAGGGTGGGCACAATAATAAAATCTGAAATAGATTTTCATTTACAAACCTTCTATAACATGTAGAAAAAACATCTACGGGAGGGATAATCCTCGCCTCTGTGTCCTTAATAGAATTGAAAATTCTTGACGTGTAAGCTAGAATTCTTTTTATTCTATGTCAGGACCTGAGGCTCGGATTATGCTAGTTCAAAGCTGTCAATAACAACAGAAGCAACATTAACCCTGGTTTATGATAGAATATTTTAAATGTAGACTCAGAAGACTATTCTGCTGCTTTCATAATGTCCTCTAGTCTCGAACCCAATGCAAATGTTTTTGATGCCATAGCTCCTTTAATTGAGCGAGCTCCAAAATGACTTATATCTATACCCGCGTCACTCATGAGCCATCTCATCCATCTAGCAAGAGTGGCTGAGGAGACAGGTTTAAAGGGCTTCTGCAGAGAAATAAGTAATTGACCATTTACATTCCGTCTAAATTCTTCAGTGACTGTTTCATAATCTTTTAAGCATTGAACTACACATAATTTAGAATTATCTGGAAATTTAGGATACGTTACTGACCTGCAATTTGTCTTCGTTCTTTTGGTAATGTTAAATGATACTCCATCTGGAGAATATACTCTACCTGCGAGGTCTAAGGCCTTGACATCTGAGACTCTCTTACAAGATATCAGACAAAGTAACATAGTTAATTTTGCTGAAATCTGTTTACGGGATAAATATCTATTGGACGACCAGTCCTCCAGAAACTTCAAAATAATACTCACATCCCACAATTCAGAATATTTAGCTTGTGGGGGGTTGGTCAAACAAATACCCCTCAAAAGTTTACATACCAATGGATGTTCCCCCACTGGCTTACCATCAATATTGTTATGACCAGCTGAAATGGCAGATCTAAAATTGTTGATGGTCCAGTAAGCCAAACCTGAAGAAGCCAATTCAGCAAGAAAATTAACAATCCATTCAATGCCCGATTCCACAGGATTACCATCTCTTCCACTGCACCAACTATCCCATCTACGCCAGGCTGAAGAATATCTTTTGTGAGTGATAGGGGCCCAAGCTTGTTTGATAAAATTCGTAGCTTGTTGCGAAAGGCCTGAGGAATCCCATCTCGACCGGAAACTAACCACGCCATCAACGTCAACTTCCCTGAAAGTATCAGTGGATGTTGACGGCCCTCCAGGTTCAAGAGCAATTGGGAACCAGGGTTGCAACATCCAACATGGTGTCACTAGAATCAAATCTGTTTTCTCTCTCTGTTCTTGAGCTAACACTCTGGGTATTGACAGAAAAGGAGGAAACGCATAACCCTGAAACGGGAACCAATCCTGAAGATATGCATCTGTTGCTAGAGCAAGAGGATCCGGACGCCAACTGAAGAATTTCGACGTCTGAGTATTGAGACGGGATGCCAAGAGGTCCACTTCGCAAGGACCCCATTCTTTGATTATCTGGGAAAAGATAACTGGATCCAGTTTCCAGTCGCTGGAATCCGTCAGATATCTGGAGTTCCAGTCTGCAATAGTGTTCAGAGTCCCCGGAAGGTACTCCGCTATCACTATTAATTGATGTTTCAGGCAATAATGCCAAAATTCCTTGGTTATCTCCGCTAGATTTCGGCATCTTGTCCCTCCCAGTTTGTTGACATAAAGTACTGCTGAAATATTGTCCATTCGCAGTAGTATGCAACAGTTCGTCTTTTGAGGAGAAAGGCTCTTTATAGCAAACGAGCCTGCTAGACAGTTGATATGTAGGGAGCTTTCTGTCTGAGACCATCCCCCTGTCACTAGGGATCCGCACCGGGCTCCCCAACCCCATTGACTGTTATCCGATTCGATTACTACTTCCGGGTGCAACCCAAAGATGGCTCTCCCATTCCAAGCCTCCATGTGTTGTAACCACCAATTAATCTCTTCTCTGACTTCTGTCATCAAAGGGATCAATTCGGAATAACTGAGACCCTGCTGTAGGTGTCTTATCTTTAATCTCTGTAGAGCACGATAGTGTAAGGGGGCTGGGAAAATTGCCTGAATAGAGGAGGTCAACAGACCCACTATTCTGGCAATGGTCCTCGGAGAGATAAATGTGTTTGTTAACGTCGCTCTCAGTTCCCTCTTGATATTGCGAATTTTTGCTGATGGCAGAACCAGAAGGGCTCGTACTGAGTCTATCTTGAAACCCAGGAACTCTATCACTTGAGATGGATTCAATGACGACTTCTGCGCATTGATCAGGAAACCCAAATCTTGTAATAAATTGATGGTCCAGTCTAGATGTTTCAGTAGAGATCGAGGATCCTGAGCCATCAATAAAATGTTGTCCAGATATATGATCAGTCTGACCCCCTTGGTTCTCAACGATTCCACAACTGGTCTCAACAGTTTCGTGAGGCACCAAGGGGCTGATGACAGGCCAAAAGGGAGTGCTTTGAATTCCAAACAATGGCCTTTCCACAGAAATTGAAGAAACCTTCTGTGAGGGGGGAAAGATTGGAACTGATAGATAAGCGTCCTTTAGGTCCAGGCGGACCATCCAATCTCCTTCTGATAGAATGTCCCTCAACATGTGGATCCCTTCCATCTTGAAATGTTTGTAAACAATCTAAGAATTGAAATCTTTCAGATTGAGTACTAGACGGTGAACTCCCCCTTTTTTTTTTTTTTTTTTTTTTTTTTTTTTACGACTACAAAAATAGGACTGCAAAACCCGGAGGGGTGAGGTACAGAAAATTCTACCGCTCCTTTGTCTAGTAAGGACTGTACCTCTGCGTCTATAAAAGTCTGAACGTCGAGGGGAAAATTCATTTGTTTAGGGGGAGTGAATTGGATTGGAATTCTGGTAAACTCTAGTTGGAACCCAGAGACCGTCTAAAGAATCCAGGGGTCTCCAGAGATCTTCTTCCAGTTGTCTAGGAATAGACCCACTCTGCCCCCAAGGAGAACTTAAGAGTGAGGAATAATGTTTACCTGAATAGCCAGCATCTTGGATGGCTCCTTGTTGACTCCTGCGCTGCCCTCTGTGGAATCTGGGTCGGTTACCTCTGGTGCAGGTGGGGTAAAAGGTAGGTTCGGATTGCTCTCCATACCATCCACCCCTACCTCTGGGATAATAGTTTTGGGGACTAGAATAGGATCCTCGGCTGGGCATTCGTCCACCAAAACGACTGGCCCTGACAAAAAGGCCTCTTCTGAAAACTTTCTTGAGAGACATCTGGGCTTTATCCAAGGATGAAAAGGTAGAACAGAATTTTGCCAACTCTTTGATGAATGACGAGCCAAATAACATTCCGTCAGCTGCAGGGCCAGCTTCCGAAGACGCTAGGTCTACTAATTTTGGGTCATTGCGCATAAGAATAGACTTCCTGCACTCCGAGGATATGGCGCAATTGGTGTTACCCATTTGACAAATGGCTCTCTGCGTCCAGCCCATTAAAGTATCTGTGTCTACAGGAGTCCCTGACTCTTTAGCATTAACTGCCATATCCAAGATCTTAGTCAGAGGTCCCGATAAATCGAGAAGTTTGTCTTGGCAGATTCTCCATGACCTATCCAAACCTTTTTTGGGGTCTTTAGAGAATGTTTTCAGAAATGTGACCATTGTAGGGTCAATCTCAGGGGTATCAGATACCTTATTATCTAAATCAGGTCTAGGGCATTCTGCTCGAAGACGAGCGCGGACTTCTTTATCAAAACTCGTCCTGAGATTAGTATGTACATATTGCGCTACCTCAGCTGAAGGGAGCCAATTGGAAGATCTGGGCTGAATAAGTTCAGTTGGAACAAAATCCAAGACCTGCGACGCAGGAGGATGTTTCCTGACTTTCTTGCTGGGTCCTGGGGTATCTGAGTCATCAGAATCACTGGAGGAGTCCTTATCAGAGGAAGAAGAAACTATCTGGGCGTCTTTCTTAGAGCTATAATTATGTTCTGTCGCCCATTTCTTGCGAACCTTTTCAAAGATGTCCGCATGAGGATCTACAGATGGAGACTTGGCGTCTTCAGTAGCCCTAGATCTTGATTTCTGTTCAGCAGAATTCTCCTCCAAAAGAGAGGTATTTTGGGTAGACAACTAGCCTTGCGATTGGGCATATTCGAAAAGCTGTCCTGAGAAGGGACCCAAAGCTCAAACCAAGGCATCGTTTACACATCGTTGTACTCTGGTATCCAAAGCTTCTACCAAATTAACCTCTAGCTGGTTGCTAGAATCATCAGGGAAGTATTCTGCCTCTGGGTCTTCCCATTGAGCCATAGTGCTCTAATCTTTGTTCCCAGAAATATATCAAATAGGGGGAGTGGAAAAACCCCCTAGCAGGTACTATTGATCAAAGGCCCAATAAGATGTGGAGGGAGCTGCCTGCGACCGCTATAGTCAGTGCCTAATTTATTTTACAACCCAGGTGTAAGTCACGCTGGGCGTCTGGGAGCACAAGGAGCTAAAAATAGCTATTGCCGTCACGCGCACTGATAAAAACGAGCCGCTCTCCCGAAGAAAGGAAACTCAGAGACCGGCTCGTTAATCAGCTCGCGCGTATAAAAGAAAAAACAGACTACGCTGATAGCGCGTAGTCGCTCCTACTTCACCAACGAAAAACGGGTACAAACAAATCGGAATTTCCGATTTAAAATAAATACATCACAATTAAACTATGAGAGCGGAATCGTGTCGCATCGAACCAACAATAAATTATATACATTTATTGTAACATTCAGCATAAATACACACAAGAGAAAATGGAAATAGTACTTATCTGCTGCGAAGCAGCAAAGAAAGAGGATGTGACATTTGGGTTCATTCATATTATGGGCTAGGTCATAGACCGTGATTGGTGCGTGTGATACTGGACTATAGCATCATGGGATATGTAGTTTTTTTGTTTATAGTTATTTGATTGGCTGCTGTGATTTGACAGTAAAGAAAGAGTAAGCATAATCCGAGCCTCCGGTCCTGACATAGAATTAATGATTCTGGAAGTGCTGCACAGCTTGTCTTTTTAGTCCTCTGTGCTTTATTCGCATTTAACATTTTGTTGCTAGATTCCAAACACAAAATAAGTCTAAAGTAATTTCAAATGAATACGTCCACTAATACTACATTATGGTGATGTATGTATGATAAACACCTCAAGCCGCCCTTAACCGCTCACCCGTGTTCTCCTGAATTGGTCATGCTTTAATTTTGAGGTATGATTAGTCAATTTCCATTCAGATTGTTCCAATCCAATTAAAGGTTTGACTCATGTTTTACATTGTATATTATGTCTTTGCAGTGCTCTTTTCTCGCTCCAGGCGATTGTTGGAAAGGCAAAGACTTTAAAACTCCTCATGTGGAGGTTCACTTTGAATTTAAATTTCCTGCCTGAAGACTGCTTTGCTTATTCATTTTGGGTTTTTGTATAGTTCCTGTATGTCTCCCTACAGTCACTTTGTATACTAGGTCCTATTTTTGTTTTACATTTGGGGCGATCTCCTGTAGCGGAGCAGAATCACTCCGATGTAGGTGGATACATGTTCTAGTGTTATTTATAATACAGATTTGCAGTACCCAGTGAATTCCTGTCGTTCATTTAGCAGATTGGTTTGTGTAGTGTTGTCTGTGTGGCAGTTTGAAGTGTGAAATTGCTGCGCCCTGCAGATTTTATAGCAGAATAACTCCCGAAATCTAGATTGTGGGAATAGATTCAAGAACCAATCATTGAATGTTGAAGTCTGTGTGTGCATTAACCATGCATTATATGAATTTTATTTGACTCAGTTTGACATTTCACATGTTTTTATTGTTTTTGTAGCTCAGCATTTTGCTTTCTGTGTGATTGTTCTAAAATATTTGTAAACTGAAAAACTATGTACGCATTAAACACACACATCTATGTATTATTGATTTCAGATCCATTTATAGAGCTTTAGAAAATTAGAAGCATCAAAGCAGGCCAAGAAAATTGAGTCATTACAACACAATAACACACTGCCAATAAATATTTATATTGAAACACAGGTAGAAGAGTCATTGTGTTGATGTCTTGCCTGCCCAAGTTAGCACCTACGCTATTGGACCACAAACCAATCTTTTCATTATTAGTCCACTTTTTGTTGGGTATTTTATTAAGTAGCTACGGATGTTCCAACACCTTTTAAACGCTTTAGTAGCTCGTTTTGCCTAAGTTTAAAACATACAAACTTTACTTGTTGTTCTTTTTTTCACAGATGTCCGGTTACTCCTCAGCAATGACAATCTTCTCAGGGAAGGGGCAGCGCAGTAAGTGAACTGAAGTCATAATTTAAAAATATTTTGGAAAACTTAACGTGGTTCATGTTCAATTTATGTTAAGCACTGTAGATGCAAGCCCAAGTGTATTGCTGAATAGACTCGTGGTGCAGGAAAGTTAGACATGCAGCAAATTTGATACACGATAACAGCAGTCTGTCTGGCATTACCCCCACCCTTCTAGAGAGAGCCTCCTCCTTGTCGTTCCGTGAGTGCTGCCAGCATGCTTTTGGACTCGGAGGATGATACTTCTCTGTTTTTGGAAATTGTTGCCCTTATAGGGGATTTTTCAGTCTGATGTAAAAACAAAATAGAAAATACATACTACTTCAGATTCTGGAGATATCAGTGTATTTTATTTCTGGTCTGTGCCTGCAAAGCATGGAAAGTGCTGACCCAGGTTTCTGGGAACAGTCAGCCAGGACGTAGGCACTGAAAGTTTGGTAATTTTACAACAAACAAGATCTTAATGTAGCATATAAAATGAGGGTCTTGACTTTTTGCCTCTTAGGTGTGATGCAAAGTGGAGTGCTTGCTCCTAGACTGGGATGCACTAACATGGATCCATACCATGCATCACTAAAATCCTGCAGATGAATAATTTTCATG
Organism: Pleurodeles waltl; assembly: GCF_031143425.1. Classification (NCBI taxonomy): domain Eukaryota; kingdom Metazoa; phylum Chordata; class Amphibia; order Caudata; family Salamandridae; genus Pleurodeles; species Pleurodeles waltl. The sequence continues at coordinate 515,784,790 of NC_090445.1, forward strand.
CAAGTGTGCTTCAAAAACGTTAACGACCTTGTTATATTTCAGAATAACTGTTTAGAGAAAATGTGAGTATGTGGGGTGTGAAAACATTCAAATTTGGCAATAGAAGGCCACCTCTGGAGTCTTAATTAATTTTTAACTTTTTTCTCAATCCTTTGAGCCACACTTCCTAAACCTTTGTCCAATACTCGTCTTTTTACCATTGTAATTTTTATGTTTTTTTTTTTTTTGTATTTTAAGCTAGGGTACTTTGTTCCGTCTGTGATAATGGCTTTTATATAACTGATGTAATCTCTGTGATGTGCTTTAAGTGGCACTACTTGACATTTATTCTCACCAGTTACAAGTGGAAAGCTTACCACAACATTGTTTCTTATTGAATATAAATTGTTGAATTTGAGGTGAGTTTACCCAGTTCCCCAAGCAAGCTTAGATTAAGGAGGTTGAGGAACTTGTGGAGGTGGATGGGGATGGAGATAAACAAGTTGGTAGGGAAGGCAATCAGACCGGGAAATGACTGAGGCAACGGAGTAAAAATAGGAAGTCGTGTTAATACTGAGGAAATGAAGGCTGGCAAGAGTCACATTCCAATGTATACAATGAAGGTGTAAAGTGGAGGGCTCCCTGAATCATTTTTAATGGTTTTAGTGCTCTGCAAAATGTAAATCTATTTATGGAATACCTCGTCCACTTACCTTGATTCAAGTGTGATATTGGACTCTGTGCTTCTTTTACAACGTGCTCTGGTGATCAGATACAACTGCTTCCAGTATATTGGTTTGATAGCTTGGTATAATTGAATCTTGAGAGAAAATTGTTTTAGCGAACATTTGAACGTTTCCATTCCACTGCCTTACTTGCTGATCACAGTAGTAACTAGGAGCTTTTCATCCTCGTTGTGGACCAGGCCACAAAACTGTTGTTTCCTAATAAATGTAATATGCATATTAAAATGCAACTAAAAAAATCATTTGTATAGAACGTAGCCTAAAACCAGTTCAAGAAGAAATCCACATTCCTCTTTTATGTGAGCAGCAGAAGGAATCGTTTTGGACACTTAGCAACGCATGTAAAGGTAACAGGCTAAATCTGTGCATTGTTTTCCTCTGCTGTTGAAAACAGAAATTAAATGTTTTATCTACATGCCACTTAGAGTGCACTTGTCAGGGAGCGAACGCAGGGCTGAGTGTTCCAGAAGTAACACTTAGCAAGGAGACAAGGTAAGGTAATACCACACTACTCAAAGTATAACTGAGGTCACTAAACAATACAGGATTGGAGATTCATCACATAAGTAAGGAGTGTACTTGTATAGGAACGAGAGGTCTCTTGGTAGCTTCGGGACAGGTCCTTGGACTGACACCAGCAGATTGCTCAGAACAACAGTCATACAGCAAAGTCATAGAAGGGCCTGCTGTATAGAAACTGTTGTACTTAGTGCGGGGTGGACCAAGACTGACAAACACACTGAGGCATGTGCAAGACTCCAAAAGAACAGGGCTGCAACAGACAGTGGACTGAATTTGGAGTGAAGCAGAAAAACAGATTGGAAAGAATAATCAGAATACAGGGACAGACAAGACCGCATTCAGACAAAGAGATTAACAAGACAAAGAATTATGAACAGGGCTTCTGGAATCAAGAACAGGAAAACAAGAACCATGGACAGGTTGTACCCAACAAGTAATGCCCCTGTTACAGGGAAACTGGAACCATGCCTCAGAGCAAGGAACTCAAGACTGTACCCAACAGGCACTGGGACAAGTAATACCCCATTGGTACAGGGAAACTGAAACTAGGATTTAGAGCAGAGATCTCAAGGATGTACCCAACAGACACTGGAACAAGTAGTGACACACTTGTACATGGAAACTGGAACTAAGATTCAGAACAAGGAGTTCAAGAATATACCAAACAAGCACTGGAAAAAGTGATGTCCTGCCGGTACATGGAACAAACACAGGAATACAGAATAAAGACAGCAGATATTCAGAAGGGAATCTCTGCCAACCTAGAGGATACGAGATCAGAAACCCAACAGGGAAAACCCCAAAATCAGGATCTCCGGCTAGAAAGGAAGGTGAGACCGAGGAACAAGGGAAACACATAAGCACAGTGCCTCTCGTGGCAGCCACAGGAAAACAGTGGCAGGAATCCAAAAGTCCTCAAGGATTCAAGAATTGAGCAGTGCTGGCAACTGGAGAAGAAATCATGAGTTACCCTACACTGTTGAAGAACCAATTCTGAACTCTGGTCTAAATCCCCAGCCACACAGGGTGATTGAAATTCAGAACATGTGTGAACAGGCTGCACCACAGTGCAGGTGAGAGCAGTCAAAGTCCCTCCTCCAGCTCTCTGCCTGAAGGAGTGCACAGAGATTCCAGAAAGCAACCAGTAGGCATAATGAAAATCCAGAGTGGAACATGGATCGGATCTTATTGTTATGTGAAAGGGATTCATGCAAGGGAGCACATGCACATACTGGAAGAGTTAAGACCGAGTTCCAAGTATAATATGATTCACCCAAAGTCTCCTCTGCAGCGCTCATGATAAGGGACGACATGCAAGTATTGTAACGCATTAGATGTTAAGTTTACCCTGTAGTGGAATCTAGAGTGAATTTGATTTCCGAGAGGCTTTGAGTACTGAAGTTCAGCACAGGCTCCAAACCAGTATTCATGACGGCAGCAGATTCGCAGAAGTTCTTTGAGTGGTGCCACCTAATGGCAGGATTGCAGGATCCTGACAGCACTGGCAATCGCGACCTAGTTTGCATTGCAAATGGTAAGAGTGTGAGTGTTTCATAAACCTATCGTGCTTTTTATTTAACCAGTAGTTTTTTTCCTGGTTAAATAACATGTCTTTTTAAGGTACACAACTGTTTCTCACTATCTGTCACAAAGGTTGTCCAGTAACACAATGTTTTACAATTCAGGTTTTTAAACTTTTAGTTTTTACTAGGAATATCTTTATAAGGTCCGTTCACATTTAGCAGTAGCATATGTCTGTTGACCAGTTCTCAGTTGTACATATTTTGATTATTTAAAATGTTTTTCTTTTCATCAAAAGTGCATTTGCCCAGTACAACATGGATCAGTTCACTCCAGCAAAAATTGATGGATATGATGACCAGGTAAGAATACTCTAAATTAGTTATTTGAGTACTTCCTTTGTGTTTGGTCTTTGTTCTCCTGAACCATTCTCCCTTTTTCCCTGACCCCACTTTTGACTCCCACTTCCTTTAACAATTTAACTTACATCGCACATAGTACAAACCCCTTTTTTTAAATGTGTTTTTTAAAATGTTCATAATATTCATGAAAGAAACTTGGCTGCAAGTCTACATTCTGAAGTTGTAACAATAGTAACATTTGCACCCTCATAATTATTCGATATACACATTGTAGATTGTCATAGTGTAGGCGAGAACATTTGAAACGTGATGCAGACCTTATTGTCTATAAATGCAAATGTTTCATGTGACTAACGATTTCTGTGCTTATGGAGTGTCGGGCTAGGTATCCATCCTTATGAGCTTTAGAACAGAAGAATGTTAAAAGCACTTATTTTTTTCCGACTGCAACCTTAATTTGTTGTGCTCATTTGTACTGTACAGAAGGCAACACACTTCCTCAGCTAAGGAAGTCTAGGCCCCAACACACTGACGTTATGCCATCTTTCTTGTGCTACTGGAAACCCACAGCCACCCTGCATGCCCTAGCTTTGGAGCAGGTACCAGCTGCATGCCTGCATTACTATCATCACAAAGTCTTTGAAAAATCATTTGGCAGTAGTTCAAGGCAAAGGTGGCCCTATCCCACTGGTGTTGTTGGATTTTATACTGAATAATCAATAGCTAAATACAGGTTCTTAGTAGTTAGTTACAAAACAGTGTCATTTAACAGTTGAATGTGAGACACCCTAACTGGTAGCCTTTCCAACCCATGTAAAGATGACTCCTACTGATTAAATGCAACACATGTTTGTAATCCCTAGAGGAAGAGGGGGATATGAAAGCTTGTTACCCCTGGCCATTTTCTGCATTTTGCCGGTGATGGGATTTTCTCAGAGCCCAGGGGTTGGGCATGCCTCACTTCCATTCATTACCAAACCATGATGTCATATGGTGCGTTTGTAGCAACATCAGGTTGAGTGACATCCTTTGTTGATGCAGTGGTCCCAGTTCAGATCTGCACTTTCTCCATGACGTTGTGGCCGCAGACTGTTGCACAGATAATTTGAACTTCCTCTCTGAATGTCCCTGTGACTAAGGGATTGCACTCTGGACTCAAGATACCCATGCACCTGAGTAGCTTCTGGCACTTGTTCTTATCCGATCAAACATATTTTTTGGCTTGATTGAACTACTTGCATTAGTCCCTGCTGGAGAAGTTCCATCCTTCTAAAGGCTCTACTTTCTCTCCATTGGTTTTCTTGATCTCCCAGCTGGTGCAGACAAGTTGTGAAGAGGGAGCATCTTATCCTGCCTGATGAGGAAAAGGTTGACATTGTCATACTCCGCCAGGATTCCTGCTACCACTCCTCAGTACCCCAGTAATTTGGAAAGCATAGCAAGTAGCAGAGGAGGAGTTTAAAAAACAAATTCTATGTAATGTTGTCATGACCAACTATGGTTTATTTCCGTGTTGAATTGTTATGGCCCCTTGTTATCAGAAGAAGCACTGCTAAATCCTGGCAAGCATATAACTTCGAAATAATTGATTGATATCAAGACCTCATTGCTGGCTGGAGGCCCATCCGCAGCACACTGGGGGATGCTAGACAGAGGAGGCACATGTCCAACACTGCTCTTAGTTTTGAGCATTAGCAATCTACGTACCTAAGGACCTTCTTTTGTGAAGTAATTTGCCTGCAGACTTTAATGAGGTGTTGAGGTATGTGAGGCAATACCTATGGTGTCTCTACACCTGGGTAAGCCATGCATCTGATACTTCTTATCTAGCAGCATGGCCGGCGATATACAACTACAGCTCAGCATTGAAAATAGGATTACAGTAAGGTGGAGCTGGTCCTCTGCTGAGTAACTTGGACAGAAGGTCGGAACAGTGCCCTCACCTTTCTTCCCTGCCCGAGGGAGCCCAGTGTATCAGACTCTCATTGAACAGCGCCTGCCATGCTGCCTGGCCTCTCATAACGGACAGCAGGGAATCAAGACAGGGAGGCTACCCTGCAGTATTCAGCACACCTTGTGGGACCTAGAGAGCACACAAACAAATCTTTAACTTCAAATGTCAAAAGGCAAGGCGATCCACCAACTTCAGACATGGTAGCTCGCAAGCAGAAACCACATCATGCTACCATAACCTACATCATAATGGTGACTCTAAAAAACAAACTTATTTCAATAAAATCGAACATCACATCTATCAATGATAACACAAAGTCTACCTCCAGCGATGTCAAATCTGTGTGCTTTCCAAATAGTCTGGACGCCACTGAATGGATTTTGGGGTGCTATAGATTAGACTGGCAATGCGCGAAGCCCAATTAGATGTGGTCCTGTAACTGTGGACCTTGAAGTAATAGGTGAACATGGGAGCTGAAGGAATACTGTTTGCTTCAGAAGTATACCTGAGGGAGTGGAGTTCAACAGCGTGGCTACCTTACTTACATCTTTTCTACCTTAACTCACTGGCCTTAAGTCTGACCTATCCTCCCAAGTCTACCATTCCCACAGTCTTCGTACATGTGAACCAGCTAGCACAATGTCCAAGCGTAACTTGGCTGCTTTGTCACCAGCAGACAGGCAGCTGGTAATGGCAGCCAAGCAATGTAATGGGCCTTTCACCTCCAAAGACATGTCTACATCACAGCTGATGTTTTCATGACAATAAGGTTTGTAGGAAGAAATTCTTGGCAATGAGACCTCGACCTTAGAAAATTGGGGATTCGCTCATCAGCCAGCAATGACCAGTCCCTGATCACAGATGTCCCCCACCCAGGGACTCACCCTCAGAACGTCAGAGAATCGAATCTGTGCTGAAACACTGGGAAGATAAGAAGGACCCCAATATGTAGACTGGCAGTGGCAGAGACAAGTGCCCTCTCCACTGAAACTTTGGCACTAGTCTGGCAGACCTGTATGAGGGAGAGATTTATATTGTGGTAGTGCTGTGTAAGACCTACCCAATTAGCAGAACTGGCCTGAAGGTTAGAGGGCCAGCGAGGTCGGCCCCTTCTTCAAGGGGATGGGCTGGTTAGGAGGGATTCTCTCCTTTTTTCCTTTCTGACAACTTGGCTCTGTGCTACAGCATTGGACTTAGTGTTTGGACAGTGCCTTTCCCTTATCCTCTCGTTCCATTCGTAGGGATTGCCACTCTTCTCCCCCATAATTCCCTCCCCCGTCTAGCTGAGCAGTCATGATTGTGTGGTCCCCGGTTTGTAGGGCTGAGTTAAGATAACTCGCCAGCACGAAGAAGTTCATTAATAGTTTGTTACTCTAAAAGCTGATAAAGATTCAACTGAATGTGCTAGCAATTGCCTCATATCACTAATAAACACTACATGAAGATTGTAGCCAAAGTACTGGCCATGAGACTTAAGAAGGTGATACTGAGCCTTATTCATAACTCTGTTTGGCTTTGTCCCTGGACGTTTATCCACGAACCGCATGAGGATATTGGCAAATGTACTTGGAAGTTGAAGGATCACAAAATACTCTTATTGCTAGATGCAATAAGGCTTTCAAGCTGGTTGAATGGTGATACTTGTCAGAACTCTGCAGGGAGCTGGCATAGGCCCAGAATTTCTTGGAAAAGTTTAATGTTTTTATTCTGACCTTGCCACATAAATTGACTATGGGATCCACATGTCCCAGACCTTTCCCGTAAACAGCGGGAGGAGACTGACGTCCTTGCTCTTCTCCCTTTTCTCATTTGCCTTTGAGCAGCTTGCTGCGGTCGTTTGCCATTGTGAACAGATTAAAGGTATAGAGACTGCAGCTGGCTAAACTACGCCCCTGCTCAGATGTTATTTTTCTTTTCTGTGGTGACCCAGATAATTTGGTTCCACGTTTGTTGTTTATCAGAGCCTATTCAGTCTTTTCTGGGTACAAAATAAACAGCTTGAAAAGCGAAGCTGTCTCTAATGAGGTTTCCTACTCAACATCCAGCTAACAATTGTGGCTTTCTCTAGAAGCACTCTAAGCTTATCTTCGGGCTGTAGGGCATGGTCTTAGATAATCTGAACTTGCTTATGGCTCAGATGGGACAGAGACTTCCTCCACTGATATTCAGTACATCTCTCCATATCGGGTCAAGAAGAAGTTGTGAAAATGGTAACAGCTCCAAAGTTTAATTAAGTCTTCTGTTTGATTCCTGCTGATGGTCCCTTATAAATCTCTCCAAACACTAAATAAATGTATCGGAAAGTTCATCTGGGTGGGAGGGAACCCAGGTTCAAGCCTGCAAAACAAATCAGACCCGCGAGCAGGCAGACTTTCGGATGTGTACATATACTACCTTGCCCACCACATCTAGCAGCTGGGATATTTCTTGACCTCTGGGGAAAGCCCTGCTTGGGCATACAATATACAGTGCTTGAACTTTCTTCTCTGGCATGTACTCCCCCCACTTTGACAGCAATGTGGTCTGTCTGGAGATATGGCCCTAATCTTTTAGGTATGAATGGATTTCATTACCTGACTGCTCCAGTATGGTTGAATGCGGCCCTCTAGATAGGGCATACTACTGGCGACAGTGGACGGAGGTGGGAAACAGCATGATATGGGAATCAACATATGTGACTGTAAGGAAATGCCTCCTTGGCATGGTTACCCCCTGACTTTTTGCCTTTGCTGATGCTATGTTTTGAATTGAAAGTGTGCTGAGGTCTGCTAACCAGGCCCCAGCACCAGTGTTCTTTCCCTAACCTGTACTTTTGATTCCACAATTGGCACACCCTGGCATCCAGATAAGTCCCTTGTAACTGGTACCTCTGGTACTAAGGGCCCTGATGCCAGGGAAGGTCTCTAAGGGCTGCAGCATATATTATGCCACCCTAGAGACCCCTCACTCAGCACAGACACACTGCTTACCAGCTTGTGTGTGCTAGTGAGAACAAAATGAGTAAGTCGACATGGCACTCCCCTCAGGGTGCCATGCCAGCCTCTCACTGCCTATGCAGTATAGGTAAGACACCCCTCTAGCAGGCCTTACAGCCCTAAGGCAGGGTGCACTATACCATAAGTGAGGGTACCAGTGCATGAGCACTGTGCCCCTACAGTGTCTAAGCAAAACCTTAGACATTGTAAGTGCAGGGTAGCCATAAGAGTATATGGTCTGGGAGTCTGTTTTACACGAACTCCACAGCACCATAATGGCTACACTGAAAACTGGGAAGTTTGGTATCAAACTTCTCAGCACAATAAATGCACACTGATGCCAGTGTACATTTTATTGTAAAATACACCACACCCTGAAACTTAACCGACTATCTGTGTAGGCTGACTGGTTCCAGCAGCCTGCCACACTAGAGACATGTTGCTGGCCCCATGGGGAGAGTGCCTTTGTCACTCTGAGGCCAGTAACAAAGCCTGCACTGGGTGGAGATGCTAACACCTCCCCCAGGCAGGAGCTGTAACACCTGGCGGTGAGCCTCAAAGGCTCACCCCTTTGTCACAGCACCGCAGGACACTCCAGCTTAGTGGAGTTGCCCGCCCCCTCCGGCCACGGCCCCCACTTTTGGCGGCAAGGCTGGAGGAAACAAAGAAAGCAACAAGGAGGAGTCACTGGCCAGTCAGGACAGCCCCTAAGGTGTCCTGAGCTGAAGTGACTCTAACTTTTAGAAATCCTCCATCTTGCAGATGGAGGATTCCCCCAATAGGATTAGGGATGTGACCCCCTCCCCTTGGGAGGAGGCACAAAGAGGGTGTACTCACCCTCAGGGCTAGTAGCCATTGGCTACTAACCCCCCAGACCTAAACACGCCCTTAAATTTAGTATTTAAGGGCTCTCCCTGAACCTAGAAACTAGATTCCTGCAACTACGAGAAGAAGGACTGCCGAGCTGACAAACCCCTGCAGAGGAAGAACAGAAGACACCAACTGCCTTGGCCCCAGACTTACCGGCCTGTCTCCTGCCTTCCAAAGAACCCTGCTCCAGCGACGCTTTCCAAGGGACCAGCGACCTCTGAATCCTCCGAGGACTGCCCTGCTTCGAAAAAGACCAGAAACTCCCGAGGACAGCGGCACTGCTCCAAAAGAACTGCAACTTTGTTACAAGGAGCAGATTTAAAGACCCCTGCAACTCCCCGCAAGAAGCGTGAGACTTGCAACACTGCACCCGGCGACCCCGACTCGACTGGTGGAGAACAACCAACTCAGGGAGGACCCTCCGGCGACTCTACGACTGTGAGTAACCAAAGTTGTCCCCCCTGAGCCCCCACAGAGACGCCTGCAGAGGGAATCCCCAGGCTCCCCCTGAACGCGACTGTCTGAACTCCATTTCCCAACGGCTGGAAAAGACCCTGCACCCGCAGCCCCCAGCCCCTAAAGAAACGGAACTTCTGTGCATGAGTGACCCCCAGGAGGCCCTCTCCCTTGCCCAGGTGGTGGCTACCCCGAGGAGCCCCCCCCTTGCCTGCCTGCATCGCTGAAGAGACCCCTTGGTCTCCCATTGAAAACTGAAGGAAACCCGACGCGTGTTTGCACACTGCACCCGGCCGCCCCGCGCTGCTGAGGGTGTACTTTCTGTGCTACTTTGTGTCCCCCCCGGTGCCCTACAAAACCCCCCTGGTCTGCCCTCCGAAGACGCGGGTACTTACCTGCTGGCAGACCGGAACCGGGGCACCCCCTTCTCTCCATTGCAGCCTATGCGTTTTGGGCACCTCTTTGACCTCTGCACCTGACCGGCCCTGAGCTGCTGGTGTGATAACTTTGGGGTTGCTCTGAACCCCCAACGGTGGGCTACCTTGGACCAAAAACTCAAACCTGTAAGTGACTTACTTACCTGTGAAAACTAACAATAACTTACCTCCCCCAGGAACTGTGAAAATTGCAGTGTCCACTTTTAAAACAGCTTATTGTGTTTTATGTAAAAAGTATACATGCTAAAGTAATGATTCAAAGTTCCTAGAGTACTTACCTGCAATACCTTTCAAAAGAGCTATTACATGTAAAATTTGAACCTGTGGTTCTTAAAATAAACTAAGAAAATATATTTTTCTATAACAAAACCTATTGGCTGGATTTGTCTCTGAGTGTGTGTACCTCATTTATTGCCTATGTGTATGTACAACAAATGCTTAACACTACTCCTTGGATAAGCCTACTGCTCGACCACACTACCACAAAATAGAGCATTAGTATTATCTCTTTTTTACCACTATTTTACCTCTAAGGGGAACCCTTGGACTCTGTGCATGCTATTCCTTACTTTGAAATAGCACATACAGAGCCAACTTCCTACATTGGTGGCAGCGGTGGGATACAAGACTTTGCATTTGCTGGACTACTCAGCCAATACCTGATCACACGACAAATTCCAAAATTGTCATTAGAAATTGATTTTTGCAATTTGAAAAGTTTTCTAAATTCTTTAAAGTCCTGCTAGGGCCTTGTGTTAGTCCCTGTTAGCATTTCTTTTAGAGTTTAAAAGTTTGTAAAAGTTTGAATTAGATTCTAGAACTAGTTTTAGATTCTTAAAAGCATTCCAACTTTTAGAAGAATAATGTCTAGTACAGAGATGAATGTGGTGGAACTCGACACCACACCTTACCTCCATCTCCAGATGAAAGAGCTAAGGTCACTCTGTAACATAAGAAAAATAACAATGGGCTCCAGACCTACCAAAGTACATCTCCAGGAGCTGTTGGCAGAGTATGATAGAGCCAACCCCTCTGTGGATAACACAGAGGAGGATGATAGTGAACTGGAGGAAGAATCCCCTCCACCAGTCCTATCTAGGGAGAACAGGGCTTCTCAAGCCCTGACTCCAAAAATAATAGTCAGAGATGCTGGCTCCCTCACAGGAGGGTCCAGCCTCTCTGAAATCACTGAGGATAACTCCAGTGAAGAGGACATCCAGTTAGCCAGGATGGCCAAAAGATTGGCTTTGGAAAAACAGATCCTAGCCATAGAAAGGGAAAGACAAGAGATGGGCCTAGGACCCATCAATGGTGGCAGCAACATAAATAGGGTCAGAGATTCTCCTGACATGTTGAAAATCCCCAAAGGGATTGTAACAAAATATGAAGATGGTGATGACATCACCAAATGGTTCACAGCTTTTGAAAGGGCTTGTGAAACCAGGAAAGTGAGCAAATCTCACTGGGGTGCTCTCCTTTGGGAAATGTTCACAGGAAAGTGTAGGGATAGACTCCTCACACTCTCTAAAAAAGATGCAGAATCTTATGGCCTCATGAAGGGTGGCCTGATTGAGGGCTTTGGATTCTCCACTGAGGAGTATAGGATCAGATTCAGGGGGGCTCAAAAATCCTCGAGCCAGACCTGGGTTGACTTTGTAGACTACTCAGTAAAAACACTAGATGGTTGGATTCAAGGCAATGGTGTAAATGATTATGATGGGCTGTACAATTTATTTGTGAAAGAACACCTATTAAGTAATTGTTTCAGTGATAAACTGCATCAGCATCTGGTGGACCTAGGACCAATTTCTCCCCAAGAATTGGGAAAGAAGGCGGACCATTGGGTCAAGACTAGGGTGTCCAAAACTTCCACAGGGGGTGACCAAAAGAAAGGGGTCACAAAACCTCCCCAGGGGAAAGGTGGTGAGACAGCCAAAAACAAAGATAGTAAAGAGTCTTCTACAGGCCCCCAAAAACCTGCACAGGAGGGTGGGCCCAGAGCCTCTTCACAAAACAATTCTGGGTACAAGGGTAAAAACTTTGATCCCAAAAAGGCCTGGTGTCGTAACTGTAGTCAGTCTGGACACCAAACTGGAGACAAGGCCTGTCCCAAGAAAGATACCACTTCTAACTCCCATCCAGCTAAAACTGGAATGGCCAGTCTCCAAGTGGGATCAACAGTGTGCCCAGAGCAAATCAGGTGTCACACTGAAGCTACATTAGTCTCTGAGGGTGGGGTGGATTTAGCCACACTGGCTGCCTGGCCCCCTAACATGCAAAACTACAGGCAGCAGCTCTTAATTAATGGGACAAGTGTAGAGGGCCTGAGGGATACAGGTGCCAGTGTCACTATGGTGACAGAGAAACTGGTTTCCCCTGGCCAATACCTGACTGGACAAACCTATCCAGTCACCAATGCTGACAATCAGACTAAAGTACATCCCATGGCAATGGTAACTTTAGAGTGGGGAGGGTCAATGGCCTGAAACAGGTGGTGGTCTCCTCAAATATCCCAGTAGACTGTTTGCTTGGAAACGACCTGGAGTCCTCAGCATGGGCTGAGGTAGAACTGAAAACCCATGCAGCCATGCTGGGTATCCCTGAACTGGTGTGTGTCAAGACTAGGGCGCAGTGCAAGGCACAGGGTGAAAAAGTAGAGCTGGAGTCTGGAAAAATGGCCCAGCCTACCAAGAGAAAAGGAAAGTCAGCTGGGAAACCAGCTGCAACACAACACCAAAAAGAGAACCTCTCTTCTCAGGAAGAAGTTCTTCCCTCTGAGGGAACTGAGCCTATGGAGCTGGAACCTTATCAGGTTGAGCTCCTGGGCCCAGGGGGACCCTCAAGGGAAGAGTTGTGTAAGGGACAAGAAACCTGTCCCTCTCTTGAAGGCCTTAGGCAGCAAGCTGCTGAAGAGTCCAAAGGCAAGAAAAATGGAACACATAGGGTCTATTGGGAAGATGGACTCCTGTACACTGAGGCAAGAGATCCCAAATCTGGTGCCACTAAGAGAGTGGTAGTGCCTCAGGGTTTCAGGGAGTTTATTCTGACCTTAGCCCATGATATTCCCCTTGCTGGGCATTTGGGACAAACCAAGACGTGGGAGAGGTTAGCCAACCACTTCTACTGGCCCAATATGTCCCAGAAGGTTAAGGAGTTTTGCCTCTCCTGCCCCACCTGTCAATCCAGTGGTAAGACAGGTGGGCATCCAAAGGCCCCCCTCATTCCACTTCCAGTGGTGGGGGTCCCCTTTGAAAGAGTGGGTGTGGACATAGTTGGTCCACTAGAACCTCCCACAGCCTCAGGAAATATGTACATCCTAGTAGTAGTGGATCATGCTACTAGGTATCCTGAAGCTATTCCCCTTAGGTCGACTACTGCCCCTGCAGTAGCCAAGGCCCTCATTGGTATCTTTACCAGAGTGGGTTTCCCTAAGGAAGTGGTGTCTGACAGAGGTACCAACTTCATGTCAGCATACCTAAAACACATGTGGAATGAGTGTGGAGTGACTTACAAATTCACTACACCATATCATCCACAAACTAATGGCCTTGTTGAGAGATTCAACAAGACATTAAAGGGCATGATCATGGGGCTCCCAGAAAAACTCAAAAGGAGATGGGATGTCCTCCTGCCATGTCTGCTTTTCGCTTACAGAGAGGTGCCTCAGAAGAGAGTAGGATTCTCACCTTTTGAACTTCTGTTTGGCCACCCTGTAAGGGGACCACTTGCTCTTGTTAAAGAAGGCTGGGAGAGACCTCTTCATGAGCCTAAACAAGACATAGTGGACTATGTACTTGGCCTTCGCTCAAGGATGGCAGAGTACATGGAAAAGGCAAGTAAAAACCTTGAGGCCAGCCAACAACTCCAGAAGTTGTGGTATGACCAAAAGGCTGCACTGGATGAATTTCAACCAGGGCAGAAAGTCTGGGTTCTGGAGCCTGTGGCTCCCAGGGCACTCCAGGACAAATGGAGTGGCCCTTACCCAGTACTAGAAAGGAAGAGTCAGGTCACCTACCTGGTGGACCTGGGCACAAGCAGGAGCCCCAAGAGGGTGATCCATGTGAACCGCCTTAAGCTCTTCCATGACAGGGCTGATGTAAATCTGTTGATGGTAACAGATGAGGACCAGGAAGCTGAGAGTGAACCTCTCCCTGATCTCCTCTCATCAGACCCTAAAGATGGCTCAGTAGATGGAGTGATCTACTCAGACACCCTCTCTAGCCAACAGCAGTCTGACTGCAGGAAGGTCCTGCAGCAGTTTGCTGAACTCTTTTCCCTAACCCCTGGTCAGACACACCTGTGTACCCATGATGTGGACACAGGAGACAGCATGCTTGTCAAAAAAAAATATTTAGACAGTCTGACCAAGTTAAGGAAAGCATCAAGGTGGAAGTCCACAAGATGCTGGAATTGGGAGTAATTGAGTACTCTGACAGCCCCTGGGCTAGCCCAGTGGTCTTAGTCCCCAAACCTCACACCAAAGAAGGAAAGAGAGAGATGAGGTTTTGTGTGGACTACAGAGGTCTCAACTCTGTCACCAAGACAGATGCTCATCCCATTCCTAGAGCTGATGAGCTAATAGACAAATTAGGGGCTGCCAAATTCTTAAGTACCTTTGACTTAACAGCAGGGTACTGGCAAATCAGAATGGCCCCTGGAGCAAAAGAAAAGACAGCATTCTCCACACCTGATGGGCATTATCAGTTCACTGTTATGCCCTTTTGGTTTAAAGAATGCCCCTGCCACCTTCCAAAGGTTGGTGAATCAAGTCCTTGCTGGGTTGGAATCCTTTAGTGCAGCTTATCTTGATGATATTGCTGTCTTCAGCTCCACCTGGCAGGATCACCTGGTCCACCTGAAGAAGGTTTTGAAGGCCCTGCAATCTGCAGGCCTCTCTATCAAGGCATCCAAATGCCAGATAGGGCAGGGAACTGTGGTTTACTTGGGACACCTTGTAGGTGGAGGCCAAGTTCAGCCACTCCAACCCAAGATCCAGACTATTCTGGACTGGGTAGCTCCAAAAACCCAGACTCAAGTCAGGGCATTCCTTGGCTTGACTGGGTACTATAGGAGGTTTGTGAAGGGATATGGATCCATTGTGACAGCCCTCACAGAACTCACCTCCAAGAAAATGCCCAAGAAAGTAAACTGGACTGTAGAATGCCAACAGGCCTTTGACACCCTGAAGCAAGCTATGTGCACAGCACCAGTTCTAAAAGCTCCAGATTACTCCAAGCAATTCATTGTGCAAACAGATGCCTCTGAACATGGGATAGGGGCAGTTTTGTCCCAAACAAATGATGATGGCCTTGACCAGCCTGTTGCTTTCATTAGCAGGAGGTTACTCCCCAGGGAGCAGCGTTGGAGTGCCATTGAGAGGGAGGCCTTTGCTGTGGTTTGGTCCCTGTAGAAGCTGAGACCATACCTCTTTGGTACTCACTTCCTAGTTCAGACTGACCACAGACCTCTCAGATGGCTGATGCAAATGAAAGGTGAAAATCCAAAACTGTTGAGGTGGTCCATCTCCCTACAGGGAATGGACTTTATAGTGGAACACAGACCTGGGACTGCCCATGCCAATGCAGATGGCCTTTCCAGGTTCTTCCACTTAGACAATGAAGACTCTCTTGGGAAAGGTTAGTCTCATCCTCTTTCGTTTGGGGGGGGGGGTTGTGTAAGGAAATGCCTCCTTGGCATGGTTACCCCCTGACTTTTTGCCTTTGCTGATGCTATGTTTTGAATTGAAAGTGTGCTGAGGTCTGCTAACCAGGCCCCAGCACCAGTGTTATTTCCCTAACCTGTACTTTTGATTCCACAATTGGCACACCCTGGCATCCAGATAAGTCCCTTGTAACTGGTACCTCTGGTACCAAGGGCCCTGATGCCAGGGAAGGTCTCTAAGGGCTGCAGCATATATTATGCCACCCTAGAGACCCCTCACTCAGCACAGACACACTGCTTACCAGCTTGTGTGTGCTAGTGAGAACAAAATGAGTAAGTCGACATGGCACTCCCCTCAGGGTGCCATGCCAGCCTCTCACTGCCTATGCAGTATAGGTAAGACACCCCTCTAGCAGGCCTTACAGCCCTAAGGCAGGGTGCACTATACCATAGGTGAGGGTACCAGTGCATGAGCACTGTGCCCCTACAGTGTCTAAGCAAAACCTTAGACATTGTAAGTGCAGGGTAGCCATAAGAGTATATGGTCTGGGAGTCTGTTTTACACGAACTCCACAGCACCATAATGGCTACACTGAAAACTGGGAAGTTTGGTATCAAACTTCTCAGCACAATAAATGCACACTGATGCCAGTGTACATTTTATTGTAAAATACACCACACCCTGAAACTTAACCGACTATCTGTGTAGGCTGACTGGTTCCAGCAGCCTGCCACACTAGAGACATGTTGCTGGCCCCATGGGGAGAGTGCCTTTGTCACTCTGAGGCCAGTAACAAAGCCTGCACTGGGTGGAGATGCTAACACCTCCCCCAGGCAGGAGCTGTAACACCTGGCGGTGAGCCTCAAAGGCTCACCCCTTTGTCACAGCACCGCAGGACACTCCAGCTTAGTGGAGTTGCCCGCCCCCTCCGGCCACTGCCCCCACTTTTGGCGGCAAGGCTGGAGGAAACAAAGAAAGCAACAAGGAGGAGTCACTGGCCAGTCAGGACAGCCCCTAAGGTGTCCTGAGCTGAAGTGACTCTAACTTTTAGAAATCCTCCATCTTGCAGATGGAGGATTCCCCCAATAGGATTAGGGATGTGACCCCCTCCCCTTGGGAGGAGGCACAAAGAGGGTGTACTCACCCTCAGGGCTAGTAGCCATTGGCTACTAACCCCCCAGACCTAAACACGCCCTTAAATTTAGTATTTAAGGGCTCTCCCTGAACCTAGAAACTAGATTCCTGCAACTACAAGAAGAAGGACTGCCGAGCTGACAAACCCCGGCAGAGGAAGAACAGAAGACACCAACTGCCTTGGCCCCAGACTTACCGGCCTGTCTCCTGCCTTCCAAAGAACCCTGCTCCAGCGACGCTTTCCAAGGGACCAGCGACCTCTGAATCCTCCAAGGACTGCCCTGCTTCGAAAAAGACAAGAAACTCCCGAGGACAGCGGAACTGCTCCAAAAGAACTGCAACTTTGTTACAAGGAGCAGATTTAAAGACCCCTGCAACTCCCCGCAAGAAGCGTGAGACTTGCAACACTGCACCCGGCGACCCCGACTCGACTGGTGGAGAACAACCAACTCAGGGAGGACCCTCCGGCGACTCTACGACTGTGAGTAACCAAAGTTGTCCCCCCTGAGCCCCCACAGCGACGCCTGCAGAGGGAATCCCCAGGCTCCCCCTGACCGCGACTGTCTGAACTCCATTTCCCGACGGCTGGAAAAGACCCTGCACCCGCAGCCCCCAGCCCCTAAAGAAACAGAACTTCTGTGCAGGAGTGAGCCCCCCCCTTGCCTGCCTGCATCGCTGAAGAGACCCCTTGGTCTCCCTTTGAAAACTGAAGGAAACCCGACGTGTGTTTGCACACTGCACCCGGCCCCCCGCGCTGCTGAGGGTGTACTTTCTGTGCTACTTTGTGTCCCCCCCCCGGTGCCCTACAAAACCCCCCTGGTCTGCCCTCCGAAGACGCGGGTACTTACCTGCTGCCAGACCGGAACCGGGGCACCCCCTTCTCTCCATTGCAGCCTATGCGTTTTGGGCACCTCTTTGACCTCTGCACCTGACCGGCCCTGAGCTGCTGGTGTGATAACTTTGGGGTTGCTCTGAACCCCCAACGGTGGGCTACCTTGGACCAAAAACTCAAACCTGTAAGTGACTTACTTACCTGTGAAAACTAACAATAACTTACCTCCCCCAGGAACTGTGAAAATTGCAGTGTGTCCACTTTTAAAACAGCATATTGTGTTTTATGTAAAAAGTATACATGCTAAAGTAATGATTCAAAGTTCCTAGAGTACTTACCTGCAATACCTTTCAAAAGAGCTATTACATGTAAAATTTGAACCTGTGGTTCTTAAAATAAACTAAGAAAAGATATTTTTCTATAACAAAACCTATTGGCTGGATTTGTCTCTGAGTGTGTGTACCTCATTTATTGCCTATGTGTATGTACAACAAATGCTTAACACTACTCCTTGGATAAGCCTACTGCTCGACCACACTACCACAAAATAGAGCATTAGTATTATCTCTTTTTTACCACTATTGGACTCTGTGCATGCTATTCCTTACTTTGAAATAGCACATACAGAGCCAACTTCCTACAGTGACCTACACAATGGTACTGTGCTCAGGTCCTTAGAAACCACATGTGCAGTATTTACTGTGGCAGTGCCGCAGTATTGGCATTATCATCATCTGAGATGCTGCTTAGTGAGCAAACTAGATCCAGACCCACCTGTCCTTCCTGTGTTGCCCCTACACAGCACAGTTGTGGGGGATGTCTAGGGGCACAGTCACCAACCTCTAACAGATCCTCATTGATTCCCTGTACTTGATCAGCACTAGACAGACCAGGACACCTTGGCAGGTCAGATTAGTTATGGACGATACTGGCAAAGACTGGACGGACCTGCTAGATCATCGTGAGAGGCCCAGTGGAAGTACTCTTAGTTTAGGATGCTGCATGACTGGTATTAGACACCATATAAACTGAGAAAGGCCTGTTTCCTGTCACATGCCAACTATTGGAGATGTGCAGAAAATGAATGTGACCTGCTACATATCCTGTGGGCCTGCTTCAGTTTTAGACAGTATTGGATAGATGTCCAAAGATGGCTTTCTTCCTCCGTCGGGTCTGAACTTGTGCTCTTGTGCTCCAGTTCAACACTGTTGTGCTGCACTATTCTTGGCTCATACCTGCTTTCCGTCTGTATTATCAATCGCAGTCCTCTTTCTCTCTTCCGTTTGGTCCGACTCTAGATTCATCGGGGTGTCTCTCTGTCGACCACGTCCCAAGTGGACCTTCGCCCTTTGAGGCCTTACTTTGCACCTTGGATGTTTCCTCCCACCTTGGCCACTCGCTGATGGAATAGATGTCCTTTCGGTGCTGTCCTTGGTGTTGCACTAAATACCCTTGCACCGATTCTCTACCAGGCCAGCAATATGTGCCTCTCCTCTGAACATAAGGCTAGCTGCAATGTAATATAGTGTTAGGTCCGTCAGGTTCTTCCAGTTGCAGGGATATATATTGTTGGTTGTCTGCGCAAACATAACATTCAGAGACATCAACTAAGCAGCTACTTATCATGATTTTTCATTGTATATCAACCATGCATCAGTTCATAAGGTAAAATCTATTAATGAAAAATGGATGCGAAGGAAAGCTATGCATTTATTTTAGTTTTTTGTTTTTTAAATCTTCCCAAGGTTCTCAGATTAGAAATAGTGGGTATTTGTTGAACTCTGATTTTAGGGATGCCAATAATAGCAAGTGGTTCAGATGGCATTTTGCAAAATTTGTTTTTTCTGGCATGCTGTTTTACATGTGGAAGCCAAAAATGGAGAAATATTCAGTTGATAAATACTTCAGCCCAGGAGATTGGCACTGCAAATTATTACCGGAGCAGAACAGCGTTTTTGCAGAACCACGCAGCACCACTTGCCACATGCAGAGGTAAAAGTTTACAGATCCCATGAGACTCCAAGTGAATATTCAGAAGGTGAGGAATCTGCCATTAGATAGTATCTACCACAGGCTTCTCCAACGAGTATTTTGTGAGCTACTGGTAGCACTCCAGCTACTTTCAAGTAGCTCTCCTGTGTTCAGCCCCATTAATTCAATGAGAAACCTTTTGCTGATTGAGTGAATATATGTTTACCTAAACTGTAAAGCATGAACCTGAAACAAAAATGCATTTTCAGAGTTCATAAGCTGATGTTTAGAAAAAAAGAGTTTGGATTTCCAAAATATATTTAAAGCTGATAAATATCAGTCGATGTTGGGGAGTGTATAATCAGTATTACTAACCTGGTGCTAGGGGAGCTTCAACTATGGCTGTTATATATGATCTATGTAGAGGCGTTCTACGTTGACATAGAATTTTGTTTTTTTGTTTTTTTACCATTAATGCTGGAAGCCATTCCCGATTACAAATGTGACCACTGCTAGTAATCTTGCATATGATACCACTAATATATTCATGTCAGGTGTAGTTACTACTGCATCTCTAATAATATTAGTAGCTTGGGAGGATCTCCATTGAACCCAAGAAGCTCTTACTACAAAAAAGGTTGGAGACTGCTTCTCTACCTTAAAGAGCGAAAGTAAATGTAAGTAACTTGTTCTTTGAATTGATACAGTTTCTGTGAAAAGTCCTCTAAAAGGTGTGGAACACAAAGCATAGCTGATCCACCCTGCCCTGTATTGGACAAGGAGCACCTGGTATGGCACTCTTTCAGCCAGTTTTTCCTCTCCTGAACAGAGCAGACCTCCTCACATGGCAGTCCTCCTTCCAAGTTTGCAAACCAAATGGTGTGGTGGCATGCTCAAAAAATCTTCTTTGAGGATCTTCTTTTTTTCTCAGTTCTTTTTTCCAGGTTTGCAAGGGACATGTCCCTGATGCAAACTGCAGAGTTTAAGCCTTGTGGAGGCTGCCACAAACTAATATCTTTGACAGACCCCAGACGGTACGTCTCTAGTGTTTAGGACTGTAGCATGGCTCACAGTCCTGCAACTGCCGTACTCCGATTAATCCCAAGTCGATCCGGGAGCCCAAAGCCAAACTCTATCACTGAATATAGACTGAAGGCATGTAAGACCCCCTTCCATTCGAAGTCAAGGACGAGGAACCACCCCTGCACTCAAGGATGTTACTGCGTAAGCTATTTCTCCCACTCCACATCTTCAGGTAAGTCTAAATCGAAGAAGAATCACAAGAGGAAGTGGATTCTAGTTCATCCTGCTTCTCTTAAGCAGAGAAGTCATGGAGATAGCTAGGTTCCCTTTCTGTCTGGATCTCCTACAGAGCAACAAATTCAACAATTTTTCCTAAACCAACCTGACTTTCCTGGTTGGTTAGTGATGCTGTAACAAAAACAGGCCTTCAAGGATGCTATATTTTATTTTTTATTTTTATATTTGTAACCCTTTGACTTCCCTGCGGCGCGCCTCCGAGCCCCAATTAGTTTAACTATTCCTATTATGACAAAATTCTTCTGCTTCCTAGGAGACCCATAGTCCTTTTTAATATAAGGGCTTGGGATCCACACCTTAACATCCAAGACCTCAATGTACTGTCCAGTCCCCTGCCCTTCCCACTGCAGCTCCCAAGCCTCATTAGTTTACCCTCTGCAGTAAATGGCCACCATGTTGGAGGCAAGATAAGTTATTACCTCAACACATGGAGGTACTAGCCTGTAATGACATGGTTAATCCACATGGTTCAACAATGTTACACTCTACCATTCACATCAGATCCCCAACATATTCCATTCACGTCAGAGTGGGTTTCAGAAGACCATTTCTCCATTTTGCGGCTGGGAGTCCAGGCTGTTTTGCACAAAGAAGCAAAAGAGAAGCTCCTGGCATCGAAAATGGGGACTGAATGCTATTCCTGTTACTTCCTGGTGCGGAAGGAGGACGTAAGCCTTCGTCCTATTTTAGACCTTCTCCCTCATAAATTTAAGATGGTCATGTTGTCCCAGGGCCTCTAATCCCTGAATCCCAGAGATTGTATGGTAGTGCTAGACCTGCAGGATGCCTATTATCACATCCCGGTCCAGTAGTCCCATCTGCGTTGCCTGCGGCTTCAGTTTTTGGTGCTCCCCTCCACCTTTACAATGCCACTCGGATGTTCTCAAAAGTGTGATGGTGGTGGTGGTGGTGGTTGCAGCACATCTTTGGTAGTAAGGTATACCAGTCTTCCCCTACCTCATTAATTGGCTGTTGAAGTATCTCAGTGAGAGTAGCTTTGAAACTTCTTGGCATCCGGCCTCCTGCATCCTGCTCATGGACTAAGCTAGATGGCACCAGTGGGCTTTGCAGTGAGATCTGAGGTCTCGCTAGGCTCAGCACCTAAGATCAGATTCCATCCCTGCTTCAAAGGAGACCACAAATGACATGCAAAGATGGTTGCTCATCTGCAATTGCACTAGCGGCAGACCTCTCTCCCTACACTACCCTGAGCTGGTAGTGCTAATGTTACTCAATTCAATACTACAGCATTGCTGTCTGAATTTGTAAAGACATCTTGAGAGCATGCAGAAAGCTTTCCAGGGAATGCATTTAGCCAGTTGCTTACCATTGGCTTTGCACTTTGTACTTTGTAACCCACATTTATTGGTTTTCTATTTACTGGCTTTATTTGTTTTTGGCTCTTCAGGTTCAGTCTGTCCCTCCCAAGGAGCAAAACCTTTTCAAACTACCTCTCCTTGTATTTTTCCATGAGTGCTCCTTTCTGTAAACAGGCCTGTGTATCTTGTTCTTATCTTGTCACATTTGCTTTGCATTCAAAGGTTTACTTTTCTTTCTCTGACTCCAAAGTGAGAGGATTTTTTTTGTACATTTTTGCTGGAGACTGGGGGTTAGAGGAAAGGATTTTTTCTAGCATTTAAATGAAATGTGCTAGTATTTCCGAATATATCAGGATTAGCAACACACAAATGAAACACACTGTGTGTTAATACTAAAGTGTTGAAAATAAATACTTTATTATGATTAAATAAATCAATACACTAAGTGATAACCATTACCGCATATCGTTTGTACGATGTATATTATTATTAACACTGTATGTCTGTGCAAATGTAATGGTCAATTTGATTGAAAATTTGTTGTCTGTAATGGCAGTGTGCTAACACCATGCATACTCCACTCTACACCACTCCATGCCACTGCACTCTACTCTGCACCAATCCACCTTACACCCCTGCACTGTCTGCCACTTCCTTCTACTCCACTCTGTACCACAGAATCCTACACCACTTCGCTCAAGGCCTCTCTACTCTACTCTACGTTTTGCCAGTGCAGTCTGCGACATTCTGCACCACTCTTCTCCACTTCACACTACTCTGCACCAGTCCACCTTATACCACACCACTGCGCCTTTGCATTCTTCTTCACTCTGCACCACTCCACACAGCTTCACACTGCCTCTTTACTCTACGCCTCTTTACTCTACGCCTCTTTATCCATGCCAGTGCACATACACCACTCCACTCTGCACCATTCCTTTCTAGACCACTCCACTCTGCACCACTGTGCGAAACTCCATGCCAGTGCACTCTACTCTGTACCACTCCAATCTACGCCCCTTCACTCTATGCCAATCCATTGAATACCACTATAATCTACTCTGCACCACTGCACTCTGCATCACTTTACACCACCCTATGCCAGCCACTGCACTGTACCCTGCACCACTGCACTCTTCACCACTTCTCTGTACTCTGAGATATTGTACTCTGTGCCTCTGAACTCCACTCTGCACCACTGTAGCCTACGCCACTGCTCTCTGCACCACTGTAGCCTATGGTGCTGCTCTCTACACTGCTCTACGCCACTGCCCTCTACATACCTGTACTTTGACACTCTGCTCTGCAACACTGCACTCTCTGTCCCTGTACTCTGTAGCACTCCACTCTATGCCACTATACGCTACTCTGCACCACTTTACTCTGCACCCCTCTTGTCACTGCACTCTATGCCACTCTACTCTGCTCTGCACTAACCTACACCACTGCATTCTACAATGCTGCATTGTAGGCCGCCGCACTATATGCTGCTATACTCTGCAACACTATGCCACTGCACTCTACACTACTGCAGGCTACTCTGCAATACTGTCACTGCACTCTGTGCCACTCTGTTCTGCACCACTGCATTCTGCCACTCTACTCAACTGCTTCCCAGGACACACTACTCTGCGAAACTGCACTCTACACTACTGCATTCTATGCCAATTCACTTTACACCACTGCGCTCTGCCGCACTCCTTTCTGTGCCACTCCACTTTATGGCACTATACTTTGTGCCACTGCACTCTACTCAACATCTCTGCACTGCTCCATGCCACTGTACTCTCTACAGTGCAACACTGTTATCCATGCCACTGCATTCTTTGACACTACATTGTATGCCGCTGAATTCTATGCCTCTGCACTCAACGCAACTTTATTCCACTATACTCTGCAACACTCTCTGCCAATCCACTCTATACCAGTCCACTCTACTCTGTGCCACTTAAATACATAACACTCTATACCACTCTGCAGCTCTCTACTCCACTCTTTGCTTTTCGACTCTACGACACTCCACACCACTCTCCTCTGTGCCATTAACGTTTAACCATGCTGAACAACAGCCACACTGGTGTAGAACATGACTAAAACACATTGGCTATGCCACTAGCTTTTGCATAGTCATGACTTATTAGCTTTGCCAATGCTTGGGTTTTATTTTTATATTTTTTACTCCAGAGGTTACTGGGTCAGGGCCAGAGAGATTTCTCAGTCAGTTGAACATTAGTCCTTGGACCAAAGTGATGATTGATAGGTTACAAATTTGAATCCCAGCAAGCTGAAACTTTTAACCTACAGAAGATTGGTAAATTGAGCCATAAACTGGGAATTGTAAGATCTGTCTAATTCATTGTTTAAAATATCAGAACTCTATATGTAAAGAAAAATTGCAAATTATTAATATCTTTCTACTTCAACAAGATTATTTTGGCTCTGCTTTAACCAAGAGTTTTCCATCTCCATATGGACAACTCCCGGGCTATCTCTTGATTTGAAGTTATAAGAACTTACTTCCAATTCAAGTGTTGGGGTCTCTATATTGGTAGACCCTTGAGTTCAACCTTTTGCAAACAACTCCTTTGAGTCATGACAGCTAAAATTACTCTGACCAGAGACTTCTTTCATTATGAATGGTTGGGGAGGGAGGATTCACTGTGGGAGTCATTGGACGCATGTCTTTTGAATGTAAACACCAGGACAGAACCTAAGGCCAGTTTTCTAAGCCTGCTATTTCCTTTTGCTTCTCCAGGTGAAAGTTGTCTTCTTGGTGTGTGTGTGGCTGTAGATACACATTCTCTGCACACCCCTGCCATCTACTGTGGGGGTTCAGACTTTTGCAGTTTATTTTTCTTCAGGGAAGTCTTTGAAGTCGTAAAGCATGCTGTTGACTACTCTTAGTGGGGAAGGCACCTGGGCACCGACTCAGTGATGATAATTTTTCTTTTTTCACCATCTGGATCAGGCGTTCACCGCAAGGGAAAAGAAGTTGTGTACTAAACTCCTTTTTGCAGAACCACATAATTAGTTTGATACCAACACATCAGGATAACCAGTCCTCTTCGCAGCGATCCTTCATTGTGCCACCTTCACACATATCTCTGAAGGCACCAGCAGACAAAGTTCAACATTTTGGATCCTGCGGGCCTCCATGTCAGAGAATGCCAACCAGTAGGGGGTGATGGAATGGAGCCCTTCCAGAATTGCTCTCTGTGCAGTTCCAAATATCGGTGGTCTTCCTATGTTGATGTCTGTAACTTGTCTCTTCCCAACCATGACCATACCTACTGAGAGTCCTTCCTTTCCTTCTCCTCAAATAATTTCATAAGGTATCAAAGGGAGAAGGGGCTGGGGCGTATCACAATATGAACCAGCAGGTGTCCTCCAAAACATAAGATATAGACAAGAAAGTTCATTTTGGTACTGAAGAGGGTGGTGACGCTGGCCTACTCGGAATCCTGGCAGTGTATGCGACTCCCAGTCCCGAATCTGGCTCTGGGGAGTCCATCACACTTCAAGGAGATACAAGAGGTTGAGCTAGAACTTGAGACCACTGGCCCTTTTATGGAGACCAGGGACATACGTACACATCAGGCATTGGAACCCATGCCTTCAAGTGCAACCAGTCCCACGCCGAGGTAGAGCATTGGTACTGCATGAGTCTGGCATCAAGCCCTGAGCTTGGACACAAAAGACTGCTCCTTTCAGGGCCACTAACACCTTCAGGCTGTGCTTGGCACCTGGACAAGGATTCAGAGTCGACCTATGCTTTGTATCCCAGGGCACCTAACCCTACCAGTAAGACAACCATGGTACTCCTTGTTTCTGGATTCCCAGACGGCATCTCAAGCAGTTCACAAAAGACCTCAAGACCTAGCTCTTTTATTTAGGAGCACGCCCGCAAACAGTGCCTTGAGACTCTACGGGTGATTAGCTGTGCTTTAGAAATCACTGATTGGTCCCCTCCCGCATACACATACACACGCGTACACAGTATTACTGCTCAGGCTGGACTCACAGCCAAGAACAGATCAGCCATCCACACCCCAGACACCTCAGTCTAGCGATCTGTCGCCTGAGGTCTTGAAATGTGACTATTTAAACTTTCCACAGGCATGCACAACCATCTGAGAGGTGTACAGGCGTACCATGCTGGTCTGTTACTCCACAAAGTGGAAAATGGTTGTCCATTCAAGATTCCATTAGTTAAGGCTTTTATGAAAGGGAAGGCTTGAGTTATCTCCTACATTACTCCTTATCCCTGTATGGAACCTTAGCATAGTCTAGTCTTCAGGAGACTTATTGGTCTACCATTTGAGCATTTACGTTTATGCCTCTTCCAGCTCTTTTCCTTGAAGGTAGCTTTTGTTGTGGCTATTACTATCCTCAAATTCGTTAGTGAACTGCTGACATTCACTATACAAGAACCCTTACTCCAGGTTCATATAGGCTTGGTTGTTTTCAGATCCAATCCCAGATTTCTCCCAAAAGTGGTCTCTGTTTTCCACCTCACTCAAACTATAGAGCTCCCAGTCTTATTACTGCAGTCTGATTCCATGTCAGAAAGAGCATTCGACATGCTAAACATCAAGTTCTTATGTCTTACATTGACAGGACCCAGCCTTTTCATATGTCTAACGTGCTCTGTCGCTTTTGCAAAGCCACTCTATTTATATAGCTGGCATAGCCCGGTGAATAGTGAAGTACGTTCTAACCTGCTACCTCAATCAAGAGGGTCCTAATCATCCAGAGCACACTCCACCCTTAAAGGGGCAACCATAACTTTCTTAGGCAATTTACCACTAGCTGACAACTGCAAAGTGGCCACCTGATCCACTTCACACACATTTACCCAACACTATTGTGTGGACATATTGCCATGTCAACAGGCTGTGGGTAGCCAAACGGTCCTAAGGGCCTTATTGCAGAGATCCACATTCAACACATGCTAGCGACTGTTTTGAAGATACTCCTTCTCAGTCTATGAAAAGCATGTTTATTGATAGCCACACATGCAATGAATGGACAACGTTACCTGTGATGTAAGCATGTTTGTAGCATGTAGTGCTGTACGTTCACATGCACCCACCCTCGTTCAGAAGTCTGTTTTCATTGTAGATCTTTTTATTATTAACTAGTTTACATTTGACAATGCGCGTAGTACACCATTCTATGCTCACTTAATGCTCCATACACCTTCTCATCTTCTTTGCGAAAAACAATCTAACAAAGAGTCTGTGCCCATGTGCATTCCCCATTAAGGGAGAATTTGCAGCACATCTTGTTACTCAAGACTTCTTCAAAGAAAAACAACTTGCAAACGTCTGACCCCAGCGCTATAAAGCATTAGTATGCAGGGCCTGTGAATCTACAGCACTGCATACTAGAAACAGATGCTTATGGGTTAAGTAAGACTCTCCTTATATTCAGTACAACAGTACCATCGTTTTCATCTTCACAAGTGCAAAGGGAAACTTGATCTCTATGTATGTTCCCCTCTCCTTTTTGTTGCTTTTATAGGTACTGGACATGTCATGTTAGCAGTGTACGGTAAATCAACCCCCCTTCTTATCATTGTTCAATACGAGGGCCTGAATCCTGAAAAACTAGCTAAGGCTTTAGAAGAGGGTATAGCCATCCTGTATACTACTAGAAAGGATTCTTGTAGGACACAGTACAGAAGTGAATGGCTGTAATTAAATCCTCTAATTACTCAAATGACTACTTAGTTATCAATTTATATGGTCCTTCAGCAGGGATCAAAGTAGATTTTTTGAAATATTAATTGTCATCTGTTATGGCTCACATAAGTATGCCTTCTGATGTCAGTTATCAAGAACTGAGATAATACAGAATCAGTCAGGGAAATGCAGTATAGTTTGTGCATCACTCAAGTATGAGCCATTTTAAGTTTCTGGCATCATTGATCTGACTAGACTAAGAATGCAGCTTATTTGGGAGTGAATCCTAAGCAATACAAATTAGCATGCTTCAGTCTTTTATTTTTATTATTAATATAAGCGCTTTATGCTGCCTTCCACAAGGACAAGGTTTTCCTATGGCTAACCCCTTCTGCCATTCGAGACACATGAACATAATTTTGTTTGTGACAATAAATTATCCTTTTGGTCTCTCTTCGTAGATTCCATCCAGCTGACAAAACTCGTCAGTCTGAATTCTTGTAAACTCTGACAACATATCTGAAATGAACAACATCTTTCAGACTTTCTAAGCATGTTCCCCCATCTATGTGGTATTATTACTGGTAACAGAACACTTAAAACGGCTGTCTCCGGGCCAGAAACATTTTCAGTTCCTGCATGCTCAGTAGTTTAGTCTCATGCTGCACGATTTCAATGAACTTCAAAAGACTTTGCCCAGTCTCATACACTTGGACAGCCAGAATGACTATTGTGCATGCTTTTTGCACAGCTTTTGGCCAGGTTGTTCTGCAAAGCTTATTTGCTTGAATCCTAGCTGGATTCACACACATCCTTGTTTTAAGCGTTGAAATCAGTTTTCTCGATGTGGAGTAGCTGAGCAAGATGACATAATAAAACTACGTGTGTTTCTTCGGTTGCTCTCAGTCAGTGCTCCACCTTGTCTGCAACACTCACTCAGCCATCCCTTCGAACAGAATATGCTCTTCTACAGCTTTGGATGTTAGAAACAGTGCAAGTGTGGTGGTGGATGACACAAGTATTGGGGAATGGTGCTCAGATACACTTAGAAATGTTTGCCCATGAGAGCTCCAATTTTATTTTGCAGGTAATGTTATTTTAAGACCAACCTTTTTTTTCTGGTCCACCCTGACTGCACAGGCTTTTTCTAACGAGTTACAGAGGGAAACTGAATAAGTTCATTCCATTTTTATGTAAAGGTCACTTTTCCTGTTTCACTCCTTCACTATCAGATTGTCAAAGGCTGTATGCTTTGCCACGCTTTTCTCTTCTGTCCCTCTACTTGAACCTCTTCTACATGATTACCAGCTCTTGAGGGGGAGCGACCACAAATATCATCAAACTAAAATAGTATGTATAGTGATGGCTACAGGTTTGAAAACATACACATGGTGCTTAACATGTAGACCTTTCATTCGTTTTTATAATTCAGCTCTTAACCGTGCACACAAGTTAAACATAAATGTTCCACATGTGAGGGGCTGAAAAAATAAACTGTATGCTCATTCGCACCACTTGCTAACAGTGTCTATTCCTGATTTGCTGAGAAGTATTTAGTTGAAATATAAGATGTCTGTAAATTGCAACTTGATGTATGTAAATAATTTGTAGAAGTGACATGAAAAAGTAATATCTTATGATGTTTTAATATTTTTTCTAACATGTATTGTATTGGTATAAGTACAGCACATACAGCCTAGTAAAATAAGTAGCTACTGCGTGTAGTTCTTCATACCCCTTATCGAGTTGTGAAGCACCTTGATTTGCCCCTGATTTCTTTGTTCCTTTTGGGGTGCTTTAAATGGTGCTGGTTACAGTGTGGCATGTATGGGATATCTTGTTTGTGGTGCTCGAGGCTTAAAGACTTAGTGTAAAAATGGTGAGTTAAACATTGTTGCGCATATGCGTGACACTGCAGAGAGTGTGAGAATAGGCACAGTATTAGCAGATTTTAGAGTCCTGTAGTGGATGTCATGCAGCTCAAAGAATGTGGGGTTGATTAGGAATCTGAAGTACTTCATTGGTTATTGTATGCAGAATGTTTATTAGATTTAAGGAAACAATAAGGGGGAAGATTCATGGAAAACTAGGAATGGAAGAGGCATGAAAGGGTTCTAATCCAAAGCCTAACCTGGCCCTAATAAAAAGGTGCCGTCTGCCCCTGAGCGGATGCCAGTTGAGCAGAAATTAAGTGGCAATTAGGATAACAGCGATGGGGCAATGTGAGGCCCTTGTGTCGTGAGCTAAGTGGGCTTCAGGAATGGAGGCAGAGCGGCTCATCATACCTGCAAGGAAATAGTAATAATTAAAAAAACTGCTTTTAACTTTTTGAGCTTATTTTTTCTTTTCTGTTTTTAAGGTCTTGATAACAGAACATGGTGATCTGGGCAATGGTAGATTTTTGGACCCAAGAAACAAAATATCCTTTAAGTTTGATCACTTGAGGAAGGAGGCCAGCGAACCTCAACCCGACGATGTAGAGGCAGGATTAAAGCCATGGAGAGATGCCTGTGACAACGCGCTGCGGACATACGTGAAGGATCACTATCCAAATGGCGTTTGCACAGTTGAGTAACCAATTTCTATTTGATGTGTTTGAAATCCATGGCTAGTGCAGCTTGATCTAACAAAACATTGCTTCACCATTTCCATACTGTAGACTGAAAAATATTGTTACTTTGCTTGTAAAGCATAGGGCTGATTTTCACACTTTGGCTACAGAGCATTATTTGGTATGGAGCCATGAAAATATTTTTACACCTTCTAAATCCTTAGACATAGTTAAGTATCAGTTATGAGCTTCCACCAGTCACAAAGGTAATTGCAGCAACTCTTCGTTACAAGGTCTGAATTATTTTTTTTCTTTTAAAATATACAGCACCATCAAATATGTTTCACAAAATACAACTCATGCCTTACTAAGAATTATTTTTGGACTGATTTCTTCTTTGTTGACTTAAGCAAAACCTAGATAACTTTAGGACTAGAGAAGAAAAGTGGTAGGAATTTTCACAAGCCAACTTATTTTGCTGATATGCCTAAAATAGTTTAATGCAGAAGTTGAGACATTATCAGTGTTGAGCCGGATGTAATTCCGTAAATAAACCTTTTTAGTGTTTGGTTTATTTTTGCATGCACAAAATGCCCATTTGCAAGCTATGGATTAATGAAACATTGAAAAGAACTAATCTTTGCAAACAGAATTATGGATGCATTGATTGGTCCCAGACGTCCGTTTTGAAGTTCTTTCCATCTGCAGTTTAAACAAAAAATGCATCCTGCTGTATGTTGTCTGCTGTCTAAGTACAACCCCATCGTATTTTAAGCTGCAGTCTCTCTTCTCTTCTTTGCTTCATAGGGCCTTACTTTCTCTTTATTAGAACTTTTAAAAGCTGGCATAGTGCCCCCTCAAGTACATATTGCTTATTCCTACCCACTCATTTATAATATAATATGGAAAGCTTTGATTGCTAGCCATCTATTTAATGCAGCTAGCCTTGCGTCCTTCTTGGTTTTGAAACATTTCATTGCAATTTTAATATTAAGTATTCATTTTCAACTCTTGCTACTCCTTAAATATCATTATTAGTAGCTTAGAGTTACATGCCTGTATTTAGTTACACCTGTGCAGAAATCTAATGTTAGTAGTGGGTTTTGAGTTTGTGGTTTCACAGCATTAGATCTGAGATCCACAGGCTAGTGTCCATCAGAATTTGTGCTTTCATTTAGGTAGGTAAGGTGGCCCTGTAGCATACCTTTCTGGTTTGCTGATGGTTTACTACTCTTGTATTTGTGATCCTTCTGCAGTCATAGGAAAGACTGGTAGAATTCTATTGCACCCCATCGTTCATGAAGGAAATATGGTTCTTTGGTTAGACACCTTTTGAGGGCTCAGCTATAGAAATATGTTTTGTTTCTTAATTTATGCCAGGTTTTTGTTTAACTTACTTTTTGAGTCTAACAGATTCATGTTTGAGGTATGCTCTGGTGTGAAATTGTCATGTTGTGCCTTAAATTTGGAGTGCCATACAAGGCTCACAAAATATCTTTAGGGATATCTGACACATTTTTCATCATCTTTAGGACACCACCTTGAAGTCCTCTTTGAGACTTCAATACTAAGCTCATGGTGCCCGTACCATGCAAAGCTTAATTGGAAAACCTTTAAAGTCCCTTACTGCTTAGTAGAGGGAGGCTTTCGATCTGTCCCACCCCCTGTAACCACCCCAGACTCTCAGAAAAAAATAAATGCATAGTGACCCCATAGATACACTTCAGTGATGCCAGATGATAAAAAGCATTAAAGTACCCAGACAGTTTGTGCATAAATGGCCCCATGTGGCAATGGCCTGTCACTGCGTCCCCACAGTTTCCCTTTGTTGATAATATTTCACTGACCCTAACATATCATTCTGTCCCTCCCTCTCACTTTGCATAATCCAAAACTACCACCTTAACTCTCACCTTGCATGTACCACTCTACGCCGATAATACCTCTGCCTCTCTCTTCTAAAACTCACTTTGCCCCTGTCCCCTCTCCCCTTAATGTAATCTGCTACCCTTTAATCTCTCTACCTTTCACTTAGCCTTTCTTCTTCTCAAATGTTCACCAGAACCCTACTACTTCACTCTGCCCATTCCTGCAGAAAACTCTCCTTTTACTCAGTTTGCTCCTAGCAGTCACTCAGATCTTGATTTCTCGCTATGACCATGCACTTTTATTAGTGTAATTTTGCTGTGTCCTCTCACTCTGCATACACATGCTCTCTCTGACACAACAAGATATGTAGTGATCTTCTCTTACCGGCTGAATGCACTTATCCATGCACTCTACCCCATCTCAGTCAATCCTGCCAGACTGTAGTAAATTGCACCTTCTCCAGTTGTTCCGACTAGAGTTAAAAAAGCCAGTTTTGCATGGTGTTACTGAAAGCATCTTCTGTCACAAGACCCAGTACCTCCCATCCAGAAAGCTTCTCACATTCATTGTGAATTCAGTTAGTTGCTATAGTTAAAACTGTTCACCCACGGATTCTTACAGACCAACATTTGGGATCAGTTAAGGAGATTCTGAAAGAGATCTATATGGAATTAAATTTCTCCATTTGTTTTTTTTGCAGTGGATGAGATTTTAGGCAGGAAAACAGTAAATTCAATTGATTTTCTGCTTTACAAAAAAGTCTCCTGTTTAAACAGTGAGTGTTGGCACGCATGTGTATCTGCAGTGCAGATGTGGCAGATTCAGTGGTTGTCAGACGCAAAACTAGACGTTCTTCAAGAGGCACAGACCTGCATTGTGTGGCATGGCAAAGTGCTAGTCTGTCCTCCTAGGTGTCTCTCAAACATGAAGAGCCAGTCTCTGGTGGCTGAGAGTGCAGGGTAAGTCTCGCTTTCGGTTGTATGTGAGGAGATGCCACAATTATACCATTAGGAGAAAGCAGCCAAATGTGTTGGGATTCAGCTAGGATCTCAAGTGCCTAGGAATATTGATCCTATTGGACCACACTCCCCATTGGATGCAATAAGTGTAGTAGGATGCACGACTGGCCCCTTGCTACTCAGCAAACAACATGCTCAACGGCAGCATGGACACAAATACATGTCAAGAACTTCAACAGAGTATGCATTACGTGCAGTGCTAGTAAGTGAGGATTTGTTAAAGTGGCTAATCGTGGTATATGGCCATAGGCAATAGATACATTTATGGTTACTTACATTTAGTCACTAAGAACATACATCTAAGGTGAAAGCCGAAATGAGGAGCGTCTGATGGATTTCATTCAAACCAAAATAGTGTCTACATTGATGATGATCACATCCCAGTTGAGAACAAATGTGAATTACGATGTGGTGCCCATTTTCTTTACTTTTGTAGATTAAGGCGCCTACTGTGAAGAATATTGCTTCCTAGTGGCCATTTTTCATCTGCTCACATCTCTCCCACTTTCATCAGTAATGGCGGCTGCACTCAAAAGTGATGCATGTTGCTTTTCAGCAATGGGGAGAATCCTGGCTCGATCTTTTTGTCACTGCATCAGTCTACACAGTGTCCAAACCTTTACTCACTTGAGATCACAAGGCAGTTCTTGCTAAGCGCCCCCTTTTGCTTGGATTAGATCTCAGTACTCCTGTATGCCCTCCTTTCACTTCCTCTCATGCCCAAAGTGCTGAAGAAGATTTGAACCATCTCGGTCCAAGTCATTCTAGTGGCTCCGAATTGGGACAGGAGCTCATGGTACTCCTTCCAAAGCAGTAAATGTAATTTTGACAGCCATACAGCACTCTTCTAAACCCATCTATGCAGGATGCTGGGCAAAGTTTGTTGAATGGTGGTGTTCCTGACACATCTAAACGTTACAAGTCCAGTTGGCTGATAACCTTCTTTACTCATGTCAAGGCCATGCTGTGGCAAAAGTTAAGACACTGTTCTCAGATGTATCAGCCTTTTTCTGATTACTTGGCCAGCCATCTCTGTTCAAATCACCTGTTATGTGTTATCTAAAAAGGCCGACCCATACATTTCTGACAAAACGTTTTGTGATGTCCCAGTGGGACATTATTCTGGTTTTCACATTTTATTAATTGAAACCCATACAAGCTTCTGTACAGTTGCTCTTCAAGGTTACTCACATTGAGCACAGCGTTCCTTAAAGCGATCGCTTCAGTTTGTCGTGTAATTAAGCTGCAAACACTGTCCAAGAGTCATACACCACTACTTTCCTGGACAATCTAGTTCTTAGAACTAAGATAGCTTCCTCCCAAAGGCTAAAACACCTTTCCATATTGGCCAGTTTATTACCCTGCCTTCCTTCTTCGCCCCACCCCATCCAAGGAGGAAGAGAGACTCGACCACCTAGACTTGAAGAGCTCTTTGAGTTCAATACTACCAAAGACCATCAATCTTAAGACAAATTAGGGAAGACCAGGTTAGAAAATTATCATGGACTGTATTTTGTATAAGGATCTGCTATGGACTAGCCAAGAAACAGCCTCTGGAAGTCCTACAGGCTCCCTCCACCAGAGCCAAAACTGTTCCTGACACGCAGTCCACCTCTTTAAGATATCTTCCAGGCTGCGATGTGGAGTTCAATTCGCACATTCACGAAGCGCTGCCAAGATAGCCAGGTCCAGCAAGAGGTGCCATTTGCTCGTTCAGTCCTGCAGGACTTTTTGGTCTGAGTCATTGCACTGACTAGCTGTCTGTACGGTATTGCTCGAGTAGCTATTACAAGGTGAGAAATCTGTGATTAGAAATATCCAGCGGAAGAACAAGTTAGTTTGGTAACACTCTTTCTGGTGGATACTCTATATTTAATCATAGATTCCTAACTGAATTCTGCCTTTGTCTCATTTCCGTGGACTGGTCTTCTTTGGTCCATATTAAAAAGATTCCAGCTAGTGACCTGTACATTTGCACACTGTGTGCTCTGCATCCAGTGGACAGATTTCAGAAAGAACCTGACATTGACAAGCAGAAGTGGGGGTTATATTGTGGCCCCAACATGACTTCAAAGGTGGGATGAATCAGATACGGGGCCACATGATACCTGAGGGAATTGCTGAGTAAAATCTCGGATCTAGCCTGGCACTTGGTGGATCTCTCACAAAGTGAGGAATCTGCACCAGTAAAAGACCGTTAAACATGTTTTGTAACTTTTTCTCTGAATCCATGCAGAACACCAACCTTAAATTTCTTAATGAATTACCAGCTCCCAGAGTGCAGGAACCATACTCTTTAATACAAAAGGACCAGGGTAGTTATAAGGACAAACCCACACTTTTTGCCTAAGAACACATCACATTTCTACATGATCTGTGTTTTACAACTAGCAGCTTTCTTACAGTAGCTAAAATTACAGACCGAGAGAGACCTACACATGCTGGATGTGAGAGGTCTAGTCATGTTTTAGAGAACACAAAAACACTACAGGAAAGTGAAACTATTCTTTTTTTCCTTTGAACCTGGCAGCGAAGGACTGGCAGTCATTAAAGGCAGCAGTGCAAGAAGGATATCCCCTGCTACAAGGAAGTAGGGGGCCGTTAGAAATAAAACTAAAGCACACTCAGTCAGAAAATTAGTCATGGGATCCCTGGTGGCTGTCAGTACCATTTTATAATATGTGAGTGCACTTTTAAAAATTTTCCAGAACTGTGACAGGATGTTCGTCGTAAGCAACAAGCATCCAGTCTGTATGTTTTGCTTCCCAATTAACCATAAGTCGGAGGACTGTTTCCCATACATGTTGTTTAAACCTAAAACTCTACTGCACAAAGATAACATTTTTGAGCACCTTGGGCAACTGCAGACATGCCAGGGCTCTAGGAGCTAGGGGAGCGAAAAAGGCTGCTCTGTCAATGGAGATGTGAAGGCCCTGGAAGCCGAGGAAACACCAAGATACCGATCTCAGAGAGATTTCACATGAAATGGGGAAACATCATAGATGAGCAGTGCCATATACCCGAAAGTCTTCTAATGTATCAAAAACCAGGCATCCAGGCTACTGCCTAAGTCGCTGAAGTATAACTTTTTGAGCTGAATTGCAGTGTCACAGAAAATCAAGCCCTGAATGCCAAAAGGTCCTGCAGGTGAATGAACTGGAGAATCCCGCCTTACTGCAGGAGAAGAAAGCTCCATCAAGAAACTGCCTAAGTGCATCTTCTCGACTTCTCAGGATGATCATGTGCGAAGGAAGAATCAGTGACAGGTGCCCTCGATAGGAAAGTTGCTGGAGACAACAAAACCTCTGACATTGGCCAAGTCAAGAGGAAAAAGGGGGCATTTGAAGCTGAGATAGATAGACTGATGTGGAAAAGGAACGTTTTTCAAGATGTTTTTGCCACATAGAGAGATCTGTAGGCTTTAGGGATTACAAAACAGTGACAGAAAATACAAACGTCAGAGCAGCAAGAAACACAACAGGATATAGAACAGGACACATAGATCGGAGAAGAGAAGAATACTTTTACACAAGCTGATTGAGCAAATGGCCTTCCGTGTACCTGAGGAGGAAACCTCGTGAGACGAAGCCAAGGCAGATTATTCACAGGATGAGATAGACATGTACCCCTTAAGACCACCTTCTTCAAATTCAAGTTGATGCTTTCGAAATGGAAATGGTAATGGAGAAGGGAGATGTGTTTTCTTCTTGAAACACTTAGCCCGTTCACAATCCATACAGTGGCAGCAACAACAACCACCTCCACCAAAGACCTTATCTTACGCCAGAAGAAAACCAAGGGGCTATAATACCATAGGGTATGCTTGCAGTCCCTTAACGTGACTGTTAGCCCATACACTCCTCCCTCATCACCACCAAGACACACATACCTATCGGGGGAGGACGAAGAACTTCTTAACTAATTGAACGTCCAGTACCACGGACAAGTGATTGCTAAATATTATAGGACATGGCTAATGCATACGCTTTGTACAAAACCTCCAATAAAGCCACCAAAGTAACCAGGGGTTCAAAAAAACAAGTGTAAATCTTACAAGCAAATGAACAAGAGCTGCTCCTGAAAGATAATATAGAAATGATACATCACAAAGGAAGACACACAGGTGGTTACTATGTTCACTTTGTAGTCCCAAAGCAAAACTTAACTATGTGCCTATTCTATATTTAAGATATATAAATGACAACCTTACAAGAAGCTGTTCCACTATCTGACAACAGTGAATAGCAAGGATGATTGATGGTGATGGTGGTGGGGGTGAGGGGAAATATCCTTTCAAGGTTATTACATTTGGCAAGAAGTCAGCACCAAGAGTATTCACAAAACACTTATGGCACTTGCAGCACACTTCAGGAGCCATGCTGTGCATGTCTATCCCTACCTGGGCGACAGGCTGATCAAGGTGAACAATTTCGAACACTGTCAACAAGACCTGACAAAGGTGGTATCACTGTTAGGCATGCTAAGATTCAGTAAATTGGGAAGAAGCATCTTCGACCCCTGATAACAAGAAAACATTTCTTGGGGTAGACGTGAACACAACTAAAGCAGTGGCCTACCTGGTTGCAAGGAGGATGCAATAATACTAGGTCAAATTTGCATTTACCATATGTCACAATCTCGGACTGTGAGGACAGCAATAAATCTATTGGAGTTGGAAGACTGCACATGAGGGCGATTCAGGAAGTTGGGAAGATCTAGTGCTTTTAACCAGGGTCAGCAGAGAATTGAGGTGGTGGAATGCAGGCAGCCTCCTAAAAGAGACCATTCTTAGCATCCCTTCATCAAGCCACAATAACTACATATACCTCACACACAGGATTAGGAGCACACATGAGTTTGCTCAAAATAAAGCGTTTGTGGTTAGGAAACAGTCAAACACAACATCTAACTGGAACTGAAAACAATCTTCTAGCAATGGAAGCTTTTAAGAAATAAGCGCAAAACAAGACATTCCAAATACTAGCAGACAACATAACAGTCCTGTCTTACCTCATCAAATAGAGGAGACTGCCCTTGAACTCTATTATGCTGCCTCACAGCTGCAATGGCCACTCCAATGGTTGCAGGACCGTCACATGGCGGAACAAAGTGTTATACACAATTACCTGGCACGGATACCAATCTACACTTCGTTGGCTGATAGGATGTTGTCACTAAGATGGGGACGTGTCCTAATGGATGTGGCCAAAACATGCTGGTTGAGATGCATACACGGCAATCAGCCCAACATACCTTATTCACCGCTGACATTAATATCCTATCTACGTAAGGCCCGTGCTGTGCTCGAGCATCACAGTATGGTTCCGTGGATGGTAGCCAACATTGGGGGGGGGGCTTCTTCTCAGCAAACACACTACTAACGTTTGATGAGCTGAAGGACAATACGGACCTACATGCAGGCGCTTTTCTGACATACTGCGCAATCAGACACTTAATACAGGATACATGGAACATGGGGGACATGGAACCACAATCTTCCCAGCTACTTACACTGATACTATCCACAACTGAAACCAAACATGTGATTTCTAGGCTGTACAGTGCCCTGTTAACTGCAGCTTGCCCGAGCTTAGAGTCTGCTGGAGCTCGCTGGGATGGTGTACTCACTACCCCTTTGTCACAGAGGGCCTGGACTGCAGCGCTTTCTACCATTAAACACGTTCCACGCAATCCTAGGTTTTGCTACACCCAATTCAATGATTTACACCAATCCTATCTCCCTCCACTATGAATTAAGCACATGTTCCCCAAGACGGATCCTACATGCCCCCGATGTGCATCACCAGAAGTAAATTTTTATCATATGGTGTGGGACTGTCCACCAATGCTAACAGCTTGGCAACAAATAATGAAATCTACGTCCGAAATAACAGATCACACTCTAGTGTTCAGCCCGGATTCCTGTCTATTAGGACTGCGCCAACGTGCTAAAGGCGACAAGCAAATCCACAGATTCATTGACCTTTCATTTATCACATTTAAGGACCCAATTCCCACACACTGGAAGGTGCCTTATGCCCCAACTCACGTTAAATGGCTACGATACTTACTACAATGGTCTCAGGCGCAGACGCTGCGCCAATTGCGGTCCAAAGGCTTAACAAGAGGGAGTTGTGAAATGTGGGATGCATTCATTGTAAAGTTGGAAGCCAAAAACAACATGCGCCCCCCCTGAGCACACAAGCATAACCACACCATATCCGGTATATATTATAGTGATTCGGTTGGTTAGGTAAACACGAGCCCTTATACTGCTATCTCAAGGACACCCGCTGTTAGCAGGATACCCACTGGACAAGATCTAGATTCCCAAGACACTGTTGCACACTCTCCCCATGAATAATCACGAATACAGTGTGCTTTCCAGATTTGTGCCTCCCAATGGGTAAGAGATCACACAGCTTACAGTACGCTGCTGATTTATCGACTCACCTCTCCCTGATCACATAATCCTGTATCTATGCGACAATTCATTGATGGTAATACCTTCTCTTAATACAGTAGTCTAACCATGGTGGCATTGTTCAATTGTATTGTCTATTGTATGTTTTTCCCTGTCATTGCCTATTTTTTCGCATGTCACTATATGGATACATTAAAACTAATAAAACAGATTTACAAAAAAAAAAAACAAAGGGGACTGTCATCCCAATCTCGAAACCCAAACTGGGCCATCACAAGAAGCATTTCACTAATAACAAATCATGCCTCGGGGTGGAAAACAAATATAGAGGCAAACAAGTTACGCTCACAAATGAAAGCTTAAACAATCTGCAGAAAACACTCTTCCAGCACTGGGGAATGCCACAAGAGAACCTTTTGGCAACTTCAGAAAAACTACCAAATGTGAGTTGTTTGCATTCTATCACTACCATCCACTGTCCCTGGGGAATGGCCTGCTGTAAACCTGGTACAGAACATTGCATAATACTTTCCCCCCTGTACTGTTGGTTCCAACAATTCTGCATACATTTTAAGTGTCCAACATGACTATGATTTTGATAGTTCCCAAATGTCATGCCAGCCCGCGTCACCCGACACCTACCACAGCTGTCATGACAGCAGCATATCAAAATTCCTCTACACAAAGACATTCTAGCTAT
This sequence comes from Pleurodeles waltl, assembly GCF_031143425.1. NCBI lineage: Eukaryota > Metazoa > Chordata > Amphibia > Caudata > Salamandridae > Pleurodeles > Pleurodeles waltl. The sequence goes on from NC_090445.1 coordinate 515,825,097, forward strand.
GCAGTAGAGTAGGGCTTTTCACCCAAACTCGGGCTTTTGTGGGCATAGTTCCTTTAATTAGCTGAGTTCCAGCATTTACACTTAACCCAAATCAACACTGTGCATCGTTAAAGAGTCATGGAAGCCATCCGCTAGACAGTGCGACGTCTTCAAGTGAAAGGAATATCTGCCATGGTGTAACTAACAATTCCAAGACATTTTTCAGTAGGACATGGTCATAGTCTGATACCTCACACATCTGCCTAAATGTAAGGTGTTGTATGCTTTGCTAAAGGTACACATGTCATTTTTTGCCGTTTACTTGAAAGGACTGCACACAAAGCAGATTTTCTCAATTCCTCTAATCAAAAGGTTCTTGCCCAGGGCAAAATTACTCTTTCCTACTTGTGCAATACCATCCCTACAGTGTTATCTCAGTACTAGCTGGGTTAATAAAGACTCCATTGGAGTCCATGAACAAAGCCATACTCAAGCACTGTAAATTAAAGGTGGCTGCCTTGATGGCCATCACTTCATCAAGAAGGGTAAGTGGGTTACAGTTGCTCACACTACAGGAACTATATATTAGGTTGAAGTGGTTGTGAGGAACACCTTAAATTCTTACAAAAACTCATATCTCCTTTTCACATGAATCAGACTATCACTTTAGCCGGCTGTTTTTTTTGTTTTTTAAGGCTAACAAATGGAGCTCGGAGCCTTACACAGTAACATGTCACAAGGGCTATTATGTATTGCATATGAGTTGCTCAGGACAACAAAAGTTATTTAGGACTCTGAGCACTTGCGTCGTGCACAGCTGTAATGAAAATTTCTGTTGTTAAATGGATTGTTCAAACAATTGAAATGTTGTTCCCTAGTCAAAACGTTCTTTAATTCCCAATCCAAAGGGTGCATTCAACTCGGAAAAAAGTAGCTAAAGTCATTTTCTTGGCCCAAGTTTCCATGCATGAAATATGCAAGGTAGCCACCTGGTCCTACGCGTACCTTCACAAGGCATTATTGTGCAGATTTACCGTTACGAAAAGAGGTTATAGTGGGCCAAGCAATACTAATAAATTCTCCTTGCATCCACTCCCTCTTCTAACTCACCTTACATTGGGAGGTTATACTGCTTTATAATTTTAGTGCAAAGCATGTGACTGTATTAGCATTTTATGCTCCAAAAGACAACCTTGAACTTTAATGATGGTTTTGCAGCGTGAAGCTCTTCTAGATTCCATGCCGCCCTACACCTCTCCAGTGAAGGAGAATCGTGTGTAATCAGGAAAAATAATTCAAAGATGGTGGGCATACACATGCACATTGTGGGATTACAGTAAACCTCATACAAGGTCTCCACCCTTGTCACCACCCACTCACTAAGAAGGAAAATATTTACAACAGAACAATTCCAAACCCAACCAATAAAAAGTGGAAGTTTGCAAAGCATGTAAATCTAGAAGAGTTTCAAGCTATAAAACCATAATTAGAATTCAACATTTTTTTAAGCGTAAAACCATAATCACATGAAAGTAACTGCTTAGTTCTACTGCCCTTATCAATATCATCCCTGTGACTGTTTGGCGGGTGGACATTTTGTTGCCTCTGCATACCTTTGTCATCCATTGCTGTCTCACAAGGAGGCACGTAGTTGTAAATATTCTGCTGGGCCTATGTTGAATGACTTTTTGTGGTAACTTGTACTGGCCCTTTCTTGCCAAGTTATCCCCAAACCTTTTGCTTTCTTCCTATTTTTTTCTGACCTACGTTTGTTGGCTTTAGGACTGTGGGCACTCTACCAGTTAACCAGTGCTAAAGTGCACATGCTCTCTGTTTAAAATGATTGGTTTCTCTGTGATTGGCATATTTGATGTACTTGTAAGTCCCTAGTAAAGTGCACTATGTGTGCCTAGTAAGTTAAATGGTACTAGTGGGTCTGTAGCACTGATTTGACACCCACACGAGTAGCCCTGCAAACATGTCTCAGGCCTGCCTTTGTTGTGTCTGTGTGCAGTATTAAACTGCCATTTCACCCTGGCAAGTGCACCTACTTGCCAGGCTCAAACCTTCTCTTTTACCATATGTAAGTCACCCCTAAAGTAGGCCCAAGGCAGCAGCATGGTCAGGGAGCAGGGTATTTAAAAGGTAGAACATGTACTGGTGTCTTTTACATGTCCTGATAGTGAAATACTGCTAAATTTGTTTTTCACTATTGCGAGGCAAATCTTCAATAGGGTAACATGGGGATTGTTTTGAAGTACTTTTTAAGTGGAATTTCCATTTGGGAGCAGATCGCAATGCGACGTTTGGGGCCTCTGAACTCACAATTTAAAAATACATCTTTTGGTGAGGTTTGTTTTTGAATTATAGGTTTGAAAATACCACTTTTAGAAAGTGGGCATTTTCTTACTCAACCATTCTGTGCCTCTGCCTACCTGCTGAATACATGTTTGGGTCAGGATGGCATTTGGGCTGTTCGTGAATTCACTCTATACAGTCGCACAAAGGGAGCTGAGGTGTGCCCTGCATTTCCTGATGGGTCTTCCTGGGCTAGAGTGGTAGGAGGAGAGGACAGCTGCACCTGAATAGGCCTGTGCCTGTCCTCACACAAAGCAGTCTCCAACCCCCTGGAGTTTGTCTGGGGCTAGGGTAGTGAAAAGCAGAGTCTTGTGCATTGCAAAGACTTCTCTTTGAAGTGTGCCTGCTTAAAAGAAGTACTTGACCTCTGACACCACATAGTTGGAATCCTTCTGGACTGAGGAAATTCAGCCAAGAAGAAGAGCTGGATGCTGTATGAGGGACTGCCACTCTGCCTGTTGCTTTGTTGTGCTGGACTGCTTCCGTCCTGGGAGTGAAAGGACCGGACTTTGCTTTCTACGTCCTGCTTCCAAAGATTCTCTAAGGGTTTGGACTGAGCTTGCCTCCTGTTAAGCAGTCTTGGGGACATCAAAGACTTCATCTGCCAACACCTGGGCTCTCATCTCTTGCTGAGAGTCCTGAGTTGCCAAGTAGTGCCAAATCCAGTTCCTGGGCTCTTGGGAGTGAGTTCTGGTGTAGCAAGGAAGAAACTAGTGCATCGTCTTCTAGAATGACTTCGGAACCGGCACCGCTCTCTGACCCTGCACCGTTGCCTGCACTGGAGCTGTGGTCCCCACTGAGTGCAACAACCACGACCTACAACGCAGGCCCGACGCAGCGCATCCTAAGTCCTGCCACATTGTGTGTCCATAGTGCTGTGTCACCAAAGTTCTTGACATCTGACTCCGCTGCAGCACCTTTGGCCATGGTGTGATTGCGACACCGCAAAGTCAACGCTACACATCTTGATCTGCTGGATTCATCGACCCTGTCTTGTTGTAAGGAACAGACTCCTCACCACTGATGCCGTCTCACCTCCCCTGCAGCTGTAAGGAACTGACACCTCACCTCCCCTGCCTAGCAGTAAGGAACAGATGCCACACTAGCTCCAGCAACACCTCATCTCCCTGATTCTGTGCAACATGTTTGTTTTCTCATTGTTTTCCAAGATACTGTACCTGGGGTTTGGGAGACTTTGTGACCGGCCAGCACTCCCCCGTGGTGTCTGACTGTTTGAAGTGACTTTGTCAAGAAGCCATTATAGCCCCAGTTGAAGCAATTGTGTTCCTGAGCGCTATACTAGGATTTAATATTATAATTTTTTTATCTTTACTTGTGTATGTTGGATGTTTGTCGTTTTGATCTTGTTTTACTCCGATTAATATTGGCTATTTTTTAAAACTGGTGTGGAATACTTTTGTGGTGTTTTCACTGTGTTGCGGTGTGTGTGTGTGTGTGTGTGTATGTATGTATATATATATATGTTCGATGACATGTGTAGCTGCAGATACACATGCTGTGCATTATCCTGCCATCTAGTGTTGGGCTCGGAGTGTTACAGGTTGTTTTTCTACGAAGAAGTCTTTTTGAGTCACGAGACCGAGGGACTCCTCCCTTTTGGCTCCATTGCGTATGGGTTTCGACTCCATCTTAGATTGTTTTCTTTCCGCCATCGGGTTCGGACGTGTTCCTCTTCGCTCCATATTTCGATTCGGAAAAGTTAGTTTGTTATCGGAAAGTTTGACGGTATTGTTCGCGCTTGGTACTGGTTTAGTGTTAGTACATCGACACCGAAGAAAGAAGTGCTCCGGCGGCCAATCGGGGCTTCCACTCTCCACCGGGGCCTGGTCGGCCCGACCGCGTCCATCTTCAAACCTCATGGACCGGACCCCCTTCCGCTTCTGCCCCAACTGCCACGCAAAGTATCCTTATACAGACCAACACTTGGTCTGTAATCTGTGTTTTGTCTCCTGAACACAGGGAGGATACTTGCGAGGCCTGTCGGGCATTTTGATCCACGAAAACACTACAAGATCGAAGAGCTCGAAGACTCCAGATGGCGTCGACACCGGCCGAGCACATCGACGTCGAGGAAGAGGAGATACTCTCCATTCGAGACTCGGACGAGTCCGAAAGTGAGCAGCCGAAGACGCAGCAAACCGTGAGTAAACCAGCCCTGGCAAAGACTCACTCAAAGATAATAAAGGCCAAGGGGATGCCACCGGCAACAGGCCATGGCTTAACCCGAAAACACGGTGACCAAACATCGGCACTGAAAAAGGTCTCCCAGCAGCCGAAGACATCCAACTCCAGTCGAGATACCGGCACCGAGAGTTCGGCACCCCGAAAGTCAAGAAGGTTTCCTCGGAGCCGAAAAAGACTGTTCAAAAAGCTTCGGTGCCGAAACATGCAGCCTCGGAGTCGAAACCAGGCTCCTATACAGAGGAGCAAGGCCTTTCAACTCAATTACAAGGGCACAGATTTGAACAAGAACTGGGCATGGGAGAGCCAGACCATACCCAGAGGAGGTTGCACATACAAAAGGACACGGGAAAATCCAGACTCTTCCTCCAATAAAAATCAAGCGCAAGCTCGCATTCCAAGAAACGGAAATGCAGCCAAAAGCGAAAGTGGCTAAAGAAAAGACACCACCAAGGGTCTTGCCACACAATCTCCATTACATTCACCACATCTGTCCCCGGTAGCAACACCCCCAATGATGCAGTCGACGACACACACGGGGATGACCCAGGCTGACCCGGATGCATTGGATTTGTATAATGCGCCGGTCTCAGACAATAGTCCTGATTGCTACCCAGCAAGGCCTTCGCCACCTTAGGACAGCACTGCATACATGCAAGTGGTTTCAAGGGCAGCTACATTCCATAATGTAGCGATGCATGCAGAGCCCATAGAGGACGACTTTTTGTTTAACACCCTGTCATCTACTCACAGCTCATACCAAAGCTTGCCAATGTTGCCAGGCATGTTAAAACGCGCCAAACAAGTGTTCCAGGACCCAGTAAAAGGCAGAGCCATCACGCCTAGGGTGGAGAAGAAATATGAACCTCCCCCAACTGACCCTGTGTTTATCACACAACAATTAACTCCTGATTCGGTGGTAGTGGGAGCAGCCCGAAAAAGGGCAAACTCCCAATCCTCAGGAGACACACCACCACCCGACAAGGAAAGTCAGAAATTCGATGCAGCAGGCAAGAGGGTGGCATCACAGGCAGCCAATCAATGGCGGATTGCCAATTCTCAGGCTCTACTGGCTCGATACGACAGGGCACATTGGGATGAAGTGCAACATCTCATTCAGCACCTTCCCAAAGAGTACCAGAAACGTGCCCAACAGGTTGTTGAGGAAGGTCAAACTATTTCTAACAACCAAATAAGGTCGGCTATGGACTCAGCAGACACGGCGGCAAGGACAGTGAACACTGCAGTAACCATTCGTAGGCACGCATGGTTACGGAGCTCTGGATTTAAGCCAGAAATCCAGCAGGCTGTGCTGAATATGCCGTTCAACCAACAACAATTGTTTGGGCCGTAGGTGGATACGGCAATAGAAAAACTGAAAAAAGACACAGACACGGCCAAAGCCATGGGTGCGCTCTACTCCTCACAGAGCAGAGGCACTTTTAGGAAGCCGCACTTTAGAGGGGGTTTTCGTTCCCAAACCACAGAGCCTTCCACCTCACAAGTCAGACCCACATATCAGTACCAGTATCAGAGAGGAGGTTTTCGAGGACAATACAGGGGTGGACAATTCCCTAAAGCAAGAGGGAAATTCCAGAGCCCAAAAACCCCACAAACCAAACAGTGACTTCAATGTCACAAACCCCCACCACGCAACACCAGTGGGGGGGAGACTTACTGCATATTACCACAACTGGGAACACATAACTACGGACGCATGGGTCCTAGCCGTTATCCAACATGGTTATTGCATAGAATTCCTACAATTGCCACCAGATGTGCCTCCAAGAGCACACAATATGTCCAAACAACACTTAGACCTGTTACAACTAGAAGTCCAAGCATTGCTACAAAAAAAAGCAATATAACTAGTACCCAACCATCAAAAAGGAACAGGTGTCTACTCCCTGTATTTCCTAATTCCAAAGAAGGACAAAACACTGAGACCCATATTAGACCTCAGAACACTGAGTCTTTACATCAAATCAGATCACTTTCACATGGTAACACTTCAAGACGTGATTCCCTTGCTCAGACAACAAGACTACATGTCAACATTAGATCTCAAGGATGCTTATTTCCACATACCCATCCATCCTTCCCACAGGAAATACTTAAGGTTTGTAATCCAAGGCATGCTTTACCAATTCAAAGTGTTACCATTCGGGATAACAACAGCCCCAAGGGTATTCACAAAATGCCTTGCAGTAGTAGCCGCTCACATCAGGAGACAGCACATGCACGTATTCCCTTACTTGGACGATTGGTTCATAAAAACCAGCACTCAGCAACAGTGTCTTCTACACACACAATACGTCATAGAAACCCTACACAAACTAGGGTTCTCTCTAAACTACCAAAAATCACATCTACAACCGTGCCAAATAAAACAATACTTGGGAGCAACAATCGACACACAAAAAGGGATTGCCACTCCAAGTCCACAAAGGGTACAAGCCTTCCAAAATATAATGTTAAACATGTACCCAAACCAGCACTATCAAGTGAGGTTTGTAATGAAACTTGTAGGCATGATGTCTTCATGCATAGCCATTGTCCCAAACGCAAGACTACACATGCGGCCCTTACAACAGTGCCTAGCAACACAATGGACGCAAGCACAGGGTCAACTTCAAGATCTAGTGTTGATAGACCGCCAGACACACTTCTCGATTCAATGGTGGAATCCTATAAATTTAAACCAAGGGCGGCCATTCCAAGACCCAGTGCCTCAATAAGTTATCACAACAGAGGCTTCCATGATGGGGTGGGGAGCACACCTCAACCAGCACAGTATACAGGGACAATGGGACGTTCACCAAAAGCAACTGCATATAAATCATTTAGAACTGTTAGCAGTGTTTCTAGCATTGAAAGCATTTCAACCACTAATAGCCTACAAACACATTCTTGCCAAAACAGACAACATGACAACAATGTATTACCTAAACAAACAAGGAGGGACACACTCATCACAACTGTGTCTCTTAGCACAAAAGATTTGGCATTGGGCATTTCACAATCCCATTCGCCTAATAGCACAGTACATCCCAGGGATTCAAAACCAGTTGGCCGACAATCTGTCGAGATCACCAACAAACACACAAATGGGAAATTCATCCCCAGATACTACAAACTTACTTTCTACGCTGGGGAACACCAGAAATAGACCTATTTGCAACAAAAGAAAACGCAAAATGCCAAGACTTCACATCCAGGTATCCACACCCTCAGTCCAAGGGCAATGCGTTATGGATCAGTTGGTCAGGGATATTTGCTTACGCTTTTCCCCCTCTCCCACTCCTTCCTTATCTGGTAAACAAATTGAGTCAATACAAACTCAAACTAATAATAATAGCACCAACCTGGGCTCGCCAACCGTGGTGTACAACACTACTGGACCTGTCAGTAGTACCTCATATCAAACTACCAAACAGACCAGATCTGTTAACTCAACACGAACAACAAATCAGACACCCGAATCCAGCATCGCTCAATCTAGCAATCTGGCTCCTGAAGTCTTAGAATTTGGACGTTTAGACCTCACACAACAATGTATGGAGGTCATTAAACAAGCTAGAAAACCTACTACTAGACATTGTTACGCAAACAAATGGAAAAGATTTGATTATTACTGCCATAATAATCAAATTCAACCACTACATGCTTCCGCAAAAAACATTGTAAGCTACTTATTACACTTACAAAAATCTAAACTAGCTTTTTCTTCTATTAAAATACATCTCACAGCAATATCTGCCTATCTGCAGATTACACATTCAACATCACTTTTTAGGATCCCAGTCATCAAAGCATTTATGGAGGGTTTAAAAAGAATCATACCCCCGAGAACACTACCAGTCCCCTCGTGGAACCTCAATATTGTATTGACACGACTCATGGGTCCACCATTTGAACCCATGCACTCTTGTGAGATGCAATACTTAACCTGGAAAATAGCCTTCCTAATAGCTATCACATCTCTTAGAAGAGTAAGTGAAATACAAGCATTTACTATACAAGAACCCTTTATACAAATACATAAACATAAAGTGGTTCTCCGTACAAATTCTTACCAAAAGTTATATCACCGTTCCACCTAAACCAAACAATGGAACTCCCAGTCTTTTTCCCACAACCAGACTCAGTCGCCGAAAGAGCCTTACATACGTTAGACATTAAAAGAGCACTAATGTATTACATTGATAAAACAAAACAGTTTCGCAAAACAATTGTTTGTAGCCTTCCAAAAACCTCATGCAGGAAATCCAATATACAAACAAGGCATTGCCAGATGGATAGTAAAATGTATTCAGACCTGCTATATTAAAGCAAAAAGAGATCTACCTATTACGCCAAAGGCGCACTCCACTAGGAAGAAAGGCGCCACAATGGCCTTTCTAGGAAATATACCTATGACAGAAATCTGTAAGGCAGCCACATGGTCTTCGCCTCATACATTCACAAAACATTACTGTGTAGATGTGTTAACAACACAACAAGCCACAGTAGGACAGGCTGTATTACGAACATTATTTCAAACAACTTCAACTCCTACAGGCTAAGCCACCGCATTTGGGGAGATAACTGCTTACTAGTCTCTGCACAGCATGTGTATCTGCAGCTACACATGCCATTGAATGGAAAATGTCACTTACCCAGTGTACATCTGTTCGTGGCATGAGACGCTGCAGATTCACATGCGCCCTCCCGCCTCCCGGGAGCCTGTAGCCGTTTAAGTTGAATAAAACCTGTAAATTTGTAAATTTTTTAAATACTTACTAGTTTTAAACACATTATGTACATACATACTTATTGCATGGGCACCTTTACTATATACACAACTCCTACCTCACTCTCTGCGGGGAAAACAGTCTAAGATGTAGTCGACGCCCATTCGCAATGGAGCCGAAAGGGAGGAGTCCCTCGGTCTCGTGACTCGAAAAGACTTCTTCGAAGAAAAACAACTTGTAATACTCCGAGCCCTACACTAGATGGCAGGTTAATGAATCTGCAGCGTCTCATGCCACGAACAGATGTACACTTGGTAAGTGACATTTTCCGTGTGTGTGTGTGTGTGTGTGTATTTATTTATATATATATATATATATATATATATATATATATATATATATATATATATATATATATTCACACATTGCCTCTGAGATAAGCCTGCCTGCTTGTGCCAAACTTTGTGCCAAGTTACCAAGAGGGTAAGCAGGGTTTATTTTAGCTTTGTGGCTTCCTTACCCTGACCAGAGTGAGGGTCCCTACTTGGACAGGTGCAAACCCCTGCACCTAGTGAACCCATTTCTTACAGGTATCACATCCCAATTCCTTTTAGTGGTAAAGTAATAAGGTGGGTATTGCCTTGAGGCTGCCTTCCTAAGGTGAAGAATCTGGAGGAAGAATTGTCAATTAGAAGAAAAAGTTACATACCTTTTTGTATTTATATTTATGATGAATACTCAATTTTTCTGCTGATTCGCCATCCCCAGCCTCCCTTCCAGCTTCTCAGTTAAGGTGGTGTTGATTGATTATAAGAACACAAGTAAGGCCACAATATCTGTCAATCACAGTTTGGGAGGCTACATGGAAGACTAGCTACTGGGTAAGAACATGGTGGTTGCCATCATTGCCACTGGTGTTCGGTGATCCATTCTACTGTGGCACTGCATGCAGGGTCAACTATACCCTTCCATTACTTAACACCCAGGAGAATGAGAGAGAGCAATCAAATGCTTTTCAGGATGTTAGCGCAGACCTCAGTACTCAGCCAACACTGATGCTGCCTTCTAGCAGGAATTTCCGAAACAAGGGCACATTGAAGTGAGATCACACCTGGCCGTCATCAGCCTCAGTAATCTGGGACATACTAAAGGTAGGCCATCTAATACCTTTTAAGAGCTAATTGTTGACTCTTTCGTTACCCACACAGCCTACCAAAAGGCAGTGCTGAGGAAGAATTAATGAGCAGTCCTTTTCTAACAAGGAGCTTATGGAAATTCTAAAAGTAATACTGTCTCCATCCTGCTCACTTCAGTGTCTCAATCTCCACCCTCCATTCCCAGGAAAACAATCAATACACTTCCACTCTCTGAGGAAACTGTATACACTCCATCTTACGCCATGGTAAACCTCGTGTAATCAAATGGAAGATAAAGAATATATATAGTATTCACCAGAAAAAAAGTGTAACTGAAGGTAAATATTGTTTTCCTTAGTAATAATGAAAGCTGAACTCTGACCTTTTTGCTTTTACATTAGTGATTATCGTTCATGTTCAGTTTTTTTTTGGTTTCTAATCTGCATCATAAATTGTGGTGTAATTTATTCCATTATGTTGTTTTACAACAGTTTTTGACTACCTTTCACTATTTCATCATCATGCCTTCACTATTTAATTGCAAAGATGGCACTTCACAAAACCTGTGCAACCTGTGTGCTCTGTCTTGTTAATTCCTAACAGCCACACTGTCAATGCAAGCTCAACATCGTAGCCATTATGCAGGGTGACATAGAAGGTTTGTGAAGAGATTTTCAATTGAGGTCCAGAGCATTCTCATTAAAATCTACAGCAGTTCTTTCTCTAGCAACAGAAAAGTGCCTGGAGGCTTCTGACGGGAGGGTTTCATAGAAGAGGCAAACTAAACACCCATCTGGACCTTCACTACATTTCCATTTGTTGTAAACACACACAATTGAAGTCATATGTGTCAAAAAAATGAAGGAATCAAAGATCAATGTCTTAAGTATTTAAGATCAAGGAGATTACCCAAGATTGTGGCCCCATCCACTCAGTGTTAATAAATTCATCATTGTAGAATCCATTGAAGTATTTGCCTCCGTGTAGCAACACTAGATCAACACTTTTCCCATTAGAAGATAGGCTAACAAGGAATCCTCTACCCTGCATGTTTTCCTATTCTTAGCAAGTCAGAGATGCTTATGGCTGATTTTTGTAGTAGTAGAAAATGGAGAAATTGGACAACTATCTTTGGAGGAACCTTTCCAAAAAAAGGCAAATCCCATCCTCGACAAAAGGCATCAAAGAGAGAGAATCCCTTGCCTTATAGCCTGTAAGGTAGGGTGTATGATATTTAAAAGTAAGACATGTAGAAATGTAATCTTATGTCCTTACTGTGACTAGCATTTTTGATGTGGTAGACCTAGCTGTCCTGTGTAGAAAATCAGAGTACAGTCTAAATCCTAATAATATAGGTCAGTCAAGGGGGTAGATAGGAAACTGATTAAAATTATTTATTAAAAATACAATTCTGTGGCAAAGTTGAATTTGTATTAAATACTAAGGAAAAGCAACTTTTAGAATCGTTGCTGGGGACTGTTGAATTTGCGCTCAAACTTCTCCTAGTTACTGATTAGCATGTTAATAGGCGTTAAAGTGCAAAATACCTCCCCAGAGCAAATGATAGGCTGACAGGAATAATGGGCAGAGTTGACTCCCCTGAACCTCACAGAATGTACATCTTGAGACTGTGAGCATCCTTTTTTGATGTCAATTCCTGCTTGTGTGTCAAATCATTCTTGACAGAATGCAGAGACAGTTCTTGTGTAGCCATGTTGAGTTGCTAGTAAACCCTGGTTTGCTCTCCCAGACATCTGTCTCTGGGTTGGTTAGGAGTACATAGGCTGCTTCATGCCGGATTTAGGTATTGGATGTGAGAGAACATGAGGCTTACCATAGTGTATTCCCTCCAAATGCCCCCAGCCCCTCTTTCCATGTTGTGTGGCCAAGGACCCCAGGGACTTTTCCGCCATTGGTTAGGGCATGCGCAGCAGGTACTCCCACCCACTAGCTCATGCCAGGTATAAATGTGGCATCTCCAGGTACCTACTTGAGAACACTTCATGGAGCTGTGGAACATCAGAAGAGGTTTGGACTGGATATGTTCTGTTCCCACTTACACCCAGGGCAAAGAAGTGGACTCCAGGGTTCAGTAAGCTGACAGCAAGCTACCAGAAACCTTTAATGCAACTGGCCATTGGCAACTGTAATCTGGGCTGGACCTATTGTTGGCCTCTGTCTGACACCCTAACCCTCCAAGTGCATCTTAGTCTCCAAGTGCCCCCACCTGAGGTTCTGAGCGGCTTTGGAAGTGTACTCCTGTGGTGGATTCACACTTAAAGGACTAAGTCAGAAGGTAAGACCTTTGAGCAGAGTGAACCGGTTTAGTGTTTCTGACCCTGTTCTATCACAGTCTACCTCAAATTTCCCCTATGTCCTGGTGTACTGTGACCATTAAGTATCACTGGTACTTTATGCTTCTTGGCACGTTTCCTTCATGCTTCCCTTTCTTCTTATTGGATTTGTCACTTTTGCTGTCATTTTGTTTACTGTTTTTTCTTGTTCAGGGCTTTGGTTTTTTTTGTTTTGCATTTTGAATTTATTATTGTATGGGATATGCATAAATACTTTACACATTCCCCCAAGTTAAGCCATTCTGCTCTGTATCATGTATGTTAATTTAGTGACTTTGAGGGCTCCCCTGACAGGTTTTGTGATTATTTCTTGAGGTGGGTAGTCACCCACCCTAAATAATAACACACTTACTTACACATGGTCTCTACAAACCACTGTACGAGATGATTGTACATAGTATGTACGTACCATTAGAATACAGGCTCCTTGTTCAATCTCCTTGGGGCAGAATCATAGAAAACAAAATTTGACACACTGTAGATGAAAAAACATGTTTTTTTCCCTGTAATAACAGGTCAAATACTTGTAAGTAATGTTTTCAAGACTTGTGACTAGTTTTCCATCATGGTAAGCTTTACTGCACTCCATCCACTCCCACAGGAAACCTGGGAGAGGCTACTTTGTCTGAGTGCTCTGATTCAATATGCAAGATGCTAAACAAACTGCTAGTCCATTAGAAAAGTAGCAGCCTTTTGAATTTGCACAGTCAATCTGCTAACCTAAAAGCACAGCTCAGGTTTTGACTATAAATCTGTACTACCTTTCTGTCAGTCTTCTTGTACATAGTTAGCCTGACAAATTAAGAAAAGGTTAGACACTGATGTCTCAACTATGTCAGTCCAGTTTGATAGTTTAAATTAAGGTCTTTGGTTTTCCAGAAAAAAAGAAAAGGAGGAAAGAAAATGTGCCTTGCTCCATGCATAAAAAAAGTGATCTCTTCCAAATTATTCTGCAATTTTACACACGAGTGGAGCTGTTCAGTGTTGTAAATTTGTTGATGATGAACATGCAGGTGAACAAAGATGACAAGTATGTATTGTTGACTTGTTTGATTGTCAGCTCTGTAGTACAACATATTTAGAAATGTCAGAGGTCTATTACTGCTGGAGGTTGTGTTTGCAGGTACCTCATCATAGTTGATCAAGTTTTCTATTGATTTAGCTAGAGATGTCACTTTATTAGCATCCTGCTGATCAGTTACTGATTCTCCCAGCAATTAACTGATAATTGTAGTTGGACAGATTTGGTCACCTCTGGATTGGTGTTGAATAGCAGCTATGTATTTTGTATGGATGGATCCAGTGCAGTCAGCAGCTACTGCTAGGTAAAATATAATATTGATTTGGCAGACACATTCCCACAACTGAGTAGAGATTTCTAACCATTGAATTTGTTTTTTGCTCCTTGCTCACTGTTCTATCCATATCCCTTATATTTCTTGTCTCAAAATCTATTGAATTTATACAATCTTCACATGCAAACTCTTAACCTTGAGTTATCTTTGCAGATTGTTCATATAACCCATATTAATGGCCATGGATTTGGTCGATATGTGAAACTTTGATTAAGCCATCTAGCAGTAGATGTGCAAGTTCTGTGCAGCTGATGTTGCAAATTGTTCTGCAAACGAAAAAAAAGGGGGACAATCCAGACTTCAAATCCTGCTTTAGCTAGAAGACATTACGGACCAAGGCAGAGTAATTGTACATGAGCAGTACCTAATTTTTTGTTCTCTACTTAATGAATCAGAGTAAAGCATAAATGGTTATCATGCTTATCATGTTTTTGAGGTGCTTGGTATTGTGAGATATTTAAGTGTAACCTAAGCAACACTTTGCCTTTGTGCTGACTTATTCACCGAAGGATGGTCAGTTAAAAGGTTATAGCTCTGTAACCAGAATGCCCATGTTCTGTCAGGATTAAATATACCTGTCTTACCTATTATCTGTTATGTAGGCTTAGTGAGATTTTTTAGTACAACTATTGTAACGAAGGCATGTAATGGTCTCCCAAGCTCCAATTATATTTGATATGCCTTTTAACCCCATTCATTCTATATTACCTCATTTAACTTACTTAAAAAAAATGTTCCTTAACAGACTGATTTTGCTCAACCAGCAGAAGTAGCTGCTTTGTTCACCTTTGGCTAGGTAGACACTAGATAATTGTGATGATAGTTTTTCATAATGTAGTTTATCCTGGCTACTTTTACTGAAGGCTTGACTGGGTTACATGCAGCCTCATTAACTCAACTTCTATTTTTTTTTGGAGTAAGCGTTAAGAGGCTAATGCAAATGCACAACCATGTTTTGCTTTTATAAAAGCAGAGCTGCCCCTCATATTGTCACCACACAAAACGTTAGAAGCCAGTGTTAGAATAGACCATTTGGGTGCATGTGGACAGAGCGGCGATCCAGCAAGACGTGTGCTTGCTGAGCACTAGTTGAGCATCTCACCTGCATCCCATCCTGCTAGTGCAGCCCCCAAAAATACATAGAGGCAGTTGGCCCTCACAGTTGTCGCACACTAAACAGCTGGTGAGCAATATTAGCCGAGAATGCTCTTGAGGAAGCAGGCAGCTGTTTTACAGTGATGCAACAACCAGATGCCTGCTGACAATGACTTAGCTTGGCTTTGAGTGGATCACCATTACAGACTCAAACAGTTAGTCTTGAGGAGATGTGTGAAAACTGCTGAGCCCGCAAGCTACTGAGTTACCAACTTATTTCACCCGTGTGGAGATTTTAGTGCTATTCTCAATTAAAACCTTGATAGATCTGTTTCAAGACATGGCACCTTTTGTACCCCACAAGCACTGATGGATGGCACTGAGGCTATATGGGCCTGTTAGTGTCTTTGAACTTCCCATGGATGCAACGTAGGAGTGTGAATTATCAGGTCATTCTTCTTTGGTGCCTGGTCCTGGGTTTCCGACACCTATACCCCCTATGGTGAGAACATCAAGTTTAAATGAAGTACACTTCAGAGACATTTCTCTCAAACACAGTAACTGACCGTATCCAACATTACTTCCAAAAGAATGATAGAAGTGAACTGCTGCTCAGAACAGTCTGAGATGTGGCAAAAGTTGTTTTAAGAGAGGAGTTAGTCTTTCATACATCCATGCTCGACAAATGGGAAGAGCTGAAAAATAAGAATTGGAATTTAAAATCTCCTACCTAGAAAAGCAGCACAAGATGGGCTCCTACCCAGAGTATATTGAGCCTAATTCAGCACCCAAGGGAAACTTCAACAATTCTTAATTAGAACCTAAAAATGTTTCATATACGTCCAAAGTATTACAGGAAGGGAGAAACGGCAAGTAATATTGTAGCATTTACTTTAAAGGCTTTTGGAACACTGAATCATTTACAGAAAATACAGGTTGACAAAGATACAGTTCTAAGCAATACACAAGATATGCTGAGTGCATTCTCAGGCTTGTACATTACTTCATACCATGCCCAAGCTGTAGATTCAAACGTTCAAGGCGCTTATTGTGGTCTTATTGGACCTGGGGCCATACAGTAGCTAAAAGTACCAATTTCTGCTTTAGAAATGAAAATGACCCTCCGTGGGGTACCTTGGAAAAGAGCTCCAGGTCCTGATGCCTTTTCCACCACCACCTGCAAAGAATTTCATAATAGCCATGATGAAACCCAGATTAAATTGCTTACTCAATTGGGAGAGGTTAGAAGGGATATGAATTCCATGATAGAGGCAGTGATTATGGTGCTCCTGAAACCTGACAATTATTCTTTACCCTTGGCTCCCATTGCTGAATGGTCTTATTTCTTCTTATCAAAGATAATGCAGGGGTAGATTTACCCCCTAGACCCTTTATACAAATATTGTTGGGCTTCTTATGTGAGGATAGAACATAAATCTTGCATTTCCTATATGGGTAAGCTAGTCACATTTTCATTTTAGCAGGTGTGTTGACACTGGCCGAATGCTGAAAGCAAAATACTCCACCCCTATTGGTGGGCTATTATTTGACATATCTGATAGAGACTTCTAGTTACAGGTTCCTTACCTTTGATTTTTCAGCCTGGATCTGAAGAATTTTCTGAGCAGTCGCCCTGCGCACCATTAGGTGGCGTCGATCAGCTCTGCATCAGTTGTCAGCGTCTTCCTTGTCGGATATATCACGGGTCCTATATAGGCACCACCCTGGCGAGCTGACGTCTGATACTTTCTTTCCACGCCAGCTAGTGCCGATCTGAAGAGAACTACTCCCACCCCTCCCACTCACTTTTTGGCTGGCCTTTTTTTTTTTTTCTTTTTAGTTTTTGTGGAAGTTTATTTTTTATTTTTATTTTCTACTCCTGGTGCATCGAGGATATCATCAAGGAAGACCGAGTTTAAGCCCTGTGGTTCCTGCCATAGGATTATGTACGTGATGGATCAGCACTTCATGTGTGTTTGGTGTCTGGAGCTCGACCATGACCCAAAGTTGTGCTCCAAGTGTCTTGCCATGCATCTGAAGGCTTTGTCAGAGCGGACCACGAAGCTGATGGCCTGATGCTCGACTCCATGCAAGTCGCGGTCTTGTTCGAGAGGCAGGTCCCGGGTGCAGTAGTGGAGTCCTCCATCGTCGTTGTCCCACTCCAAGTCCTCGGGGTGATCAGGTAAGTCGAGGCACAAGAAGAAGAGCAAGAAGTTGAAGCATTATTTGACTTCTACGCGGCCACTTTCCTGAGTTTCCAGGAGCCCGAGCAACCACTGCCTAGCTCATTTCCATCATTTTACGAGGCGATGAGCCTCATTTTCGGTTAACCTGACTTCTCTGGAGCACCTTTGGGCCCTGCAAAGTCAGAAGGGGCACCTTCAGGTTTTGCGGCGGCACCTTGACCACCTGGGGGCACCCATTGATCCGCTCCTTGATCCGGTCCAGTGTCGTTTGTACCACCCGACCTTCCTGACGCTCCCGGCGCCACCTGTGCCCGCGGGCTGCACCATCCCCATTCTCATTGCCAACTCCAGCACGCAGCAGAAGGGCATTGTACGATGCGGAGGCTGGCAGTAGTCTTGCCTCCTATGTTTGATCTTGAGTCCCTTTCTGATGGGCTAGTTCATGGTGAGAAATAGGATGGGTCGCTGGACCCTTTAGACTACCAGCTCCAAGACTATGGACTGGCATACAGACTTAGATGAGGGCCGCGGACTGGGTACTTCTCTAGATACTGGCATGCTTTCTCCTACTACCGTGGCTGGAGGAGGGAGATTCCTATTCAATGGTGGTGTGACGAGCAGCTGAGGTCTTGGACCTTGAGTTGGTTTATGGTGCAGTCAGGACCATCCTCCTGAAAGAGGTGCTTCAGCCTGTGATTTTCCTCCTCAGAACCCTTGCTTCCCTTTAATGAAGCCCTTATGGTACCTGGTCCAAACGCAGCACAGGAATTCTTGTGAATAGGATGATTGCCAGCTGCCATCGCCCGCTCCGTGGGACCCAAGCTTTCTGACGCAACGCCCCACCACTGAGAGCTTGGTCATCCAAGCCTCCACTTTCCAGGGCACTTTCCCTTCCGCACCGCTGGATAGAGAATCCAAAAGTTTGGATAAACCTGGGGAGAAGAATTTTCTTCCTCCAGCCTAGCATTTTGGCCATTAACATTGCATGTCTTTTGGGCCGTTATTTCCACAAGTTGTGGGATACGGTTGTGCAAGTGCTGCCACAGATCCTGGGGTAGGCCCGGGCTATATTCTCTCAGGCAGTTGCTGATGGGAGAGATGCAGCAAAGTTTACTATCCGTTGTGGACTAGACCTGACCAACTTGCTAGGCAGAGTGATTTTGTCGACAGTGGCCCGGAGACGCCATGCTTGGTTGTCTGTCTTTCAGGGGATGTCCAGGCTACTTTGATGGACGTGCCCTTTAAAGGTGCACGTCTCTTTGGAGACAAGGCTGACTCGGCGCTCGAGCGCTATAAGGATTCTGGTGCTACAGCCAGGTCCTTGTGCCTCGCAGCAGCCACTTATCACCCCCTCAGTCTGCCTTTCGCCCCTTTTGTGGCTACGAAAGGGGTCTCGAACCGCGTCCATTCCCGGCCAGCCACCTTGCCACGCCTGCTGCCCAGCCTCTGCGTAGCCTAGGGCATGGGATCCACTGAGTTTGTGGATCAGGTAGCCAGCCGTCTGGTCAGTCCACCGTCCCGCAGCAGCCTCCAAGCCTTCCTAGCCTTACTCCTTATCAAGGGCCATTCGGAGGCAGTATTTGCCATCACCTGAACCGCTGGCAATCCATCACGTCAGGCAGGTGAGTTTTGCAGATAGTCCGAAGGCGGCTGCTCTCTCCTTTTCAAGACTGCTCCTCCATCCATGCCATCATCATGCGTTTGGATGACTGAGGATCACTTGTCCTTTCTCTGCAAGGAAGTTACGACTCTCTTGGCCAAAGAAGCCATCAAGAAGTTTTCCATGCCAGAAATAGGCTGTGGTTGTTATTCCTGCTACTTTCTGGTGGCCAAAAAGGACAAGTGCCTCCGTCCTATCCTAGACCTTTGATTCCTTCAATCTGTTCCTCAAGGAGAAGTTCAAAATGCTTACTCTTGCTCAAGTTTTATCTGCCCTTGACCCAGGAGACTAGATGGCAGTGTTGGACTTGCAGGATGCTTATTTTCATATTCCTGTCCTGCCTTCCCACAGATATTACTTGCTGTTCACGGTAGGACACCAGCACTTGCAGTTCACTTGGCTTTTCTAGTACCCTACAGATGTTTACCAAGGTGATAGCGGTGGTTGCAGCTCATCTGCACAGATCAGGGGCTCCAACAGCCAGTCATTGAGATAGGGGAAGATCGAAGGCGGGCTCACCCCTGGCTGTCATTTCTCACTTCCAGACTACGGCGGACCTCCTGAATTTGCTGGGGTTCACTATAAATATGTCAAAGTCACACCTGACTCCCTGTCAGATGCTCCCTTTCATCTGAGCTGTTCTGGACACAGTGCAGTTTCAGGCTTATCCTCCCGGGCTGCGAGGTCCAGGTATTCAGGCTATGATACCGATGTTTCAGCCTCTATCCTAGATTTCGATGAGAATGACTGAGGTTGTTGGTCCTCTTGGCCTCCTGCATCCTGCTGGTGACGCATGCCAGATGGCATATGCAGGCTGTGGAGTGGGACCTGAAGTTCCAGTGGGTGCCGCATCGGGGGAATCTCTCCGACAAAGTCAAGATCCCGGAGGGAACTGCTCAAGCACTGCAGTTTTGGTTAACAAATCACTATTGGGTCAAAGGCAGATCCCTCTCCCTTCCAGAACCAGATTTGACAGTGGTGATACAAGTCACTCCTGGGATGGATGTGGAGATCAGACATCTGTTCTTCCGTGGAGTCTGAGCTCCACAACAACCTTTTGTAGGTCAGTGCGATCCGGTTAGTATTGAAGGCATTTCCTCCCTCTGTCAATGGGAAGATGGAGCAAGTGTTCTTGGACAACACCACCTTCATGTGGTACTGCAACAAGCAGGGTAGGATAGGGGTTGTGGACCCTTTGTTAGGAGTGTAAGGAAATGCCTCCTTGGCATGGTTACCCCCTGACTTTTTGCCTTTGCTGATGCTATGTTTTGAATTGAAAGTGTGCTGAGGCCTGCTAACCAGGCCCCAGCACCAGTGTTCTTCCCCTAACCTGTACTTTTGATTCCACAATTGGCACACCCTGGCACCCAGATAAGTCCCTTGTAACTGGTACCTCTGGTACCAAGGGCCCTGATGCCAGGGAAGGTCTCTACGGGCTGCAGCATGTATTATGCCACCCTAGAGACCCCTCACCCAGCACAGACACACTGCTTACCAGCTTGTGTGTGCTAGTGAGAACAAAATGAGTAAGTCGACATGGCACTCCCCTCAGGGTGCCATGCCAGCCTCTCACTGCCTATGCAGTATAGGTAAGACACCCCTCTAGCAGGCCTTACAGCCCTAAGGCAGGGTGCACTATACCATAGGTGAGGGTACCAGTGCATGAGCACTGTGCCCCTACAGTGTCTAAGCAAAACCTTAGACATTGTAAGTGCAGGGTAGCCATAAGAGTATATGGTCTGGGAGTCTGTTTTACACGAACTCCACAGCACCATAATGGCTACACTGAAAACTGGGAAGTTTGGTATCAAACTTCTCAGCACAATAAATGCACACTGATGCCAGTGTACAATTTATTGTAAAATACACCACAGAGGGCACCTTAGAGGTGCCCCCTGAAACTTAACCGACTATCTGTGTAGGCTGACTGGTTCTAGCAGCCTGCCACACTAGAGACATGTTGCTGGCCCCATGGGGAGAGTGCCTTTGTCACTCTGAGGCCAGTAACAAAGCCTGCACTGGGTGGAGATGCTAACACCTCCCCCAGGCAGGAGCTGTAACACCTGGCGGTGAGCCTCAAAGGCTCACCCCTTTGTCACAGCACCGCAGGACACTCCAGCTAGTGGAGTTGCCCGCCCCCTCCGGCCCCGGCCCCCACTTTTGGCGGCAAGGCCGGAGAAAATAATGAGAATAACAAGGAGGAGTCACTGGCCAGTCAGGACAGCCCCTAAGGTGTCCTGAGCTGAGGTGACTCTAACTTTTAGAAATCCTCCATCTTGCAGATGGAGGATTCCCCCAATAGGATTAGGGATGTGACCCCCTCCCATGGGGAGGGGGCACAAAGAGGGTGTACTCACCCTCAGGGCTAGTAGCCATTGGCTACTAACCCGCCAGACCTAAACACGCCCTTAAATTTAGTATTTAAGGGCTCTCCCTGAACCTAGAAACTAGATTCCTGCAACAACAAGAAGAAGGACTGCCTAGCTGAAAACCCCTGCAGAGGAAGACCAGAAGACAACAACTGCCTTGGCTCCAGAAACTCACCGGCCTGTCTCCTGCCTTCCAAAGAACTCTGCTCCAGCGACGCCTTCCAAAGGGACCAGCGACCTCTGCATCCTCTGAGGACTGCCCTGCTTCGACGACGACAAGAAACTCCCGAGGACAGCGGACCTGCTCCAAAAAGACTGCAACTTTATCCAAAGGAGCAGCTTTAAAGAACCCTGCAATCTCCCCGCAAGAAGCGTGAGACTTGCAACACTGCACCCGGCGACCCCGACTCGTCTGGTGGAGAACCAACACCTCAGGGAGGACCCCCGGACTACTCTACGACTGTGAGTACCAAAACCTGTCCCCCCTGAGCCCCCACAGTGCCGCCTGCAGAGGGAATCCCGAGGCTTCCCCTGACTGCGACTCTCTGAAACCTAAGTCCTGAAAAGACCCTGCACCCGCAGCCCCCAGGACCTGAAGGACCGGACTTTCACTGCAGAAGTGACCCCCAGGAGTCCCTCTACCTTGCCCAAGTGGCAGTTTCCCCGAGGAAGCCCCCCTTGCCTGCCTGCAGCGCTGAAGAGATCCCTTGATCTCTCATTGACTTCCATTGCGAACCCAACGCTTGTTCTAACACTGCACCCGGCCGCCCCCGCGCCGCTGAGGGTGAAATTTCTGTGTGGGCTTGTGTC
This sequence comes from Pleurodeles waltl, assembly GCF_031143425.1. Taxonomy (NCBI): domain Eukaryota; kingdom Metazoa; phylum Chordata; class Amphibia; order Caudata; family Salamandridae; genus Pleurodeles; species Pleurodeles waltl. Next base: position 515,847,334 of record NC_090445.1, read on the forward strand.
CCCCCCCCCCCCCCCCCCCCCCAGTGCCCTACAAAACCCCCCTGGTCTGCCCTCCGAAGACGCGGGTACTTACCTGCTGGCAGACTGGAACCGGGGCACCCCCTTCTCTCCATTGAAGCCTATGCGTTTTGGGCACCACTTTGAACTCTGCACCTGACCGGCCCTGAGCTGCTGGTGTGGTAACTTTGGGGTTGCTCTGAACCCCCAATGGTGGGCTACCTTGGACCAAGAACTGAACCCTGTAAGTGTCTTACTTACCTGGTAAAACTAACAAAAACTTACCTCCCCCAGGAACTGTGAAAATTGCACTGTGTCCACTTTTAAAATAGCTATTTGTGAATAACTTGAAAAGTATACATGCAATTGACATAATTCAAAGTTCCTAATGTACTTACCTACAATACCTTTCAAACAAGATATTACATGTTAAATTTGAACCTGTGGTTCTTAAAATAAACTAAGAAAATATATTTTTCTATACAAAACCTATTGGCTGGATTTGTCTCTGAGTGTGTGTACCTCATTTATTGTCTATGTGTATGTACAACAAATGCTTAACACTACTCCTTGGATAAGCCTACTGCTCGACCACACTACCACAAAATAGAGCATTAGTATTATCTCTTTTTACCACTATTTTACCTCTAAGGGGAACCCTTGGACTCTGTGCATGCTATTCCTTACTTTGAAATAGCACATACAGAGACAACTTCCTACAAGGAGGCTCTGTGCCTCTGAACTGGCTGGACTTATCCCTGGTGATTCAACATCTGGTGGGCTCTCTAAACATCAGAGCAGACCAACTCACCTGAAAATGTCCATCTGTTCTGGCAAAGTGGTACTTTGCACTAGTGTTTCTTTTCTACCGGAGGTGGTTACACCTTATCATATAGGCCAATCCATCATTTTTCCTACTTTTTACGCACCCCCATATCCCTCTGAGGTAGAGGAGAGACTCCATTACCTGCACCCACAAAGAGCATTGGGGTTCTACCTTAATCGTGCAAGAGCGTTCTGGATGGATGATCAACTCTGTCAGTTATGTAGGTGTAAAGAGAGGTTGAGCAGTCCAGAACAGTACCATCTCCAGATGGGTCGTACTCTGAATCAAGATCTGCTATGCACTAGCCAAAAAAGCAACCACCTGAAGGATTGCATGCTCATTGTACCCGCGCTACAGCTGCGACTACTGCCATATTGAGTTCCAGCCCTGAACATCTGTCAGACGACAACATGTGCTTCTCTGCATGCATTTACCAAACACTACTGCCTGGGCTGTCGGGTCCATAGGGATCGGTCCTTCAGGACTTTCTAGTATGATCTTGGTTTTCTGGCCCACCTTTGGAGATGGTACTGCTTGGATATCTACTCAAAGGTAAGGAATCTGCATCTAGTCTCCTATCAGATGAACAACTGACTTAACCTTTGGTAACTCTTTATCTAATAGAGACATATTCTAGTTGCAGCTTCCTTACCAATCCACTCATCCTTCACACTATGTGAACTGATTTCTAGGACAGGGACTGCCCCTTAAGGACCTTAGTTTTGACAAACCAATAGTCTGTATTCTTCATCGCTCTGTGCTTCTGGCATGGAAAGTTGTGAAAAGAAACCGACGTCGGCACGCTGGGGTGATGCCATATAGGACCTGCACCGTTATATCCGGCAGAGACTACAGACGTGGACCCAATCAACATCCCCTAACGGTGCGCAGGGGCACTGCTCAGAACATTTTGTGGATCCAGTCTGATGCCTGGGGGAAATTCAAAGGAAAGGAATCTGCAACTGGAAAATGTCTCTACCAGATAAGGTGGTAGATAAGGCGTTACCAAAAGTTAGTAATTTGTTCAACTACTCCATAGAAAAATATATATGTTCGATGGCAGGTGTAGCTGCAGATACACATGCTGTGCATACTTCTGCCATCTAGTGTTGGGCTTGGAGTGTTACAAGTTGTTTTCCTTCGAAAAAGTGTTTTCGAGTCACGGGATCGAGTGACTCCTCCTCTTCGGCTCCATTGCGCGTGGGCATCGACTCCATGTTAGATTGTTTTCTTTCCACCATCGGGTTCGGACGGGTTTCCTTTTGCTCTGATAGTTGGATTAAAAAAAAACTTGAAAACACTTAATTTCTCATTGGTATTGTTTCGATTGCGTTACACCTTATATCGACACTTCGGTACCGTCTGAACAAACATCTCTACTCGCCCTTTGGAGCGCCTGCGCCCAACTTGGGCCTGGTCGGGCCAACCGCGTGGAAGCCTCATGGATCGGACTCCATTCCGATTCTGTCCTCTGTGCCACGCTAAATTCCCATATAGAGACCAACACCTGTAATCTCTGCCTTTCCCTGGACCATCAGGAAGAGAATTGCGAGGCCTGCAGATCCTTCCGGTCAAAATAGACACTTCGTGACAGAAGAGCTCAGAGGCTCGAGATGGTGTCAAAAAGTTCTCAGCATCTCGACGTCGAAGAGGAAGAGATCACGCAGACCGCAGTCTCCGTTCGAGGATCTGACCCCGACCAGGATTCCGAGGAGGACAGACTGGTCACGGCAGGACAGCACGCGAGTATGCCTACCCCTCTACCATCTAAGCCGAACATAAGGCCTTGGGGACGCCACTGCTGGAAGGCCATGGCTCGACCCGGAAAAAGATGCTCAGTGACCAACTGTAGGAAGTTGGCTCTGTATATACTATTTCAAAGTAAGAAATATTGTGCACAGAGTCCAAGGGTTCCCCTTAGAGGTAAGATAGTGGCAAAAATAGATAATTCTAATGCTCTATTTTGTGGTAGTGTGGTCGAGCAGTAGGCTTATCAGAGGGTAGTGTTAAGCATTGTTGTACACACACAGGCAATAAATGAGGAACACACACTCAAAGACAAATTCCAGGCCAATAGGTTCTTATATAGAAAAATAACTTTTCTTAGTTTATTTTAAGAACCACAGGTTCAAGATTTACAAACAATACTTTAAATGAAAGTTATTTCACTCAGGTATTCTAGGGACTTTGAATAATCACATTAGCATGTACAGTTTTGACAAAAATGGCAATAAGCTATTTTAAAAGTGGACACTGCAAAAATCAACAGTTCCTGGGGGAGGTAAGTAAATGTTAAGTTCACAGGTAAGTAAAACACTTACAGGGTTCAATGTTGGGTCCAAGGTAGCCCACCGTTGGGGGTTCAAGGCAAGACCAAAGTTACCACACCAGCAGCTCAGGGCCGGTCAGGTGCAGAGGTCAAAGTGGTGCCCAAAACACATAGGCTTTAATGGAAATAGGGGTGACCCGGTTCCAGTCTGCCAGCAGGTAAGTACCCTCGACTTCGGAGGGCACACCAGGGGGTTTTGTAGGGCACCAGGGGGGGACACAAGCAGGCACAGAAAGTACACCCTCAGCGGCACAGGGGCGGCCGGGTGCAGAGTGCAAACAGGTGTTGGGTTTCTAATAGGAATCAATGGGGAGACCCGGGGGTCTCTTCAACAATTGCAGGCAGGCACGGGGGCTCCTTGGGGTAGCCACCACCTGGGCTAGGCAGAGGGTTGCCTGGGGGTCGCTCCTGCACTGGAGTTCGGTTCCTTCAGGTCCTGGGGGCTGCGGGTGCAGTGTGGTTTCCAGGCGTCGGGTTCTATTGAAGCAGGCAGTCGCGGTCAGGGGAAGCCTCTGGATTTCCTCTGCAGGAGTCGCTGTGGGGGCTCAGGTGGGTCAACTCTGGCTACTCACGGGCTCGCAGTTGCCGGGGAGTCCTCCCTGTGGTGGTAGTTTTCCGCAGGTCGAGCCGGGGGCGTCGGGTGCAGAGTGGAAAATCTCACGCTTCCGGCAGGAAACGTGTGGTCTTTAAAAGTTGCTTCTTTGTTTAAAAAAGTTGCAGTTTCTTGAACAGGGCCGCTGTTCTCGGGAGCTTCTTGGTCCTTTAAATGCAGGGCAGTCCTCTAAGGCTTCAGAGGTTGCTGGACCCTATTGGATGCGTCGCTGTTGCAGTTTTCTTCGAAGTAGGGAGACAGGCCGGTGGGGCTGGGGTCAAATCAGTTGTCGTCTCCGTCTTCACTGCAGGGCTTCAGGTCAGCAGTCCTTCTTCTTCTTTAGGTTGCAGGAATCTATCTTCCTTGGTGATGGGAGCCCCTAAATACTCAATTTAGGGGTGTGTTTAGGACTGGGAGGACAGTAGCCAATGGCTACTGGCCCTGAGGGTGGCTACACCCTCTTTGTGCCTCCTACCTGTGGGGAGGGAGGCACATCCCTAATCCTATTGGGGGAATCCTCCATCTACAAGATGGAGGATTTCTAAAAGTAAGAGTCACCTCAGCTCAGGACACCTTAGGGGCTGTCCTCACTGGGGAGTGACTCCTCCTTGTTTTCCTCCTTATCTCCTCCAGCCTTGCTGCCAAAAGTGGGGGCAGTGGCCGGAGAGGCGGGCATCTCCACTAGCTGGGATGCCCTGTGGCGCTGTAACAAAGGGGGTGAGCCTTTGAGGCTCACCGCCAGGTGTTACAGTTCCTGCAGGGGGAGGTGGGAAGCACCTCCACCCAGTACAGGCTTTGTTCCTGGCCACAGAGTGACAATGGCACTCTCCCCATGTGGCCAGCAACATGTCTGGTGTGTGGCAGGTTGGCAAAAACTAGTCAGCCCTCACTGGAAGTCGGGTATGTTTTCATGGGGCATCTCTAAGATGCCCTCTGGGTGTATTTTTACAATAAAGTGCACACTGCCATCAGTGTGTTTATTGTGCTGAGAAGTTTGATACCAGACTTATCAGTTTTCAGTGTAGCCATTATGGTGCTGTGGAGTTAGTTTGACAGACTCCCAGACCATGTACTCTTATGGCTACCCTGCACTTACAATGTCTAAGGTTTTGCTTAGACACTGTAGGGGCATAGTGCTCATGCACATATGCCCTCACCTGTGGTATAGTGCGCCCTGCCTTAGGGCTGTAATGCGACTTATCTATGCCATAGGCAGTGTGAGGTTGGCATGGCACTCTCAGGGGAGTGCCATGTCGACTTTGTCATTTTCTCCCCACCAGCACACACAAACTGTCAAGCAGTGTGTATGTGCTGAGTGAGGGGTCCCCAGGGTGGCATAAGACATGCTGCTGCCCTTAGAGACCTTCCCTGGCATCAGGGCCCTTGGAACCAGGTGTACAAGTTACAAGGGACTTACCTGGGTGCCAGGCTTGTGCCAATTGTGGAGTAAAAGGTACAGTTTAAGGAAAGAACACTGGTGTTGGGGCCTGGTTAGCAGGGTCCCAGCACACTTTCAAATCATAACTTGGCATCAGCAAAGGCAAAAAGTCAGGGGGTAACCATGCGAAGGAGGCATTTCCTTACACCAACCCACCAGTTCGGCACCAAAAAAGGCCACTCCTCCGAAGCCATCGGAGTCGAGCCGAAGCTCCGTCTCCGAACTGAGCAAACACCTCTCTTCCGAGTCCAAATCTTGAAAATCTTTTTCGTAGCCAAGACCATCCTCAACCCCATCTTTTTCGATACCGAAAAAGCCAGCTTCGGAGCCAAAAAGACCTGGTTATACTGAGGAGCATGGATTTTCAAAAACACTTAGAGAAAGCCAAAAAACTACTGAGGAGGACTTAACAATACAACCAATCATGGAAGTAATGGATGAAAGGCAAGCCAGGATTCATATCCATAAAGAAACTGGCAGAATTTTAACTGCACCTCCTCCAAAACCAAAGAGGAAATTAGCCTTTCAGGAGGAATTGGACACTACACATCCTCCAGCTAAAGTGCCAAAAACAAAGGAGAGACCTCCACCTCCTCAATTTTCTCCTCCTCAGTCTCCTCCTCAATCTCCACACCTACATATCTCTCCTCCTACCAGCCCTACACCTATGCAGTCACCATCACATTAATTTGATTCTCAGCAGGACAGTGTGGATCCATGGTATCTTTATGATCCAGACCCCCATTCCGGACAATAACACAGATTGCTATCCCTCTAAGCCTTCACCACCAGAGGATAGTACAGGCTACAATCAAGTGATAGCTAGGGCGGCAGCATACCATAATGTCACCATCCACACTGAACCATTAGAGGGTGATTTTTTGTTTAGTACACTCTCCTCCATGCATGCAACATATCAGTTACTCCCTATGCTCCCCGGCATGCTAAAACATGCTGATCAAATTTTAGCGAGCCTATAAAAGCAAGAATAATTACTCCTAGAGTAGAAAAGAAATATAAGCCACCTCCTTCAGATCCTGTCTATATTACTCAGCAACTACCTCCAGACTCAGTAGTGGTAAGCGCTGCCAGGAAAAGGGCAAACTCTCAGTCGTCAGGTGATGCACCCCCACCAGACAAAGAGAGTAGGACGTTTGATGCTGCAGGTAAGAGGGTGGAGTATCAGGTAGCCAACCAATGAAGAATAGCCAACTCACAGGCTATGTTGGCTAGATATGACAGGGCCCATTGGGACGAGATGAAAGATATAATCCAGCATCTCCACAAAGAACAGCAAAAGAAGGCACAGCAGATAGTGGAGGAAGGGCAAGACATCACCAAAAATCACATTAGGTCTGCCCTAGACTCAGCAGATTCATCGGCCAAAAGCATCAACACTGCTGTAACCATAAGGAGACATGCATAGCTTAGGTCCTCAGGATTCAAACCTGAAATCCAACAGGCAGTGTTGAATATGCCTTTCAACAAGAAACAGCTTTTTGGCCCAGAGGTTGACACTGCTATAGAAAAAATGTGTAAGGATTCAGACACCGCAAAAGCCATGGGTGCACTATATACCACACAATACAGGGGATCCTTTCGCAAATCGCAGTTTAGAGGTGGATTTAGGGCTCAAACTGCAGATGCATCCACATCCCAGCCAAAGCCGGCCTACCAACCTCAATACCAACGAGGTGCTTTTTAAAAGCACATATAGAGGCCAGTACCCCAGAGGCAGGGGAAAATATCAAACACCTAAACAAGCCTCACAACAAAGTAAACAGTGACTTGTGCCATTCCTTTCCAATCCACACCTCCCCTGTGGGAGGAAGACTGCAAACGTTCCACAACAATTGGCTAAACATTACCACAGACAACTGGGTATTATCAATTATCCGCAATGGCTATTGCCTAGAATTGATACAAACTACACCAAACATTCCACCAAAACCACACAAACTATTCACAGACCATATCACTCTTACAGGAAGAAGTCAAATCTCTATTACTCAAACAAGCAATAGAAGCCGTGCCACAAAATCAAGTAGGGACGGGAGTTTAATCACTATATTTCCTCATTCCCAAAAAGGATGGCACCCTACGGCCAATATTAGATCTCGGGGCCCTCTCAATCTTTACATCTTGTCAGAACCCTTTCACATGGTAACTCTACAGGATGTTATGCCACTACTTCAAAAACACGATTTCATGGCAACATTAGACCTCAAAGATGCGTATTTTCATATACCCATCCATCCTGCACACAGAACATATCTCAGGTTTGTCATTCAAGGAAAGCACTATCAGTTCAAGGTGTTACCCTTTGGCATACAACAGTCCAAGGGTATTCACAAAGTGCCTAGCGGTAGTCGCAGCCTACCTAAAAAGACAACACATACATGACTTTCCATATCTAGACAATTGGCTGATAAAATCAAACAGTCATACACAGTGTCAAAACCATGCGCATTATGTAATACAAACCCTGCACACACTAGGGTTCTCAATATATTACCAAAAGTGACAACTATAGCCTGCGCAAAAACAACAGTATTTAGGGGCAATACTAAATACTCAAAAGCGCTTGGAAGTCCAAAAACGCAGAGAATACAAGCATTCCAGATTATAATTGCGCACATACAGACAGGTCAACAGTACACTGTCAAATTTGTCATAAAAATATTAGGGATGATGGCATCAAGTATTGCATTTGTTCCACATGCAAGACTAAACATGCTTCCCTTGCAACAGTGCCTTGCACAACAATGGTCACAAGCACAGGGTCAACTTCAAGATCTAGTGTTGATAGACCGCCAAATATACATGTCCCTTCAGTGGCGGAATACCACAAATCTAAACAAAGGGCGGCCCTTTCAAGTTCCTGTGCCTCAGACCATAATTACAACAGATGCATCAGTGATTGGCTGGGGAGCTCACCTCAACAATCACAACATTCAAGGACAATGGGATGCCCAACACAAACAGCTACACATAAATTACTTAGAGATGTTAGCTGTCTTCCTAGCACTCAAAGCTTTTCAGCCTCTCCTCATTCACAAGAATGTCCTGATCAAAACAGACAACATGACCACCATGTATTACCTAAACAAACAGGGAGGGACACATTCGTCCCAACTCTCCCTCCTAACTCAAAAGATTTGGAAATGGGCGATACACAACCAAATTCACCTGGTAGCACAATACATTCCAGGGATACACAACCAATTAGCAGATCTTCTCAGCAGAAATCATCAACAGACACACGAGTGGGAGATTCAACCTCAAGTACTTCAAAAATACTTTCAACAATGGGGAACACCAGACATAGATCTGTTCGCCACCAGCGAAAACGCAAAATGCCAAAACTTTGCATCCAGATACCCACATCCCCTATCCAAGGGCAATGCTATATGGATCAATTGGTCAGGGATATTTGCTTACGCTTTCCCCCTCCCACTCATTCCATTTCTAGTCAACAAATTGCGTAAAAACACGCTCAATCTGATACTCCTAGCGCCAATGTGGGCACGTCAGCCGTGGTACACACTATTAGACCTGTCAGTAGTACCACACTCCAAACTCCCAAACAGACCAGACCTGTTAACACAAAACAAAGGGCAGATCAGACACCCAAATCCCAACACACTCAATCTGGCGATTTGCCTCCATAGGTCATAGAATTTGGGTATTTACAACTACCAACAGAATGTATGGAAGTAATTAAGCAAGCAAGAAAACCCACTACTAGATAGTGCAATGCGAACAAATGGAAGAGATTTGTATATTACTGTCAATCTAAACAAATTGCCCCTCTTACAGCATCAATTCAAGATATTGTATGCTATTTATTTCATTTACAAAAATCAAATTTAGCATTCTCTTCCATAAAAATACATCTCACTGCAATTTCTGCATATTTGCAAAATGTACAGCACAGTTCTTTATTTAGAGTACCTGTTATCCAAGCCTTCATAGAAGGCTTAAGACGCATCATTCCACCTAGAACACCTCCAGTACCTTCGTGGAATTTAAAAATAGTGCTTTCGCGACTTATTGGCCCACCATTTGAACCTATGCACTCATGTCAAATACAATTCTTAACATGGAAAGTTGCCTTCCTGGTCGCAGTTACATCATTGCGAAGAGTTAGCGAAATTCAAGCTTTCGCTATTGAGGAACCGTTCATATAAGTACACAAGCATAAAGTCGTACTACGAACTAACCCTAAATTTCTTCCTAAAGTAGTATCACCTTTTCATATCAATCAAACAGTGGAACTACCAGTCTTCTTCCCACAGCCAGATTCTGTGGCAGAAAGAGCGCTACATATATTAGACATTAAAAGAGCTCAAATGTACTACATAGAACAAAACTATTCAGGAAAACTAAACAGCTATTTATAGCTTTTCAAAAACCTCATACTGGTAACCCCATTTCAAAACAAGGTTTAGCAAGATAGATAGTAAGATGCATCCAAACATGTTACCTTAAAGCTAAAAGACAACTCTTAGTTGCTCCTAAAGAACATTCCACAAGGAAAAAAGATGCTACAATGGCCTTCTTAGGAAACATACCAGTGGCTGAAATATGTAAGGCAGCTACTTGGTCAACACCACATACATTTACTAAACACTATTGTGTAGATGTTTTAGCAGCACAGCAAGCCACAGTAGGTCAAGCTGTACTAAGAACATTATTTCAAACAACTTCAACTCCTACAGGCTAACTACCGCCTTTATGGGAGGACTAACTGCTTTGTAGTCTATACACAGCATGTGTATCTGCAGCTACACATGCCATCGAACGGAAAATGTCACTTACCCAGTGTACATCTGTTCGTGGCATGTTCCGCTGCAGATTCAAATGCACCCTCCCACCTCCCCAGAAGCCTGTAGTCATTTAAGTTAAACAACACTTGTACATATGTAGATATATTCCATTAGCATGGACATCTCTTTTCTTTATACTCTATCACTCCTAACCTTACCCTCTGCGGGAAAACAATCTAACATGGAGTCGATGCCCATGCAAAACAACTTGTAACACTCAGAGCCCAACACTAGATGGCAGAAGTATGCACAGCATGTGAATCTGCAGCGGAACATGCCACGAACAGATGTACACTGGGTAAGTGACATTTTCCATACATATATATATATGTGTTTTGTTTTTGTTTTTATCCAGAGTTCAGCGTTCACACCGTTATGTACAATGGGAACATAGGTAGTACACATTTATCATTCCAAAATACTTTGCATGACATCAAGTAATAAACCAACGGAACACTAACAGTGCTTTTACGGCCACTTCACCATTGAAGGAAAACTCCTCCCAACCCTCAGTCTCCATTTTCAGGACTCCCCCTAAAGATCCACTTTTACTCCTCCACTACTAACAGACACTCAAGTCCCCCATACCTTTTTTTCCCATTTTTGGGGCACCCCCTTCCTTTATATCTAGCTTTCTCTGCTCTCTGGCATCAGTTTAGGTCGAGCTGCAGTGCTTCCCCAGGCTCTCGCTATATTGCGTTTGGCTACTCCCGATGCCAGTCTCAACCAAATTCCCTTGTGTCTGGGTCATGTGATTTGTCCCAAAATCCCCAGCAGGAACCATTTAGGATCCATTGGTATCTCTAGTGTGGTGATCTGGGACATCTCCCGAGCTATGCTGGACCAGTATTCCCGTATCAAGGGGAGCCCCCAGAGTGTATGTATGAATATGCCCCATCATTAAAGCCTCTCAGGCACAATGGACTCGCTACCTTTCCAATTTTATATAGAAGTGTTTGAGAATAGTACAATCTATCTTTAACTGGACCAGTCTGAACCTGGCCATGATGGCTATTTCCCTGGAGCCTCTGAGGGCTACCTCCCATTCGCCATCGTTTAAGGTTCCCAGATTGACCTCCCATGTCTCCCTCAATTTAGTCAACAGCTCTGGAGAGTTATTTATTAGTTTCCTGTAGATCAGAGATCCCCTGTTGTGGAATAGGTTCAGTAAGGATTCTGTCTTGCCAGGGGAACGTCTTTGGCAGCTGTTTCCCTTCCTGGATGTGTCTCCTAAGTGCATGTCCCACCTGTAAATATCAATAGTGTTCAGTGTCAACAAGGTAGTGGTATTCCTTAAGTGTCTCAAAACTAATTATGGCCTGCCCCCTCCACACATCTCCCAAGTGTTCTATACCTATCAGTCCCCACTTCTGAAGCCCTTGCAACCCTCGCACCTCTGCAAGTTGGTTGCTATAAGAGAGTGGGGAAAAGCCAGTAAGTTTCCCTGTCCAACCCAGGTACTCATTTACATCCTTCTGTTTTGCTTTTCTCAGGCACTTGCAAAAAATCTCTGGAATGCACTTCTTAGTCCAAAGAATACATTTATTTGTTCACTATGCAAAGTTCCTAAAAGGAGATTAGCATGTTGAAAGCACACGTTTAAAAATAGTCACAACAATTAAATGAAAACATACACGAATGATTGTCCACTGCAATATACACAGCAAATATATGTGTATATATTATAATGCAAAGCAAATAATTAATAAAAATGCATCACTGTAGGGTGTGTCAGGTGCTACATCTTTCTCCTGCCAGCAAGCCGATGATCCCGTTCGTCTGCGAAAGAGAGATCTCTACCCTCACGGGAAATTTATATCAGACATCTGACGTCTGAATCCTGATTAAGGCCCCTGAATATCCTGCTGTCGAACTGGGTCTTTTTTTTATATCTTAAAAAACCAAAGAGGAGCTTTATGAAAAAACCCCTCCTGATTGCGCAAGAAGTATTCAAACATGCTGGCTAGTTTAGATATGCTTTGAAAATAACACGTTGGGATTTGGCCACAATCCTAAAATGTCAAGTCAAAGCAAGGCCGTTCCCTGCCGTCTGAGTACATTCTCATCAGCCAAAGCCCTTGGTGAGAAAAAAGCATAAAAACAGATAGATAATGTGGAAAATCACTGGCAGCCTTTAACATGGCAGTGTCTAATGCTACGGTAAAGTCAATAGGCATAACAAAGCTTAGGCTAAACTGAATACAAAATGGAGTCTGTAAGGTGCAAAGTGGTGCAACATGAAGTCAGTGGTCAAAACATACATTTCACTACACCTTCCAAGCCCTGACTGCCACCAATGTGTGATTTGGTAAGGTTTTTTTCTCACCTTATACCATGTAGTAAAGGCCTATGGACCGCCCCCACCAGACGCTTGCCTGTCTAATCTATAGGTTGGAGCCTGTTGGTCTGCGAATACCCATTCATTGACTATGAGGAAGTGTGACACCCAATAGAATTTTTGGATGTCCGGAATTGCCAGTCCCCCATCATAGAACCCTTCTGCAATTTGACCAAGGCAATTCTAGGAGCACCCTGGTTCCACGGGAGCCTTTGCACCTCTGAGTCTATTTCCCTAAAAACTTCCTGGGGTGTCTTGTAAGGTCTGTTCTGCATGACCTACAAGAATCGCAGTAGGCTCATCATGTTGCCCATTAGGGTCAGTGGGAAGCTGTGCCAGTGAGTAACATCTCCGTAAGTCTCTCCAGTTGGGGAGTTAAATTCCTTTCCAAAAATTCCTGGGTGTTTCGTGTTGCATAGATACTCGGATTGCGAAAGCCTGTTGTGACTACCAGTGCCACACAGTCTTTGGGGAGGTGAGGCCTCTCGCCTGACAGAGGAAAGACGACCGGCTTCAACCAGTTTATGGTATAGCCAAAGTGGTCTTAAAAAATGCTGAATATTTGCAGGAGCCTGCAGATAGTAAGCAATAGTAAGGGAGGGCTGTGATACATAAAGTAGTATGTCATCTGCGTACAATGAAATGCGCTTCCCAACAGCCACCGGCCCCAGAGCTTGCATCCTCTGGACCAGAGGATCCTGATGAATCCATTACACCAGTGGCTCTAATGCCAAGGCAAAAAGCAAGGGGAATAAAGGGGTAACACTGACAGGTACCTGTCTGTAATTGTGTAATTGAAACTCCTGAGAGACCACCCCATTGACCTTCGCTCACGCCATGGGGGAGGCATATAGTAATTTAACCTAGGTGCAGAACCGCGGCCTAAATTTAAGCCTCTCCAGAGCACCAAACATGTATTCCCACTCCAGGGAGTCAGATGCCATTTTGGCGTCCAGTGCCATCAGGACGATTTGTTCCGACCGCGGGTTAACTGTCATGTGGCGCACCCCATACAGGTACCGAAGGTTAAGCCTTGTGCTCCTGTCTCACATAAGGTCTGACTGGTCCAAGTGCACGAGTGATACAAGGATCCCCCTCCCTCCCAAGGTCTGTTCGGCAAGACCGTAGCCAAAACCTTGGTCTCCAGAATTTGTAATGATATGGGCCTATAAGAACCACAAGCTGTCAGAGGCTTGCCCTCCTTGTGACAACTATTGTCATGGTCTTCTAATCAGCAGGCAGGTACCACCTCTCACAGGTTTCCCGGAACATCACCAGCAGTGGGCCGGCAGTAATACTGGTCAACCCTTTATACATGTCGATTGGAATCCCATTAGGGCCTGGACCCTTCCCGGATTGTAGATCTCTCAGGGCATGGGCTACCTACTTTTCCATCATGTCTCCCTCTATTGCTTCCCTGTCTTCCCCATGGAGTACCTACAGTTGGATGTCCCTAAGTAAGTCGGCACAGTCCGCTTGGGACATGGTTGTCATGGAAGCATATAGGCCCTCATAGTATTCTTCAAAGGCCTCCGCTATGGCCGTGCCTGTTGTTTGTGGCATGCTCTCTGCATTATCTATCACAAGTACCTAGGAGCCTTCCCTGTCTCCTTGCTCTGGCCAGGCCAGTAATCTGCTGGCTTTTTCACCAACGTCGTACGGTCAGTGTTAAACTGTGATTGCTTATTTCCTGGTTTTCCACCAGAGACCTCAGTTTACCATGGCCCTCTGGTGTTCCTAAGGCGAGGGCTGCCTCCTCCAACCGAGCAATGTCTCGCTCTGTGGTCAAGCATCCCAGTCTTGTTTCTTTCTTCTTAGCCCCAATTAGCACCTGGGCCTGCCCCCTTAAGACTGTTTTAAAAGCCTCCCATACCGTACATGCTGACGATACGGAACCTGGATTTTCTTTAATGTAGAGGTCTGCCCCCTCTCTGAACCTGTCCTGAGTCTTCCTATTCTGCGGCTCCAGGCATCTAAGTGACGTGGCAGTGAAAAGTCCCTCACTGGGCCTGTCATTGTGGGGCAGAGTGGATGCTCAATGTGAAAATGTAGTCTAGCCAGGAGGAGGTCCAGTGAGCAGCGGATTTGTATGTCTTGTCTCGTCTAGAGGTAGCTGTCCCTCGACAGGTCGACTATACCCAGCGTCCCAACAAATTGGGATAACTGGCCACCACTCCCTTCCCCCATCGCCTCCACCTGCTGTTGGGACGCCCAGGTCCGTTCTCAGCGTCCATGGTTGAATTTAGGTCACCCTCGATAATCCGGATCCCAGGGGGTAGTCCTGGTAACAGGTCCCCTACCTCTGGGAAAGTCACCTCATGGAGGCAAGGGGGCACATACAGAGAGCAGATGTTTAGAGTGGTTACCCCCCCATGTTCTGGACAGTGCCACATAACGCCCATTGGTATCATGCCATATCTGGTGTGGTATTAGGGCTACAGATTTTTTAACAAGTATTCCTATGCCCCTGAAATCAGTGGTACATCCGCCATGCGCCCTGACTATATAGCCGAATCTGTTGAGCGCCTTGTAATAATTCCCTTGGAGATGCATTTCCTGTAGCAGGATAATATCTGGTGCATGACGCCTTGTATGTTGTAAGACTAGTGGGCGCTTGATCTTGCTACCAAGACCATTGATGTTCCCGGACCCATATGGTCAAATTCTGACCCTCCGTAGTAAAGTACAATTGCACTACTTGGGGCAGATACCCTCTGTCAGTGGCATTTCACCCCTCACAAAAAACAAACAGTATAACTTGTTTCCGATATCTTGCCAAAATCCATCTTTTGGAGATTGACCTCAATCATGACTGCATCCAATTTGAGTTCCAAGGGTGAAATAGAGCCCCTGAGATCCTGTATGGCGGCCATGATGCTGCATATTGAGGCCTCCCCTTTAGGCATTGGGTCTTTGCTATGATATCCTCCCTCAGAATCTGCCATCTGGCCCCCTGCCACCGCCATTCGTATGGTGTATTTGTCTAGGCTATTTGTTTGCGCTCGCTTTGGGGTGCAGCCCTTAATCATACCCCAGGCTGCCTGCTCCTCTCCTCCTGGTGCTGCCTGTTCAAAACAGTTTATCAAAGAAGTCCTGCACTGGGTCCACGCAGGTCCTGGGGGCTACCCCTGTGTCACGTGCACACCAGTGATGTTCTCTGCACAACAGGGTCCTGAGCCACAAGATCTGCTGTAGTGACTCTGCTTCAGTGACCCATGGGCTAAGCTTACCAGTCGTCGTCCTTCACTCAGTTAGCTAGGGCCAGGACACACTGTGTCTCTTCCTCTAGGTCAAACATGAGCGGACCTCCCCCTCTCACTCCCCCCACCATTCCCCCCCTCTCCCCCTCCCCAACCGTGTCCCAAGCTCCGCCCCATACTCCATAGAAAAATTCCATACTACCTTACTGGACAAAATGAACCATTTCAGAAGATATAGAAACCCTTTAACATACACTAAGAACCAGTTTGGGGGTAATGGAGATACTTACCTGGTAGTGATGTATTCTTCACCCTTTAATACATTCTCAAACCATTTTTTAACTATGTATTCTTATATGGTGGAGTTTCTCGGGAAATTTCCTTAATGACACAAAAGTATGTCATGCTGATATTTTCCCTTCTCCTAACTGAAATCACCTCTTGATCTATCCACACCTCCTGCTAACTGCATCTTAATTTATTTAGTCTTAAGTGTTGTTTTTTAATATAATGTCCAATATACTATAAGTGGTAAAAAGACCATCTTTCATTTTAAAATTCACCTAAATTCAAATCTTCATTTTTTTCATTATGTAGGTTTATGGTAAAACCATAGATGGGCAGCAGACCATTATAGCTTGTATAGAGAGCCACCAGTTTCAACCCAAGAACTTTTGGTAAGATGCCCTTGGAATTTGTCTTTTTTGCATCTTTTCCTTTGTCTGCATCAACATATGTTTAAGTTCCTACTGTTTTTGTTTTTTTTTTATTTATTCCTTGCTGGTTTGTTTTACAGTATGTATCTAAATTCTTATTTTGTCTTTAGGAATGGCCGTTGGCGATCTGAATGGAAGTTTACAGTCTCTCAAGCTACAGCTCAGCTTATAGGGGTGCTTAAAATTCAGGTTAGTGAAAACCTTTGAGCGGTGTGAATTGTCTTAAATGTCACTGTTTATCTTTGTTTAATGGGGGGGAAAATGCCTATGTAAAAATGTGTATTAAGGTAAATTTCTGTTGGATGCAATTCTAGAGTATGTTTGACCTTTTGGTGATTGAAAAAGCAGGTTTTAGCCAATACCATTAAATGATTTTGCTCTTTACCTGTGACTATCAGTTTGTTGCACTAAGATGACAGCTAAATCAAACATCGAAAGGATGGGTTTGGAATACATCCCACTGTACTATGATCTGCAGGAAAAGACTTGAGTCACATGTTATGGATGCTGAAGATTACATTTAAAGATTGCAGCCTACATCTGGAACATTTGAGTACCAAAGTATTGGCCATACAGTATTAAAAGTGCTGCCCAAATTAAAGTGGCTGGGTGCTCCATTCTGTCTTAAGAACAAGATATTAAACTTCCAAATCAGGAGACAAGTATTTGAATGTGAAATATATATAGGCGTGAAAAAGGGTGCATAGAACTGGGTTATTTGTTCTGTGATGATGCTTCAGAAAATATTATACTATAGAGCAGAAGAATGGTAATGGGATTGGCTAATTCTACAAAGATGCAGCAGATTGTGAAAAAAACTATTACATGTTGATGGCAGTGAGAGAGTTTGAGTTTATGGAATTAGGGAAAATTGGAAGGATTAACACACATGGATAGAGAATGCAAGGAATGAAGTAGTTGTGCTAGTAGAAAAGTAGTTTATGAATATGTTAAGCTTGTCTCCTCTAATCCCCATTTATTTATTCATGTGTTTCACAAAGCCCTACAAGTGTCACCTTTTGGTTGTTTGAGAGTGCTTGCGTACAATTGATGAGGTTAGAGTCCAATCAGGCAGTGTCAATGAACTGTGTCCAAAATAATTTTTTTGCAACACCTTTTCTGTGGTGGATTTTGGATAAAGGAAAGTCAGAAAATTTCAAATTGATTTCTAAAGCTTCCTTAACAGTAGTTGGTTGGGCTTAGATCTTTAGTGTGGGTCATATATATCCACAGTCTATATCCTTGGAAACCCAGCAATCTGCTTTCTGTGTTTTTTGAGCAAGCAATGGTTGATTGAGTTTGAACAGAGTAATCTAGTGGTGAATTACGGAAGTACCAGTTTTAGCAGATGTCAGGCCTTTACTTCAGTGCCTATTACAAACAATACACAAAACTGTAGATTTAATTCAACAGTTCATTGTGACTGAATGGAGTACTGTCAGGTTGGGTTTAATGTGGTCCTGCTAAGACATATTAAGGCGTTGTCTTATAGCTTGGTCCTGCCAGAATTCCGTTTGTGGGAATGCCAAAGTACTATATAGTGGTATCAATAATAGGGGGTATGAGGACTTTTATCAGAGAGGAGTGTTTTTCACAGCTGACAGCGTTACAGGTCACCCATTCTGCCACTTGTGGTTTGAAGAGGAGGTTGGTTTCAGACTCCAAAGGTTCCTTCATTTTGACACCAGTTAAAGTGGAGGGACTAGAAAGGGGGTGAGGGAAGGAGAGGGGGGGGGGGGGGCGAGGGCTTGGGTAGCGAGGTTCGAAGTTCCAAAAACCAGACACAGGGTGTTAAGACAAGCTGGTAGTGTTGGATTACTAAAATCAATGTCTTGGCACCAGTCATGCAAATGTAGCCAACTCTCCTTCATCTAGTGCCCATGAAACTCATAGCTTAAATATGCTGTAATGTTATATACGATGGACAATACGTGATTATTGAGAAAAGTGAGAGGGAAGACCTTTGAGGAACATCACAGAATACAGAGCATGCAGACATTTAAAAATTTATCAGCATGGCTTTTTGTCAGTGGTTTATGAGAAATTATCAGGATTCGTAATGTGTCGCTTGATATACTAGCCCAGTTCTCTTGCCTTTCCAGCATAGTTTTTGGTTGATAGTGTGGTAGTCTTGTTAACTTTAAGTAAGCAGGATCTGTTCTTTCATGTAGGCCAGGGATGTTTCGATAACTTGCTGAGTGGAATAAAGACTGGCGGGTGTGGATGAGATGTTTTTGTTCCACATCCTGGGTGTCGTAGGGGAAGGAGGGTTGGAGATGGGCTAGTAGGTGTCCAGTATTTTTGTATTATGAGATAGATATTTACAGAAGAGGGGTAGTGATGGTGTGCTTTAATGTTTCCAAAACATTTCCGGAGAGAATGGAAGTATTTATATTTCTGGTTGCTTCTGCCATGAGCTGCAACAGGTGCAGATGGTGGGGAAATAATTGATTGAGGCATGCTGCTGTCGAGGGCTTCTTAAGCAATTTAGACGCTTTAATATTGATGATGAAGACTAGAACTGTCATGCTTTTCAGTGGCTTGTTAGATGTGACTACGGATTGTAATGGGATAGAAAAATTAGGAGACATTTTTGGGGTGTTAGTTAATGAGTTGCAGTTTTTATTTGTCTGTTAAGAAGTGACGATTTGGTGAAGTAGATCGTTTAGGCTTGCTTGATGGATTTTTGGTAGGTTTACCTGTGTTACTTATGGCTCGTTTTATCCATGTCATCCCATCATTTATAGTATAGACCTTTAGGAAGTGTGTTCCTATATCATCTGATCTGTGTTGAGCCACCTGATGCAGGATTTGAGGAACACCTTGGGTTCTCTAGTTTTGGATAGATAGTGTATTTTAGTTCCTGTTGAGAAATCAGTAGTCACCCAACGGGAAACATTGTTTACAGCGATCCATCTACTACAAAATGCATTTACAACAATGCCATTACTACAAATATGCCTTTACCATGCATACCTTTACTACGAATATACCTTTGCTACGCATGCCTTTACAACAAATTTCGTTCTAAAGGCATGCATGATAAAGGTGTTTGCGTGGTAAAGGTTTTGCAGGTAAGTACAGGTAAGTGTTAAGTGGTTTAAGTGTGTGTGTGTGTGTGTGTGTATATATATATATATATATATATATATATGTTCAATGGCATGTGTAGCTGCAGATACATATGCTGTGCACTGTTTCTGCCATCTAGTGTTGGGCTCGGAGTGTTACAAGTTGTTTTTCTTCGAAGAAGTCTTTTCGAGTCACAGGACCGAGTGACTCCTCCCTTTCGGCTCCATTGCACATGGGCATCGACTCCATCTTAGATTGTTTTCTTTCCGCCATCGGGTTCGGACGTGTTCCTCTTCGCTCCATGATTCCAATTGGGTAAGTATTAAAATCATCAAAAAAACGTTGGTATTGTTTCGTTTGGGAAAGATCTTCTATCGATACATCGGCACCGACGAGACAACCGCTTCGGTGGCCCTTCGGGGCTTCCGCGCCCAGCCGAGGCCTGGTCGGCCGACCACACCCATCGTTGAAGCCTCATGGACCGGAGCCCCCTTCCGTTTCTGTCCGACGTGCCACGCTAAGTATCCATACACAGACCAGCATCGGGTCTGTAATCTATGTCTGTCACCGGAGTACAGAGAGGATACTTGCGAGGCCTGCAAGGCCTTTCGGTCGAAAAAGGCCTTAAGAGATTGGAGGGCGAGACGCATGCATATGGCATTGAAATCGTCGCAACACCTCGACGTCTAAGAGGAGGAGATGGCTCTCTCCATCCAGGGATCGGAATCGACGGAGACTGACTGACGACAGCGGGCCAAAAAGTGAGTATGCCTGCCCCGACCCAACCCCAAAGTCAGCCGAAAAAATAAAAGGCCTCGGGGACGCCACTGCCTGAAGGCCATGGCTCGACCCATAAAAAAAGCAGTGACCAGGCAACACCTTCGGCACCGAAGAAGGCCAAAATCGTGCCAAAGTCTTCCGACTCGAGCCGAGGAACCGGCGTTGAAAAAAGCCGACATCGCCTTGTCGAAGCCATTAAGCCTCGAAAGACCCTTTCGGAGCCGAGGCCAACCATCACCATGGGCATTTTGGTGCAGAGAAAACTGGTTTCGGAGCCGAAAAAGACCTCTTATAGAGAGGAACATGGGCTCTCCAAACAACTGAAGGAGAGGCACAGATTTGAAGAGGAGCTGGACATTGAAGAGTTTGACCAAACTCAAACAAGAATACAGATCCATAAGGATACTGGAAAGATTCAAACTGCCCCTCCTCTCAAATTTAAGAGAAAGTTGGCTTTTCAACCACAAACAGAGACTGAGACTGATCAGCCAAGAGCTAAAGTGGCTAGAGATAAATCACCAACTTGCCATTTTTCTCCAGAAATATCGCCACCACATTTGCCACAAAGGACAGGGTCACCAATTGGCACACCCACTGCACAGTCACCCACACATACTGTGCAAACACAGGATGATTTAGATCCATGGGACGTCTACGATCCCCCTGTCTCGGACAATAGCCCTGAGTGCTACCCCTCAAAACCATCTCCACCAGAGGATAGCAACTCCTATACCCAAGTCTTGGCCAGGGCAGCGGCATTCCATAATGTCAGTATGCATTCAGAACCATTGGAGGATGACTTCCTCTTCAGTACCCTGGCTTCCACACGTGTCATACCAAAGCCTGCCTATGCTACCAGGCATGCTTAAGCATGCACAGCAAGTGTTTCAAGAGCCGGTTAAGGGAAGAGCCATCACACCGAGGGTGGAAAAAGTGTACAAACCACCCCCGTCGGACCCAGTGTTCATTACGCAGCAGCTCCCACCGGACTCGGTAGTGGTTGGTGCCGCAAGGAAGCATGCAAACTCTCAATCATCAGGAGATGCACCACCTCCTGATAAAGAAAGTCACAAATTTGACACAGCGGGAAAGAGAGAGGCGTTGCAAGCTGCCAACCAATGGCGTATCGCAAATTCGCAGGCCCTCCTCGCCCGTTAAGACCGAGCTCACTGGGATGAAATGAGTGACATCATTCAGCATCTACCTAAAGAGTATCAGAAACGGGCTCAACAAGTAGTAGAGGAAGGGCAAGCCATCTCCAACAATCAGATTCGTTCGGCACTGGACTCCACTGACACTGCCGCAAGAACTGTAAACACGGCAGTCCCAATCAAGAGACATGCTTGGTTACGAAGCTCAGGATTCAAACCTGAAATACAGCAGGCAGTATTAAACATGCCGTTTAATCAGCAGCAACTGTTTGGGCCGGAAGTGGACACAGCCATCGAAAAGATGAAGAAAGACACTGACACAGACAAAGCCATGGGCACGCTCTACTCTTCCCAGTATAGAGGGACATTTAGATAACCACAATTTAGGGGAGATTTTAGACAGCAACCTTCAGAGGCATCCACCTCTCAAGCGAAACCCACCTACCAGTCCCAATACCAGAGGGAGGTTTCTCGGATCATTCAGGGGACAATTCCCAAGATCAAGGGGAAAGTTTCAGCCTACCAAGCAGGCCCCCAGCAACAAACAGTGACTCCAATGTCGCACTTCCCCAACACACATCACTAGTAGGGGGTCAGACATAACCACGGACACATGGGTTCTATCAATTATCCAACATGGTTACTGCATAGAGTTCACACATTTCCCTCCAGATGTTCCTCCAAAAGCACACAAACTGTCGACACAGCATCTAGAACTATTACAAATAGAAGTACAAGCACTATTAACAAAACAGGCCATAGAACTAGTACCTCACCACCAAAAAGGAACAGGGGTTTATTCTCTATATTTCCTTATTCCCAAAAAAGACAAAACACTAAGGCCAATTTTAGATCTCAGGACATTAAACCTCTTCATCAAATCTGAACATTTCCACATGGTCACACTACAAGATGTAGTTCCTTTACTGAAACATGGAGAATACATGGCAACACTGGATCTAAAAGATGCGTATTTCCATATACCCATCCATCCATCTCACAGAAAATACCTCAGATTTGTCATACAGGGCAAACATTATCAATTCAAGGTACTGCCCTTCGGGATAACAGCACCCAGAATATTTACAAAATGCCTCGCTGTAGTAGCAGCTCATATTAGGAGACATCACATGCACGTATTCCCATATCTCGACGATTGGCTAATAAAAGCCAATACTCGACACCGGTGTCAAAATCACATACAGTATGTAATAGATACCCTACAAAGACTAGGCTTCTCTATAAATTACCAAAAATCTCACTTGCAACCATCCCAACTACAACAATACTTGGGAGCAACACTCAACACACAAAAAGCAATTGCCACTCCAAGCCCACAGATAGTTCAATAATTTCAAACTATGGTGTTAAACATACAACCAAATCACCAGTACACAGTCAGATTTGTCATGAAGCTCCTAGGCATGATGGCATCATGCATCGCTATTGTCCCAAACGCACGGCTACACATGCGGCCTTTACAGCAGTGCCTAGCAAAACATTGGACCCAAGCACAGGGTCAACTTCAGGATCTAGTGTTGATAGACCGGCAAACACACTTTTCACTTCAATGGTGGAACCCTGTAAATTTAAACAAAGAGTGGCCATTTCAAGGCCCGGTGCCTCACGCCATTCTCACAACAGATGCTTTGATGATTGGGTGGGGAGCACACCTCAAGAATCACAATATACAAGGACAATGGGACAATCCACAAAAACAACTACACATAAATCACTTAGAACTGCTAGCGGTCTCCCTAGCACTAAAAGCCTTTCAACCCCTTCTAGTCCACAAACACATTCTTGTCAAGACATGATAGTTTTATGGAAGGGGTCCGACCCGCTCACCTTCACGCAAACAAGGCATTTATCCGAGAAATATATTGTGATGGAGGTGAGCAAGGGATAGGAGGGAGGCAGTGTGCCTCTCCTCTTACTTTTCATGTATTCCTTGTATTGCTGTTACCATGCTGGGCAGCAACTGTAAAAGCAAGTGGACTATCAAGTAATGGATACCTAATGCACATAAGAACATTTGTATGGTGAACTGAAGTGCCTGTGACGCTATTGCAGCTATATGGAAATTAAGCGCTCCAGCTCAGGAAGTTATTTATATGGAACTGTGCATTATGGGAGTTGGAGTTTGGTTATTGAAGTCACATGACTGTGTATTTAAAAAGCACTGGCTCACTCACACCGGCTCTTACTTACCTGTGAACAAGGCATGCTGTTGCTGAAACGCGGCAGGATTTCTTGTCTTGCTGCTCAGAAATGCTATTAAATGCTTTGATTTTAACATGGACTGGTGCCTGGGCTTTTCGTGTTTGGGAGATATTTTCTGTGGGATGCTTCGCCCCAGTAACCCAGGCTGCCCTGCTGGGTCTGTGGCCCCTTACGGAGCAGGAGGTTTTTAGAGTGGGTATGGGTTTTGGGATGGTAAGGGTGTTTTTAGGTCTTAGGGTGGGTATGGGTTTTGGTGGTAAGAGCATTTTTAGGTTTTAGGGTGGGTATGGGTTTTGAGGTGGTAAGGGCGTTTTTTAGGTTTTAGGATGGTAAGCATATTTTTCGGTTTTAGGGTGGGGTATGGGTTTTGGGGTGGTAAGGGCATTATTGGGGTTTAACGTGAGAGGTTTGTGGGTGGCAACGTGTGTGTTTGTCTGTGTATGTGTGTGTGTGTGTGTGTGTGTATGTGTATATATATATGTTCGATGGCATGTGTAGCTGCAGATACACATGCTTTGCACATCCCGCCATCTAGTGTTGGACTCGGAGTGTTACAAGTTGTTTTTCTTCAAAGAAGTCTTTCGAGTCACGAGATCGAGGGACTCCTCCCCTTTCGGCTCCATTGCGCATGGGCGTCGACTCCATCTTAGATTTTTTCCGCCATCGGGTTCGGACGTGTTCCTTTTCGCTCCGTGTTTCGGTTCGGAAAGATAGTTAGAATCTCGGAAAAATCGACGGTATTGTTTGCGTTCGGTATCGGGTTAGTTACTACAGATCGACACCGATTTTTTTAAGAGCTCCGGTGGCCCTTTGGGGTTTTTTCGATTCCCCCCCGTCGGGCCTGGTTGGCCCGGCCACGTGTATCTTCAAGGCTGATGGAACGGACCCCATTCCACTTCTGCCCAAAATGTCACAACAAGTATCCGTATACAGATCAACACCTGGTCTGTAACTTGTGTTTGTCTCCAGAACACAAAGAAGATACGTGTGAAGCCTGTCGAGCGTTTCGGTCGAGGAAGACATTAAGGGACCGAAGAGCGAGAAGACTGCAAATGGCGTCGGCGCCGACAGGATAAAGGCATTTGGAGGAGGAAGAGGAAAGCTTCTCCATCCAGGAGTCGGACTCGGACGAGCTCGATCCCGAAGAAACGCCTAAAACCGTGAGTAAGACGTCGAAACATAAAACTCACGAGAAGACCACAAAAGCCCAGGGGACGCCACCGCCAACGGGCCATGGCTTAACCCGTAAAATAGGTGACCGACCATCGGCACCAAAAAAGGGCACGCTTGTGTCGAAGTCATCCGACTCCGGTCGAGATACCGGCACACAGCAATCTCGAGCCCGAGACAGCGGCTCTGAGCAAGTTTGGCACCGAAATGTGTCAGCAACGAGAGATCACGACGCCGAAAAAGGCTACCGAAAAGGTTTCCATTCCGAAACATCCAGCCTCGGAACCGAAATCAGGTTCCTACACAGAGGAACAGGGATTGTCCTCCCAAATGCAAGGACATAAGTTCGGACAAGAACTAGAATCAATGGAGCCAGACTACACTCAAAGGAGGCTCCACATTCAAAAGGACACAGGGAAGATAAGCACTCTTCCCCCCCAATTAAAATGAAAAGAAGACTTGCCTTTCAGGAAAAGGACAAGCAGCCACAGGCGAAAGTGGCAAGACAAACAACTCCGCCACCATCTCCACCACCATCAATGCACACATCACCAGTGGACACTCCACCACTGATGCAGTCTCCAACGCATACTGCAATAAGTCAAGATGATCCCGACGCATGGGACCTCTATGATGCACCAGTATCGGATAACAGCCCAGACTGTTAACCAGCGAGACCTTCCCCACCGGAGGACAGTACATCCTACACGCAGGTGGTCTCAAGGGCAGCGGCTTTTCATAATGTCACCTTACATGCAGAACCGATTGAGGATGATTTTTTGTTCAATACACTATCCTCCACTCATAGCCAATACCAGAGCTTACCTATGCTACCGGGAATGCTAAAACACTCCAAACAGGTGTTTCAGGAGCCTGTGAAAGGCAGGGCCATAACTCCAAGGGTGGAGAAAAAGTACAAGCCACCGCCTACAGATCCTGTGTATATCATGGAGCAATTAACACCAGACTCTGTAGTAGTAGGGGCAGCTCGCAAGAGAGCAAACTCTCACACCTCGGGAGACGCACCACCTCCAGACAAGGAGTCGCAAATTTGACGCTGCAGGAAAAAGGGTTGCAGCACAAGCAGCAAACCAATGGTGCATTGCCAACTCACAAGCACTTCTGGCAAGATATGATAGGGCGCATTGGGACGAAATGCAGCATTTCATAGAACACTTACCCAAGCAGTTCCAGAAGAGGGCACAACAAGTGGTGGAGGAAGGACAAAGTATCTCAAATAATCAGATACGGTCAGCAATGGATGCAGCAGATACAGCTGCAAGGACAGTAAATACTGCGGTAACAATAAGGAGACACGCATGGTTGCGTACATCAGGATTCAAGCCGGAAATACAACAAGCCGTGCTGAATATGCCCTTTAATGGACAGCAGTTGTTTGGGCCGGAGGTGGACACTGCTATAGAAAAACTTTAAAAAGACACGGATACGGCCAAAGCCATGGGCGCACTCTACTCCCCACAGAGCAGAGGCACATTTCGCAAAACACAGTTTAGAGGGGGGTTTCGAGGACAAGCTACAGAACCCACAACCTCACAAACAAGTCCCACTTATCAAAGTCAATATCAGCGGGGAAGTTTTCGGGGACAATATAGAGGGGGACAATTCCAAAAAAATTGAGGAAAGTTCCAAAGCTCCTCAAAACAAACAGTGACTTCCAAGTCACAAATCCCCAACACATAACACCTGTGGGGGGGGGGGGACTAAGCAATTTTTACAAGCATTGGGAGGAGATAACGACAGACACTTGGGTACTGGCAATTATCCAGCATGGTTATTGCATAGAATTTCTCAGATTCCCTCCAAAAGTTCCACCGAAAACACACGATATGTCAAAAAACACATGGATCTTCTAGAACTAGAGGTCCAGGCATTACTACAAAAAGGAGCAATAGAATTAGTACCAATGCAACAAAAAGGAACAGGAGTTTGCTCTCTGTACTTTCTCATACCCAAAAAGGACAAAACACTGAGACCTATATTAGATCTCAGAACTTTAAATACCTATATCAAATCAGACCACTTTCACATGGTGACATTACAAGACGTAATCCCACTGCTCAAACAACAAGACTACATGACAACACTAGACCTAAAGGATGCATATTTCCATATACCGATACATCCTTCACACAGAAAGTACCTAAGGTTTGTATTCCAAGGGGTACATTACCAATTCAAGGTGTTGCAATTCGGAATAACAACTGCGCCAAGAGTTTTTACAAAATGCCTGGCAGTAGTAGCTGCGCATATCAGAAGGCAGCAAATACATGTGTTCCCGTACCTAGACGATTGGTTAATCAAAACCAACACACTAGAACAGTGTTTACAACACACAAAGTACGTCATAAAAACCCTACACAAACTAGGTTTCTCAATCAACTACACAAAGTCACACCTTCAGCCGTGTCAGACACAGCAATACTTATGGGCAACAATCGACACAGCAAAAGCGATTGCCACTCCAAGTCCACAAAGAGTGCAAGCATTTCACAATGTTATACAGGGCATGTATCGAAACCAAAGTATACAAGTCAAAATAGTAATGAAACTACTAGGCATGATGTCCTCATGCATAGCCATTGTCCCAAACGCCAGATTGCACATGCGGCCCTTACAGCAGTGCCTAGAATCACAATGGTCACAGGCACAGGGTCAACTTCTAGATCTAGTGTTGATAGACCGCCAAACATACACCTCACTTCAATGGTGGAACAATATAAATTTAAACCTAGGGCGGCCTTTTCAAGACCCAGTGCCTCAATACGTAATAACTACAGATGCCTCCATGATAGGGTGGGGAGCACACCTCAATCAACACAGCATTCAGGGACAATGGGACTCTCGGCAAAAACAGTTTCACATAAATCACTTAGAACTATTGGCAGTATTTCTAGCGTTAAAAGCATTTCAACCAATAATAAGCCACAAACACATTCTTGTCAAAACAGACAACATGACAACAATGTATTACCTAAACAAACAAGGGGGAACACACTCAACACAGTTGTGTCTCCTAACACAGAAAATATGGCATTGGGCGATACACAACCACATTCGCCTAACAGCACAGTTCATTCCAGGGATACAGAATCAATTAGCAGACAATCTCTCTCGGGATCACCAACAGATCCACGAATGGGAGATTCACCCACAAGTACTACACACTTACTTCCAAAAGTGGGGAACACCACAAATAGACCTGTTTGCAACCAAAGAAAACGCAAAATGCCAAAACTTTGCATCAAGGTACCCACAACATCAGTCTCTGGGCAATGCGTTATGGATGAGTTGGTCAGGGATATTTGCATACGCTTTTCCCCCTCTCCCACTCCTTCCATATCTAGTAAACAAGTTGAGTCAAAACAAACTCATACTCATAGCACCAACTTGGGCAAGACAACCTTGGTACACAACACTACTAGACCTCTCAGTAGTGCCTCATATCAAACTACCAAACAGACCAGATCTGTTAAATCAACACAATCAACAGATCAGACACCCCAATCCAGCATCGCTGAATCTAGCAATTTGGCTCCTGAAGTCTTAGAGTTCGGACACTTAAAACTTACACAGGAATGTATGGAAGTCATAAAACACGCTAGAAAACCGACCACTAGACATTGCTATGCAAATAAGTGGAAAAGGTTTGTTTATTATTGCCATAATAATCAAATTCAACCCTTACACGCATCTGCTACAGACATCGTAAGCTATTTGCTACATTTGCAAAAGTCAAAACTAGCTTTTTCATCCATTAAGATACATCTTACCGCAATTTCAGCTTACCTGCAAATTACCCACTCAACTTCACTGTTTAGGATCCCAGTCATAAAAGCCTTTATGGAAGGACTAAAAAGAATTATACCACCAAGGACACCACCAGTTCCTTCATGGAACCTCAACATTGTCTTAACACGACTCATGGGGCCACCATTTGAACCCATGCACTCATGTGAAATGCAATATTTAACATGGAAAGTTGCATTTCTAATTGCCATCACATCTTTAAGAAGAGTCAGTGAAATCCATTTACCATTCAAGAACCATTTATTCAAATACACAAACATAAAGTAGTTCTACGGACAAATCCAAGATTTTTACCCAAAGTCATATCACCGTTCCACTTAAATCAAACAGTAGAACTACCAGTGTTCTTCCCACAGCCAGATTCTGTAGCTGAAAGAGCACTACATACATTAGACATCAAAAGAGCGTTAAGGTACTACATTGACAGAACAAAACAAATTCGGAAAACAAAACAATTATTTGTTGCTTTCCAAAAACCTCATACAGGTAATCCAATTTCAAAACAAGGCATTGCTAGATGGATAGTTAAATGCATTCAAACCTGTTATCTCAAAGCAAAAAGAGAACTGCCTATTACACCGAGGACACACTCAACTAGAAAGAAGGGTGCTACCATGGCCTTTCTAGAAAACATTCCAATGAATGAAATATGCAAGGCAGCCACATGGTCTACGCCTCATACGTTTACCAAGCACTACTGCTTGGATGTGTTAACAGCACAACAAGCCACAGTAGGACAAGAAGTACTACGAACTTTGTTTCAAACAACTTCAACTCCTACAGGCTGAACCACCGCTTTTGGGGAGATAACTGCTTACTAGTCTATGCAAAGCATGTGTATCTGCAGCTACACATGCCATTGAACGGAAAATGTCACTTACCCAGTGTACATCTGTTCGTGGCATGAGTCGCTGCAGATTCACATGCGCCCACCCACCTCCCCGGGAGCCTGTAGCCGTTTCGAAGTTGATCTTAAACATTTGTAAATTGGTAAATATATCACTTTAAACTACATTATGTACATACATTTTTCTCCATTGCATGGGCACTATTACTATAATACACAACTCCTACCTCACCCTTTGCGGGGAAAACAATCTAAGATGGAGTCGACGCCCTTGCGCAATGGAGCCGAAAGGGGAGGAGTCCCTCGATCTCGTGACTCGAAAGACTTCTTCGAAGAAAAACAACTTGTAACACTCCGAGCCCAACACTAGATGGCGGGATGTGCAAAGCATGTGAATCTGCAGCGACTCATGCCACGAACAGATGTACACTGGGTAAGTGACATTTTCCATATATGTGTGTGTGTGTGTGTGTGTGTATATATATATATATATATATATATATAATGTGTGTGTATATACTTATCATTTTATTTTCTACCACAGATATGTCACAGATATGTCTTTACAGACTATGCCTCTACAACAAAAGTTTCAAAGTAAAGTCATTTTCATGGTAAAAAAAACTTTTTTTGTAAGTGCATTCGTTGTAATGATGGATGCGTTGTAAGTCCCATGTTGTAAAGGCAGTTTTGATAAGTGCATTCGTTGTTCCATCATACAACCTCACTGTGTCTGGATCAGTTTTTGATATTGATTTAGATGGAGCCAAAGGTTGCCTTACACATGTATATTGTTTAAACGCCTGATATGGAAGGGGTAGAATTTCTGACAGAGGTGGTGTTTGGAGGGTGTGTGTTGGAGTGGTCTAACCATACGTGCTATTGGACTGATAGGTTAGAAAATTCAAAGTTGTTTACGTACATGGGGTTCAATGTGTAACTGGCTCTGTGTGGCCGATTCCACCATTTATATACAATTTGAAGCTAATGACCTGCATGTTATTGAACAGGTTTGAACTGCTTAGCCACATATTGAATTCTTGCATGATCTGAGTGTTGTTTGCTTTGATCTGTGGGCAGAGAGGAGAGTTCAATAGACCCTCCAGGAAGATGTTATATTCAGGGAACGGGAAGGGACAGTGGACATTTGCTAAGATGAACCAGCTGGTAGGATGAATGTTGCAGCTGCCTGCTATGCAGAAAGGGAAGGAGATGAGTGCTGGGAATTGTACTGCAGGATAGTGCTTAACACTACTCTCTCTCTCCCTCTCCCTCATGATGATTTTGTTGCCTGGAAAAGGAAATCATTCAGGGAGGAGATTGTGTTGGCACATAACCTTGCTTGGGCGATGCCAGCATTGTTGTAGATGTCCATGAATATGCCTCAGTGTTGAATGACTGTTTATTAGACCCTGGTTTAGGTGGGACTGTGGGTCTTGTTGACTGTAAAATTGTGATTTTGAGGGTAGCAGAACCTCAGTTACAGAAAAGCCTAGTCTGGTGTGACTGTGAGCAGGATTGATGAGAGTGGAAATGGGCCCGATATGAGTGGCATGGGAAGAGTGGAGTTGTGTTGGAGTGTATAATGGTGGTAGGTGTCGCATATTCAGCAATGCTCAGGTTTCAACTTCTGAAACCATGGAAGATTTCCATGACGTTGGCCTCCAGGTTTTTTTTTTTTTTTTTTTTGTATTCTTTTTTTTTGCTTTTGTACTTTGGGTTAAACACCCATACACACAGGTACTCGTCACTGCCTGGAATCATGATGGTGTTATTGCTGTAGATCTGTAATGTTGGCCTTCTGGGCAAACCCCAGCAAGGGCTAGCATTGCCTGTAATCTCCTTGGATTTCTGAAGTGTTGTTCATTCAACATTCTGCAGTGGGTTGCTTGGGCACGGATCACTGAGAAATTCTTGGTAGGGGGCAGCCAGATCATTTTGAACAGGAAAGGACAATAGGCAACTAACCATTTTCAGGCCAGGGGTAAAAATAACAAGCCTGTCCTGCGGGTACGAGTCAATACCGCTACTGTCCTTTCTCTATAGCCTGATGAGCTGATGGAAGTCATGCCCAGAAAAAAGGGTTGCAAGAGACAGAGCTCAACTCTTGGTTTTCGTCCTTTTCCTTGTATATATTCTGTATACACTCATGACTGTTATACATGATGAGGCCAGAAATCAACAAATATCAAGAGACTTGCTGAATGGGAAACTCTCACGACAGGTGTGCATCCACTCCGGAACCGTGCAGGGGGCTGCTTCTGTCCCAACAGTAGTGCATATTTGTCCATTATTGTGCCATTACATAGCATTCTGTAGGCAGGGGTGGGGGATTTAGATTTGTAAACTGTTTTGAGGTTTACATCGCAGATCTGAGAACGAGTAGAGTTAAAAGTGCATTGTCTAAGATAATATGCGGATATTCGATAGGGAAACCTTACCATATTGTCATTCATTTGTATAGTAAGTTTATTATATGTATTAACCTATGTAGCTACTAGTAAGATGTGCTCCGTTTATTCTATGTTGCTGTTAAAAAATATATCAGATTAACAACCTATTTGCTGGAAAGTTTGGTTGTGTAAGTACCAGCAACATATCCTTTAAAGAATTAAGTGATTTTAATCTAAAATATTTTTCCTATTTTTCCAGGTGCATTATTATGAAGATGGCAATGTTCAGCTTGTTAGTCACAAAGACATTCAGGAGCCTATTACAATCTCTGTGAGTATCATGGGACCAATTTCAGTTTTAGTCAATGTAGTTTTGACTTAATATTTTTTAAACATGGGAGTTGATACTAGAATTTACTTTATACTTTTAGATAAACAATGCTTGTTTTCCCTGACTCCTATTTTTCACCCCATGACAGAGCTCACTTGCAGTATCTGTTTATCCTTAAGCATGTTTGATTCATCTTTGTACTGTTGATTAAGAAAGTAAAAAAAATGTAAAGTAAGTCCAAAATAAAGTTTAAGCACTGGCTACCGTTATAGAATTAATTGCTTATTTTTAAAGTGGTTATGGGGCTCTGTACACCGTGAAGAGATACTCTGCCATTACGTTTGAACCGATTTAGCCAGAAGCTTAAAAGATATTCTGTGCAGAATAGTATGATAGTATGCCTGGTTTATAATCAAGAAATATAGAATGCTAACTATAAATAAATTGGATTGTTCTTAACGTCGGTATCTAAGTAACCTGAAATAGACAACATGGGTGAAGCTAGAGTTTTATGTGATGTATCCCTACCCCTACTGACATGAGCACTCGCTGTGAGTATCTGTACTGGTAGAGAGGAGCCCAAGGGGAGCAGTACATGGAACTCTTATGTCCTTTGGCCTTTCATCATCTCTGCATCATCCTCTGCAACTCTTCCTCTCCCCTCTACACCATTAGTATCTGGCATCTTAACAGTTTCCCAACATCCCTTGTATAAACCCCTTCCCGCTCTGTCCAAATATATTTTCATAAAGTATGCCATCTTTTCTTCCACCCCAATCAACCATTTTTTTTCACTCTCCATTCTTACTGGGTAGTAGAGAGTCCGCTGCAATCAATGAATTATGTTTCACAGATTAAAAGTCTCATATCAGCCATGGCTCTATGAAAATTCACAGCATCCACTAGGTCATCTGAGACCTTTGAGAGGTGGTATAGAGGGCAGCCCATCTCAGCCTCTCCGCCGCTTCCTTCAGGTCCATTAACACCTAGAGAGAGCAAGGGAAAGCTAGTGAAAGATTGTGCTTCCACATAAGGCCATGACAGTTGAAAGTTACTACTGTTTTCAGCAGTGATGACCAGATTTCAGATATGAGTTCATGCTAATAGCTCTCTTTGGAAGCCTCTCACAAAAGTGTGTTTAAGCTGTGGCCATATACATGCAGTTTAGCAGTACTTTAATTTGGACTTACAAAGTACACTGTTACTCATAGAACTGTTCTCCTGGTGCTGTAACTTAGACTGAGAGAAACTGAGGAACACTGTCAGACTCTTGTGTTAAATAGCCAGATTTTCATAAAAATGAAGAAGTTCCCTACTAATCTCAGATGGGGAGGCATCATGTTCTGTTGTTTAAGCACAAAGTAAAATGCACGACCTCTGCTTCGAGAGCTGAAACTTTGTGGGACAGGTAACAGACCAGAAAATGCTGAAGAAAGTCATTTTCAAGGCCATTAATTGGATGGAGTTTTGGGGCATAAATCTTTTCTGAATTCATGTGCTGTGCCTTATTTCTCCATCTAGTGATTAGGTCTGAATTATAATCTTGTAATGCATTTTTATCTTTGTTTTTATGTTGGAGTTAGTGTGTTGCCATTTGGTGCCTTGTCCATCCCTCTCCTGACGTCAGACTCCCGGCCCAGAAGCCATTGTTCTATCCCCCATCTTCGGATTCTGTTTTGCACGTAGTGTCTGAAAGCTGCAGCCGAAGGCTCCTTAAACGTCAAAAGGAGACCGGATAAAGCAGGGTATTGTCAAACAATTCCAAAGATTTAAGCCTACAATATGCATCGTATAGCAAAGAAGAGGATGACCAATATCCACGAGATACTGATTGAGAAAAGACTGAAGAAGTAAGTGGGGCATGTAGGTGGCTGATAGGGCGGTCGGAGAATGCTCAAGCAAAGGGCCCCATTCACTTTGGGATATGGATAACATGCCCTTTAGATTCTCCCCAGAGTGGCACCGCACGTTTGCCAAGAGAGACACTCACCAGGTTTATGATGTCTGCTTGCCAAGAGACTATAGCACCAAAGCCTGTGAATCGTGTGAGAAATTCAACCTGAAAATATTTGAAGCCAAGGAGAAGCAGAGACAGGCACACTATACCGTGCAGGGCCAGAAGAAAAGCTTGTCACAGAGGGTCCCTGGTCTGTAGAGTGAGGAAGATAATATCGCTACGGTATAAGGCGCAGACACCAAGGTGAAGACCATTGAGGTCGACTGGGAACAGGTGCAGGAAACACTCAGAGAAACGTGGACATGTAATGCATAAAAAACTGTTGTTAGCTGAGGCATTCAGATACATAACCCTCAAATTGTTGCAGCGCTGGAGAACTCGTCGACCTAAGGCATGTTGAAGAAGAAAGAACCCCACAGGTTCTATCCCAAGGACACCACGGGCAGGCTGTCTGCCAAAACAAATTGGTGTAGACAGACAACCATTAGGACAACCATTAAGGCAACCATTAGGGTAGAATGAAGAAGCCTGCAGCCAAAACACCTAGGTCTAAGTGGGGTCCACACTACGAGAGGGCACTTAATATCAAGCAGAAATAGGGGGGCTCAAGGCCAAATTCGCTGCAATCCTCCAAAAGAAGGATTTTTTAGACTTCCCTTTCGGAATTCCTACAAAATCCTTCAGTGGAAAAAAGCCATGAGGAGGTAGAGATGGCTGACCTGGAGCCATTAAGAACACCATAGCCCTAAGGGAAAGAACAACGCAAAATATTCGCCATTCAAGAAGACCCGAGTCCCAGGGGCTATTCCATGACACCTACACATGATCAGTGGCAGGATCTCAATTCTGACTCGCCAGAAGAAGGAGTTAACACATATGAGGCCCTTCACCTCTGGGGGATATCATCATATATAACAGTGGTGAATAGCACAGTAATCAGAAATGGAGTCCTGCTAAAGGAGGAAAAGACACAAACGTTTCTTACTCGAAACCCTCCTTCCGTCACTGAGTAAGTGCCAATACCTGCTAATGTTACCTAGTATTTTGGACCACAGAAGAGAGGCGTTCAAGGAACTGACAACCTGCAAACTGTTTACACAGAGAATAGAAAAGAAATATAAACGCTATTCAAAGGAACCTTCATATCTACAACGTAATGTGACAGACTATCACTGTGTCCACTACAAGGAAAAGGGCCAGTATAGCAGTGTTGTCGGGGCACCTTCTGAAAAGGAAAGCAAAAGGATTGAGATGGTGAGGGTGAAAGTTTGAAAGAAGAGCTGCAACACAATGGGGCAGCATCAACTCCAGTGCCTTTCTGAATCGGTATGCCCACCAGCACTGGTAAGAGGTGCCAGAATTGCTGAAACACCTACCAGAACTGTACCAAAAGAGAGCAGACTTGCTCGTAGAAGAGTGCAAAACTATAGCCAGTGCATGCTTAAAATCTGCACTAGATGCCCGTTGAAGTGGTAAGCAAGCAGCTGGTGATGGGAACAACATTAAGAAGAGACGTCTGTTTGCGGGTATCTGGTTTTAAAAATGAGGTCCAGGCAAACATAATCAACAGCCCCTTCAACGGAGAACCACTTTTTGCCAGAGCTGTGGACAACACACTGCAACAGTTGAAAAAAGGACAATGAGACGGGTAAGTCCTTGGGGACTTTACAGCTAAGGCCCTCCAGGGGAAAGGGGTTGCTGCTGCAAGAAGACGAAGAGGAAGCTTCCACCAATAAACACCTGCCTTCTCAACAAACAAGTCAACCCCAAGAAAAAACAAGGCATGGACAATACCAAGCACCACAAAGTCCTTCCATGCACGATCAAGAGGTAAGGGATAAACATCCAGAGGAGCAGGCCCCTCAAACAAGTGAAGTACAGAGCCCCCTCCACATAACACCAGTGGGGACCTTTTACACAATAAATTCAGACGGTGAGCATCACCATAGACACCTCGCACACTAACTGATTACCTGTTACGAGTGGCTAGTGTTGAAAAGGACAATCTCAGCAGTCAAGCAACCATCTCTGATGAATGGGAACTAAACCAGAGTAGTCAAGAGTATTTCAGGTGAGAGGGACCCCTGAGTGGCCTTCTCCGCAATACCACAAAACACAAACTACCTAAACTTTGTGTCTAGGCATCCTTCTGCCATTCCTTGGGGAAAGCCCTGTTGGTAGAATGATCAGGAAAGTTTGTTTATGGTTTCCCTCTAAGTACTCAAATACAGATAGTAATAAACCAGTGCAAACAGTTGCACATGACATTAATCCTGATTGCTTCCCTATTGGTGAAAGAAATATGTTTTTCTTATCTAATAGATGACACAGGACAACATACAAAGATGGCCAGTCTCGCATGACCTGCTATCCAAGCAGAAGAGTAAAGTTTTCCACTCAGAACCCAACACCCTGAGCCTGGAAGCATGGCTCCTCAGGGCATAGAATTCATACATTTACTTTTTCTGGGGGAGAGCAGTTTAAGTCCTTTGGGCAGTGTGAAGGCCAGCTACAAGGAATTGCTACATGGCCAAATGGGAAATGTGTGAGATGGTGCCAAAGGTCTGGCCTAGTTAAAAACCGGACACCACAGTCATCAGATACCTAACTCATCTGCTGCATAACAGACCTACACCTCCTTGAAGGTTCACTTGGCAGCTGTAGTGGTCTACATGAGGGAGTCACATAGGCAGACGTTTCATCACCTCACATGTGGTCAAATGGTTCCTAGAAGGGGCTAAGATTATAGCCCCACAAAGATGCACACCAACACCATGTGGTTCCTAAGCATGATGCTAACGCAACTGATGAGAAACCCTTTTAAACAGCTCCGCTGAGCAGGACCTAAATTTGTCATGCAAAAAACAGCCTTCCTAAATGCATTGGCATCACTGTGCAGGATAAGTGAGTTGCAAGTGCTTACCACACAGGAGCCATACTTGCAAATATGAGGGCAGAGTAGTCCTAAGAACCAAGCCACATGGTCTACCAAAGGTTATATCACAAACGCACATGAACCAAACTATCCAAAAAACAAGATTCTTCCAGGAACCAAAGATTCAAGCTGAAAGCACCTTGCACATGCTGGATGTATGAAGAGTGGTAATGTACTACCTAGAGAGAACAAAACCAATAAGGAAAAGAAGACTGTTCTTTGCAAACAAAAACAAACGAGTACCAGTAAATAAACATACCATTGCAAGATGGATAGTTCAAATAATTCAGATGTGTCACAAGAAGGCTGGCATACAACTAAAACAAAGCCACAGTTCACTCCACAATAAGGAATGGAGCCTTCCTAGCAAGCACCCCGTTAAGTGACACACGTGTAGTAGCATCCTGGTCAACAGTCCACACAAGGCACTATTACATAAATATCAAAGTGACTAGAGAGCGACAAGTTAGACAAAAAGTACTAAAGCATTTGTTTGCAGGATAAAGCTCATTGCAAACCCAACCACTGCAATGAACAAATACATTATTACAAAATGCATGCACACCATATGGATCCAGAAACGATTCATGCTGCAAGACTAAATGGTAACTTAACATTTTAACACTTAAATAATTTTCTGGATTCTCATGCGACCCACCCATATCAGAAAATGAGGTGAAACAAAGCAAACGAGGACAAGGCAAAAGATGAAGGCAAACCTTTAAAACACCAGGAAGCTATTTTGAGATTCAAGGAAGAAACAAGTCACCAGTGAAAAGGAAATCTGAAGATGCCGACCATACATAGCTGCTGTCTAGGCGGGCATCTGTCATCAGGAGAAGGATAGGTAAGGCACCAAATTTATAGGAAGCCAGTAAGGAGCTGAGATAGTGGGAGATGTGCAGACCTATCAAAAGACTGAGAATCTGTCTTGAAGCTGCGCTTTGAATTCTTTGTAGTTTAGACACCAGCTTAGTGGAGGTACCCCAGCATATGGCATGGTTAAATTTTAGTCTAGCTGTAATGAGAGCTTCTGTAATGGTTTTAACCAAAGTGATCAGAAGAGGGGCTTTACCTAGAGTGGACAGCAACCAGTCCTTAGACCATGGCCTTGGGAAGTTTCTCAGTAGTAAGACCTCTGTTGTCTCAGAGAAGTGTAAGGTAGCCAGAATGCATCCTTTCAGAGGCTGCCAACACATAGGTGTGCAGGATAGTTTGTCTTCTCTGGGTCATTGAAGAGAATATTTACTTCTTGTGTTGTCAGCTTAAAGGAGGATGTGAAAGCCAAAAGGAGCATATATATAGTGACTGGGGTTGGACTCTGGGATGAGCCTTAAGAGACTCTTTGATTGGTACTATGGAAGATTGGAAAGAAGCAGTCGACATGGTTTAAGATTTACCCCTGAGGATAGAGCCTAGCCATTTGAGGACAGATGACTTGATGCAGACATTGGAATGTCTTTCTAGCAGGATGGAGTGAGCCACCACATTGAAATCTAACAGGATAAAGGTTACTCTACCATCCGTGACTGAGGCAAGAGCATTTTCTGTGCTGTTTGTGATAGAGTTCCATTTGTGAAAAGTTTTGAAGAGAGTTAAATTCTATATAATGAGTTACATGCTTGGTAATTATCGATTCATTCAGGGACAAAGACAAGAAATATAGTGCTGTGTGTATGAAAGTTGGTATTTGCAGTTTCCCAAAAAGTATTTTGTAGAAATTGCTGTTTGCTAATCACAAAATGAGATATACGTGGGTGAGTATTCCAGTAATAGCAATTTCTTTTTTTTTTTTTTTTTTTTACAAATTTGTTTTCGCAAATATGAAATTTCCTATTTGGAAATTGCACAGATGCAGTGCCCAAATAAGAAATCACAATTAGGAAAACTCCCATTCTAGATGAAGCATGATGACCTATGAACCAGGAATTTTAGAAATAGTGTGTTGCCAGAAACCTAAGAAGGTGCTGGAAGGAAGTAGTGCTCCTGTCTGACTTCTGGAAGTGGACACCTAATTTCTGAAGAACACCATGTCCAAAGAAGATTGGGGACTGGGACACTGGCAGCAGGAAGCACAAAGTAACATTTTCTGAGAAGGAGCTGGAGCGGTTAACCAAAGAATGTGTGGCACACATGGGACAGCTTTTTGGGAACTTATAGTTTTCTGTTCCTGAGGCTCAGAAAACAATAATATAGAACATCATCCTGGAGAAAGTCAACTCACTTGGTGACACCCAGAGAATCATACTAGAGATTAGGAAACACTTCTATGACCTAAGATCCTGCACCAAAGAGAAGATTGCCAGCAGGATGGCTGAGGCTCGTGGCACAGGTGGTGGACTCTACAAACGTGCTCCTCCCACTACAATGGATTCACTGATTGAGAGGGCACTTGAACCTGAAAGTGTGGTGGGAGTGTCAGACATTGACACCTCCAATCCTGCAGGCTCCAGCCAAGGTATGTCATTTTCCTGTCCATTTCTGCCCCTAACATATTGTTTGTAAGTCCTCAAGTACAACATCTTAACAAACACATTTTCACAGAGGTGTTTGCTGCACTTTAGCAGTGCTGTATGGGAGTTGTACATTTTTATTTACATGGTTTACTGTATGCTGATAATAAAACTACACATATACATAATCTCCATGTCACAAACACATAAATCACTTTTTCAACAATATTACCCAAATGTATTACCATTTATTTTCAATACCTATATACATACATTTCCACAGATCACACCCAGGATGGGTCTAAAACCATCAAGGCTGATGAAGCAGATGACATGTGGAAATGGAGAACAGCATAATTTCTTCTCCTACGCCCATTACTTCTACTTCAGCTACTATGAGAGCAAACGTGTCCCACACCCAGACTTTGAGGAAGGTGATGAAGAGCTGTCACAAAGCAGGAACACAACATCATCTGTACGTAGGACACATAGACACTGCAGAGTCCACATTGATAATGTTTCAGAAGACATGGCAGGCAGTTCCCCATTGTTTGGTGGCCTGGAGAAATCCATCATCACATTACAGTGTCTGCAAGCCAAACAGATAATAACTGTTAATTAGCATATGCAAAGCATTTCAAGGTCAGTGCTGCAATTGCAGAAAAGTCAAGACTGTTGGTTTGCTGCCATGGAGAATGAGCAACGTCTGCAAAGATGCAGGCATGAGCAGCACATGGCAATCTGTGATGCTTTCACTAAGTGTATGAATCAATTGGCCGTTACCGCAACCACTCTTCCCTGGAGAACTGTCAATATCAAAAGCGACATGCGGCACACTGTCAAGATGTTGCACGCGGGCTGGTCCAAGTGACCACAGCTCTGGAAAACCTACACACACACACCCTGTCCCCAACATTTTGCTGCCCTCTGAAAGTGAAGACTGCTCTAGCCTCAGTGCGACATCCGTGCCAGATGGATGCCATACCAAGCAAACATGCTGACACTCATCCGGAAAAGAGATATCCCCACCTCCACAGTCAAGTCCTGCTGAGAAGGCAACCAACACAATAGGCCGTAAAAAGTGACTTTTGTAGACACTCCAATGTGTGAGACTACTTTGTTATGCTTGTATTTTCAAACTTTGTTGCTTTGTTTAAAAAAAAAAAAAAACACATCCTATAAAGATACAGTTGATGAAGAATTACATTGTTAGAACCTGAATAAAAGGTTAACTTGCAGTCTTGCACAAAACACTAGCATCATGCGTGTTGTGTATTTCTACATTCTTACCTTAAAATGAATTATTCGTGATCTGTGCGTCGAGCTCGACTCTCTACTGCATGTGTCCCGTTCAGCTGAATCAGTACTGGTGGTAGTTCATCATCTGAGTCTGATTCAAGCTCTATGTTGATGTTGTGCAGACCCTTCCTCATGGCTGTGTTATGGAGAATGACACGTGGTTATGATTTTAC
The DNA here is from genome assembly GCF_031143425.1 of Pleurodeles waltl. Lineage (NCBI taxonomy): Eukaryota > Metazoa > Chordata > Amphibia > Caudata > Salamandridae > Pleurodeles > Pleurodeles waltl. The sequence goes on from NC_090445.1 coordinate 515,888,211, forward strand.
AGCAGGTCTTTTATCTTTAAAGTAGTGCTTCACCAGTTTTGTGGAGACATCTGAATCAGGACTTGAGTATTCCAAAGATACGTTCAATTATTGATTGATTTATCGTATGTGCCCTGTTGTACTGCCTTTCACTTCTGGTTCTTGGATGCAGGTATGGCATCAGTTTCCTAGGGCAAAAGGCATATGCACTTTCTCCCAAATAATATGAGGCTAGATTTTTAAGTCATTTTACAGACACACTGTATGAATTGAGTTTGCATTTCTTTCACCAAGTAAAAAGTCATAGCCAAAATCACCCTGAGACAGATGGTCCTTTATTTCACTGTGGCGGCACATGAAGTCATGTGCTGCCTGGGAATCTGGCTACAAGGTAAGTTATAATACATGAGGCATCACACACGACCTGTGCATTCAGTGAACATGTGCTTATTCTGTTTCTATATTAATTTTCAGAGGGAGATCATATGGCAATGTGTGTGTTATCAACACAACCAATTACTTTGGGATACTGTGCTACCTTGTAAAACATTAGTTTGGTTTGTTGTAAATTTTAGGGAATTTCTTGAAAATAGATTGTGTTTGGTTTACTTTGCTAACCGTGATGTCCAGAAACCTGTGGTAAAGCCTAGAAAAAACATTTTGTGAAATCCTAGGAGAGCAGGACTACTCTAGGGAGCTAGATTTAACTGAGCATAGAATGCATCTAGTTTCAGATTCAAGGCTGAGTGAAAATGCCCTCGTTGTCTGCAAAGGCTGTATTGATCCAAGTCTGATTGAACAAGTTAACCAAGGCAGGTGAAAAATGTTGGTAAATCAATTGATGAAGAGGGAAGACTGCTAATCACAGATATATTTTACAGATGATAGTGATTTAGTAACTATTATAAGTACAACAAACAATGTAATTGATTTTAGAATAATCTTTAATGGCTAGTTGGTATTAAGATTTTTGTATGCTGTTATTTGTTCATTATTTGCAGTTTATTTGTTTACAAACTGTTCTGGTATTGTGAAGTTATATAAACCAGGATACTGAAGGTAATTTTCTGTGTCCTTTGGGAATTAAGTGAGAGGGAGTGTCCTTAAATGTTTCTGAAACCCACTTATGGAAATTTAACTTCATAAAATTGAAGTCATTCCCGATAGATGAGGAGACATTACTGTGGCTTAGTCACAACACTACATGTAGTTGTTTTATTGCTTCCGTGTCTGAGGTTATCTGTTGGCAATATAACTTGTTATTCCTGGGCTTTCAAACACCTCTGTCCACAGCACGATCCTCTACTAATCTGCCTTATAGTGATAAAAAGTTAAACTATTTATGAAAGAAAATCAGCCAGATGAACAAAACGAGTACATTTCCATTTGGGCTATTTTTTGTTTTTGGACATTACTTCAATTACCACACAAGTTCTCCAGTGTATGAAGTGGTTGTAAGGAAATGCTTCTTTTTGTATGGTCACGCCCAAGCCTTTATACTGATGCTGCTGGGTTTTCGACTTTGAGAGTGCACTGAGGCCTCCTAACCAGACTGCACGGCCTGTACCCCTAACCTTCAACTAGTATGCCGAATTGTCTCTTACCCAATTGGCTTAGCTAACTTACCTGTAATTCTGTAGTTGATGGTATCCAGGGCATGTAAGTTAGTGAATCCCTCCCAGGGAGTGAAGCACTGGTTCTGCCACCCTGGGTGAGACACGAGTAAAATGAATTCCCAGGCTGCCATTTGCAGGCAAGAGGGTGTTTTAAAATGCTAACACAAACTTTGCCATTTAAAGCAATGACGAAGCCATAGGTATTTGTGTAAGTCAATCCTGTGGCAGGCCTATCGAGCCCTAAGGCAGAGTCCAACATATCCCATGCACAGCACATGTAGTTTTACGTGTTCCGAAAGTAAAAATGCGAAATTGTTGTTTTTATTTGAAAAAGCTTGGTTTCTCAATTGGCGAGTGTAGAATTACACTTTGACCCATGAGCTGTACTCTGGAACGGTGCTACTAAAGTGAGTCATCCAAAGTATCAAACAACTAGTTACATTTAGCCCGACTTGATTCTCAGGTTGAAATGAATGCAGCAAGTTGTGGTGTGCAGCTGTAGCAAAGTTGCCACTTTGTAGCCTTTAGTCCCCTATGCCCATACTGGTTGTACAAGGCTTCTTGTCGCCAAGACAGCATTGTACCCTTCTGGGGAGACGTGCTAATGACTCCTAGCAAAGGATACAATAGGGCCCCTCTCTGGAAGTAGATGTAGATGTCATCCTCCTGCAGGAAGCCACACAGGCGTTGTCCCAAAAGGAGAGCTTTAAAGGAGAAGCAACCTTTGAAGGGCAAATGGGTAACACTTAGGAGATGGGCTGCTCCATTGTCCAAGCAGACAAGCTGGTACTTGGGACTGGATTGGGGAAAGAAAATCCTAAACTGTTTTCCATGGGCATGTAGCCCCTTTTGGAAGCCACACCTCTGGGTTGGGCTATAGAATCTTCACAAATGGGAAAAGGAGCCCTCCATATTGGAAGTTGCCTGAATGGGGCATCCTGGGATGCCCAGATGCCACACTTCACAGGAAGTAGTCACCAGGTGGGAGGGAACATGGTCTCCCATTGGCTACTAACCACATCCTACACTGAGGGCATTTTCTTAGCATACATAGGGCACCCTTGGCACCACAAATTCAGATATTGGCTGGACTGGGAAAAGGACTGCACTGCCGCACCATGGAACAGGCAAAGAGGCTGCACCAGCATAGACTACACTTGCTGAACCTGGTGGCTAGGAAAGGACTGTGCCTTCTGTGTCCTGCTTGTGGGGAAGTCATCTCCAGAGCGCAACCAAAGCCAAGAGACTCTAAGGGTCAGTGAATTGGCCTGTTCACAGCACTGGGACACAACAGCTGAGAAACCTGCTGGGGTTCATTAGAAATGCATAATCTTCAATCCTTGGTCAACCACCACCATGCAGCAGCAGTTGGGACCAGATGTATAAAGTTGCACCCGAGTTCACTGAAACAAGGAGAGCTGTTGGAGTGCAGCTGGGACCTCCAGAGGACGAATTATAGCCCTGGAACGATTGGTCTGTGACCACAATACTGGGCAACTGGTAGTCCAGTGGTGACTGGAATTCTGCCAGAACTGATAGGACTTGGTGGGAGGTTGACCACATGACCACGACCGCCTCAACCCCTTCATGGATCGAGAAGTGATCGCAGCAAGAGCACAGTCTACCACATCACATCCACAGCATCGTTTGAGCAACTTCAGCCTCCTTCATACCTTGCATCAGGACCACTTTCATAGGAAAGCCCTGCAAAGGATGCAAGTGCCTGGAATTGACTGGGGACTGCTACATCTCTTTGAGGTAACTGTTTCTACGAACCTTGCTGGTACCCGTGACTAGCTCCTCAATTAATTTGGTGGTCTAAAGTGACTCCAAGTAACCGCATTACACCTGGCTCAAACCTTTTAGTGAAAGAGTTTTTAAGTGTCATAGATATTTGAGTTTGCCGCTGCTTTGTCTGCAATTGAGTGAAATTATTTTATTTATTATATCTTGTAAATTTCATGTCCATGCAACTCTCCTATGGATCTTTTTTATTGCCCCTGTTGTTATCTCTGTATGGGCTTGTATCCATGTCACCGTACTGCCCATCAGTTTGGTTGGTTTGTGTGCTTGCCTTTTAAAATTCGCTTAATTTCATTTGTGAAAGGCATGCGCACATCATGCCTTTTCTGGTGTTTAGCCCACCTCGAGCGCATCGGCCAACTACTGAAAACATACGAGGCTCCATGTTTTCCATATTGTTTCTGGACTATTTTTTCTCTTTATTTCGCAGGCAGCACCTCACTGGGCAGTAGTCGAGCGCTTTGCATGGCATCGACTCTGTTACGTGGATAATTGCACTTTCGCCTGAACGTTTCACTGCTGGCAAACTTCTGTTTCCTTTTGTGTGTTTGCTTTTTGCTCATGATTGCCGTCTGCTCGCTAATGTGAAACTGTTTAATTTTTCAGTTTATGTGGCCAGAAAAGTCCAGTTAGGAGTTTACAACGCTAATAGCTTTAACTGGCGTAAACGCGAGACCCATTGCATTGCAAATGCTTGTTCTATGATAGCTACTGCTGCATCCATAAGTCTGTACTGTGTGCTATAAGCGTGGTCACGCTTGTTCCTTCTTGTTGTCTTTGTGTAAAAGCTAAGTGGAGTTTAGCAAACATGAAATTAAAAAAAACTTACATTTGTATAAAGCCTGATGTGTCATAATACAACCTAATGATTTGTATTTATTTGAGTTGTAGCTTTATTTCAACAGAAACTCCTGTGTATAGCAAAAATGTAAAAAGCCTGGAGTGCCTTATGTGGAATAGAGACATTGCTAAAATAGTACGATACGACTACCTACTATATCTTAACGAGGGTATCTTAAGTCTCTCGTCAGGTTGAGTGGTTTCCTACCTTTTCTGAGCAGTTTTTAGCTGAAGGATCCTTGGAGTGGGTTCCTTATCTGAGTTTGAGTCGCAGCACATTCCATTGCATTGTGTGCATGGAGCTGAAATGATTGCAGCCACTTAATGCTTTTTGGTCCCTCTTAATTTATTTTTGCTTCATTAGCATGCTGAATTTGACTTGATTGTATATTCACTAGAGTCTTAAATATACAGGTAATGGCAGGAGACCAAATCTGCTTATCGTATTCAGTGTGCTTTTTATTTTGTTGTGATTTACTATTCCATTCTTTTTCTTTAGCTCCATTGTTCTTATTACCTTCCTAATCTTAAGTGATTGTGATGATCTGCCATGTTATTTCGAGCCCTTCTAGCACTATTTCTAGGACTTTAGTTTGTGTAAAGGAGCTTGGGTAGTTACAGACCTGTTGTAATTTGTTCCTTCTTAGCTAAAGAGGGATATGACGTCTGCAAGGAAGTTCTAGTAACTGCTAACTCCCCCTCAACAGGAGTTGCAAGGTTCCCTTCTGACCAGTTACTCGGAATTCTAGATATAAAAATGCAAATGTTGCTTACATTAAGATTTTTAAAATGCTAGATGTTCTAGAACTGTTAACATTTGGCACCCTGGACCGGAAACGTTTCTTGGAACCATTAGCATTTTGAGAAATATGAAAACCTTTTGACGTGTGCTATAGAATTTAAGCTCCCTAAACTCAAACGCAAGTGTGGCTTTTGTTCTGTCATACATATAATTGGCAGAAGAGGACCAAATAGCTTTGCTGGTCCTCCATTATGTTTTTCCCAGAAAAGCAAAATAAACCACTTGAGTTCTGCAGTGGGAATCTGGGATGAACAGTGAAGTGTTTTTTTCCCCAAGACCTACCCTTTATCTTGCTTGCATTTGTCATTAGACTTCTTCTTTATAAGTTACATTTTTGTTTAAAAGGATCTAACACACAGAGCTGGGGTAATAGCAGGGACACCAAAACACAAGCAGCACTTAGAGCCCCCAATGGTTAAAGATCAGCAGGAGCAATTGTCAAAGCAATTGATTACAGCTGAAGGACGATTACTAGAACAAGGAGTCAAAGGCAGACACCCACAATTTGGACCTAAGCAGAAAGGAAGAGAGAAGACGTCTTGAGATGTTAATTGAAGATACCAGTGAGTGGAATAGTACCAAAAGCATGGAGACCAACTAAGCGAAGGAACAGTCATGGAGATGGTTATTATAAGGCAAGTGAAAAGTCACTAAACACGAGGAAGGAGCATATTTCTTGACATGTTGTACAGCTGCAGTCATGTAATGTAATGAATGGACCAGTGAGTAGAAAAAAAACTCAGTTGGCGACTGAGACTTTTGCTACTTTTTAGATGGCAAAGGAGTGCCATCTGATACCATTTGCCAGTGCAAGATGCAAATATTACTGACAGACTGAAAAAGGCCAGTTCGGGGAGAATAAAGGTTAAAAGTATGCAGAGGGTGGCCAGTAAAAAAAAAAAAAAAAAAAAACTACCAGGGTAGAACTGGTAAAGTGAGGATAATTGTATATAGTACTCCTATAGCAGGCATGTAAAAGATGAGGGACGCTAGTTTGATTACAGTAGTGCAGGAAGTTAGTGATTTTGGCCGCACAGAAAAAGTATAGAATCACAATGTGTAGACCATAAATATGGAAATGGAAGGTTTGAGGATAGCGTCTAAACATCTTACATTTCAAAGCTTGTGGAGAAAATCCCTAAAGAGCAGGTGCCAGCTTCCTTCATAATCCAACACCCACTTAGTCATCCCAGGAAATGGTGTGTTTACTAGTAATTAAAAGGAAACCTACTTCGGGCTGGGCAATACTATCTGAGACGGAGGACGTCCATTTGGTTCTATCACTACGCCTAGCTCTTTTGCATGATATGTCTGACTTAAGTCGTTCCCACTAAGCACAGAAAGAGGTGGGTAGTGACAAGACTTGCAACAGCAAACCTGTATGTTCTACAGAGATGGAGGAATACTTCTGTTCTTAATGGGAGAGAGTGGTTGACATAAATGCTGAAAATTGCAGATTGTGAACGGGTCGTCTACAAAGTTAAGGCTCAAGTGGACCTACATGCACGGATGTGGAGCCCCTGCTGAGTCCTGATAGTCGACCAACATACTCTCTATTTCTCGCAATAGGTATATGTCAAAGCACGGGATGCCTACTGGCTGGCTTGGGGGCTAAGTGCATGGAGATTGTCAGATGCCTTGAGAGTCCAGGAAGCCTGATATCAAAATGAGCATTATTTTGGGAGATTATTTTACTGTATTCTATTGTACTTTTAAATCAGTCTTGTCAGGATGGGATGCTGGGCCTATTGTTACTTTGGTTTTTCATATTTGTTAACTTTCCTTTTTCTTTTCTTGTTTGACATGAAAATCATTAAACAATTTTTTATTTAAAAAAGGAACCTACCATTGTTGGAGAGAGCTCGTCAAGTGTCCATGTTCACAAGGTCCTTTGTACAGCAAGTTGCTCTACAGCGCTACAATTTATTCTGGCTATTTCTACATTGCACGTGATTTTATGCTGTCTATGATGGTTAAGCTTAGTTCTGTGATGGAGATTTTACATGTTGCTGGCTAAGAAAGGTGTGCAGTCGTCAACTGCTGTACTATTTACTATTCACAGAAGCTCATCACATATCCCTATTATGACCATTTCCTGTACAGTGTGTAAGGCATCTCGGATTTTTAAATGTATTACTGAATACACTTGACGAAGGGTAGTACTCTGTCCTTGTACTTTCATGAGCTAATGTTGAGCCAAAGCAGGTTTCACTGAAGAAACGCAGTCCTTGCTTAACATGGAGATAGTTCACCACGCCATCTGTTTACCTACAGCTTCAAATCAAGCATCTGACATAAAAGAATAAAACACCAGTGGTCTTGAAACCATTATTAAGCATTTGGAAAAATTAAACTCCTTTTTGCACATTCATGTTGTTTTGCTTTACTGTTAAGTAGTAAAAGACCAGATAGATTAGCATCATCCCTACTTTTTTTTTTTTTACTATGCACTGTACAGGAGTATGATAGAATTACAGAGTATTCTTCAGACACGCCAATTTAGAAGACCCACTGATCGATCATATCTTTGTTTTCTGGTACTAAAATTCACAAGTACCATTCTGGAGATATTGTTGTGAAATTCAACTGTGTCAAACAGTTCACTGAAACTGTGTAATCTATGTCGGCTCGTCTGGCAGTGATAGGAAGTGTATTAGAAGACACCTATTATTACTTATAATCAGGGTCACTGGAATTATGCAGCAGGGAAGGGCCACATTATGCTGCAAAGTTACTAAATTATGCTGCCCGAAATGAAAATAATGCAGCGTTATGTGGCACATTTGCAATAGTATTACCGCATTATTTAGTTGTTTTTACAGTTAACACTGTGTGCATATAGAAGCAATTTAACACTCAAAATTGGCCATAAACAACATAAAGGTGAACTGTCAGCTTTTGCAAAGGGCCTTCCACTGTGTGGCAACACGTGTTGCTGCGTTTTTAATAACTTTTGAACTGTTTGAGCTCGAAATAACATTTTCTTGTTGTTAAAATATGCAGAGTATGCATCAAGTGATGGACCATGTGGCAAATCGGTAATTATTTGAAAAAACTCCGTGGCTGCACAATCTTATAATTCCAGTGGCCCTGCTTGATAATCTGTTACAGTCCTCAGTGGCCAGACATTGAGGTGAAGAATCGGTTATGCTTATTTACCAAAGCAGATATTTGGAGCCTGTTGCAGTTTAGTCCATTTTACCTTTGAGAGGCTTCATAATGTGGGCCAGGTGCAAAACCAACATAAGCAAATCATATTTAGAGAAACATGATACATTAAATCAACAAAAAACGAGAATAAGTCCAAAATGCTGGGCAAAATTAGGCTTAATTAAATTTAAAACATCTGTGAATTAATATTTAAGTCTGTAGGGCTCTAACTCGAAGTATCCCAAGATTTACCTAGTTATTGGTTAAACGAGCAATAACATCTAATTATATTTGTGAAAAGAATTGGTCAAGCACTCACAATTTCTTAACAGTGCATCTAGTAGGTTCCCAGTACTGCAGTTTCAGGTGATTGTGTTGGTATGGCCAAATCTGGGAGAAACATGGATGGATTTCACTTCTTGTGTCATTGCATTTTAAATAAAGAAATTGGATCTAAAGTTATGGGATTTGAGTTTATTAATTTCCTAGGGAGGATTTCTGGCAGAATATTCTTGTGACTCATTTATAGATGAGGTATCGGAGGTAGAGTGGAAAAAACCTGCTCGGATAGTAAATCTCCAGGGGTGAAACCACAACTTCTGATTGAGGCTTATAGCTGAAGATTTCTCACCTTGCTCACCTTGTAAATACCTCCAAGTGGCAATCTCAATCCAGAAATGCAAAAAGCAGTGAGCCTGTGGACCAATAGTTGGTACCGTGTGACTCCATGCCAACTTCGTTCCACTCTGGAAGTGCAAGCCTGGCCGCATCTAACCACTGTCTGTGCATGCTAATGTCAGTTCCTTTCTTTATGTGCCTTCAGACTTGCATCCAAATCTGTTCTCCTTTTCTTCGTTCCTTTAAGAGAGATTTTTCTTACGGTTTTCTCTTAAATTCTTCCTTTTTGCAAGAGAACATGGCATTGCCCAAAACTAAAAGGTTTACAGCTTGTAGGAACTGTTGCAAACAAATGTCTGCGACAGATCCCACAAGTATGCCTCTTAAGTTTGGGTTCGGTGCACAACTCCAAGGCCTGCGATCACTGCGGCCAGATTAATCCAAAAGCTATCCAAGAATGCTAAGTGAAGCTCTGATTAGCAGAACATCGCAAGATGCCACACAGGTTCTGATCCTGGGTTGAAAGCGATGAGTCCGTTCCAGGGGTACAGAGCCTCCTGACGCTGACTTAGGACCCCACACCACCTAGCTTGTTACAGAACCACATGACAATAGTGTTGTCTGCGAGAACCTGCATCAGCCTTCCCACCAGATGTAGATTGGAGTACCTACCACACAAAGCAAAATGCCTTCCACCAGTATGTCAGTAAATACTGTGTCCAAAAAAGCTTTTTTTTTTTTTTTTTTTTAAATCTACCAGCCCCAAGTCCATCGACAAGCATTTCAGAGGAGAACAACAAGGAGGAGTAGAAGAAAAGGACAAAGAGAAAAGTAATTTACGCAGTCACATGAACATTTAGTTATTAATATATCTCCCATGACATTAACTACACAACCAAAAAACGATATTGAACAAAGGCCCTTCTTTCATTCCAACACACAAAATGAGCCTTTTTAAATTTGAAATTTCTTTCTTTAAATTCATGTGTAATTTACGCCTTAAATATCTTTTCAACACGTTGGGAAAAGAAGAAGCAGGGCAAGCTGTTGGAAGATCAAGAAGTTTAAACTAAAACACACTTCTATGTCTCGCATTTCGCATTAAGCATTATATACATTTGAGGTATTTGTAAGGATTTGAAATCTCGTAATTACAAATAAAATGTGAAAACAATTTGGGGAGTGCTTAATGCCCTGGCCAGTAAGCAATAAATAATCTTCCAGACGGCAGATAAAGTTGGAGGATTGATAGTTATGAATACTGAATTTTATGATTGCAATGTTGAAATGTAAGGAATTCAGATATATACCTGTTACTAGATTCTGATTACACTACATTTTTTTTTACTGAAGATCCTGGATCAGATTTTCAGCATTTGACATGGATTAGATCAGTGAAAAGATAAGACATCTTTTGAGAATTGAATTTCCTCGAAGATCTAAAATTATTCATTCCCTAAAGTACTCAAAAATCTGTTAGATCCTCCTATCTGGCCGATTGTTTTGAATGAACCAGTGGGTCAGTATACAGATGTCTTCTTACAATCAATAGTGCAAGAAACAAGTTCTTATATTGAAGATACAACTGTTTTTTAATAAATTACCTAAAGGAACACCAGAAGAATTTTGGCTGTGCACCATTGATGTAAATTCTCTCTATACCTCCATACCATACGAGTAAGGAACGGAAGCTGCTGAATGGGCTCTATTACCAAAAGGTAGGATTGGCACCAATAAAGAGTTTTTGTTGGAATTGCTGCATTTGTCTTTACGTCATAGTTGTTTCCAATTGAGAGAAAGATTCTTTCTTCTAAAAATTGTACCTCTATGGGTTTTTCTGCAGCACCGCACTATCCAATGTCTAAATTTGAGACACTACATTTTTTAACAGGATTGGAATGACAATTTATCAGCCTATTGTTCACTACACTGATGACATTTTCATCATTTGGAGCGGTACAAAGGAGAATTTGGAAAGTAATATTAGAATACCCCACATGAACTGTAATATTCAGGTCAGGCATCAAACTGTAAAAAAAACTAAAGTTCTGTTTGTGTTGGTAAGTGTAGTGGGATCAGAAATCGATACATGTGTATAGGAAACCAATGAATAAAAACAAGATCTCCTTTTTAAAAGTTCTCATCCAATACCATTGAAAGAAAATGTACCTAGTTCTCAGTTCATGCACGTCAAAAGAAACTAGTCCAGAAGAATGTGCTCCTACATTGGCTATATAAAAGGACAAATGTCCCAAAAAAAATGTCTACATTTTTAATCAAATGTCCTGTCATTAAGAAGGTAATCAACAAGAGGTGGGAGTTATTACAGACATAATTTATTTTTTTTCAAGGGCTGTTTAAAGAAAAACCTTTGTATACAAATGTTTCAAAAACCTCATGAAAATGTTGACCTATGATGTTAAAAAAAGAATCTGCCAGAGGCGGAATTGGGACTAAGAAGTGTAATAATGTAATCACAGGCAACGTTGTCATAAAACTGAAAAAAGCTTATAAAATTCCTTTAAGATTTTCTGTTGATTGTAATAGTCAAAATGTCATGTACACTTTAAAATGACCATGTGGCATTTTGTATGTGGGAAAAACTGAAAGAAAGATAAAGACACAGATTTAGGAACATAAAAGCAACATACCTAACCAATATGAAAAATTCAGTGTGGCTACATACTGGATGGAAATTGGTCATATATTTGTCAATTGAAATTTCAGATTCTAAAAATTGGAGTGTATGATCCAAGTATTTATAAAAACAAGACTTCTTCTGCAGTAGTGGCTGCTTGGCCATAATTGGACCAGCAGCAGACCCCTCTCCCTAACCCACCAAATTTGACAGTGGTGGCAGACGTGTCACTGCTAGTTTGGGAAAGCTCTATAGGAGAGGTGGAGATCAGTGGATTTTGCTCTCCAGCAGGGAACTTCCTCCCCATCAGTTTGCTGGAGTTGTGGGCGATTTCCTTGGCGTTGATGATGTTCTTTATCTGTCAGAGAAGGTTGATGCATCTTCTTGCAGATAAATACTATTGCCTTGTGGTTTTGCAATAAGCAGGGTGATGTGAGATCCTGAGTCCGTGTCAGAAGGCTCTGTGCCTCTGCAGCTGATTCAATCGTTACGCCATTTCACTGATCGTATAGCACCTGGCAGGATCTTTAATCACCATGGAGGACAATGTTAGCAGATAACACCTAGCGAATTACAAATGGCAGTTACACCCGGTGAAGTGTCAGGACATCTTCCAGCAATGAGAAGAACCTTGACTGGATTTCTTTACCATAAAAATGCAATGTACTACTTTTGCAAGCTTGAGTTTCCAAAACTTTGCCCTCGGAGACGCATTCCGCATACAATGGAGCATGAAACTTTGATATGCATTTTCACTTCAGACCGGTCTTCTATCACAGCAGCATGGCAGGGCTTGTGCAACCTGCATCTCTATGCTGTGAAATTGAGTGGTGGCATTTGATCTCCCTTCCAAAGTCATTGGTGTAATTCTGGCTGCCAGGCATCCTTCTGTGAAATCAGTATACGCTGAGCACTGTATTAAGTTTACTTGGTGCAGCACCTGCCAGAAGGAGCTGTTGCAGTCCAGACTGTTGGATGTCTTGTTGGTTTCCTTCTGTCCCAGGAAGGGCTTGTAGTCAGCGCAGTTAAAGGTTACTCGTCCCCCCAAGAGATCCCTGAGCTTTTACATTGATCACTCTAAAGAACATCAGGTGGACCTTCAGCTCTTTGTTGGGTTCTCTTGGGCAAAGTGATGCAGAAGCTGACCTGTTCTGCATTGACTAAGAAGCATCCTGCAACAGGGGTGAGGGCTCGATTCCATCACAACAGATGCTGCTATTGCTGTTTTGGAACATGGAGTGCCTGTCATGGATATCTGTCAGGCTGCTACATCGGAATCAGTGCACACATTCGCAAAGCACTACTGAGTTGACAGACTGGTTCACAAGATGGGCAGTTCACCTGTTCAGTCCTGCGAGACTTTTTGATCTGAGCTGTTCCACCGTCCTGCCACCTTGGGAGGTACTGCATTGGGATCTATTCACAAGGTGTAGAATTTGCAGTTAGAATTATCCGTCAGAAGAACAAACTACTATCTTCAGTAATGCTCTTTCTAGTGGGTAGTCTATCTAACCACAGATTGCTCACTGTCCTACCACGTGCCCTGTTCTGTAGAATAGACTCCTTTTTCAATCTAAATAGTTCGTAATTCATGATTCGCTGCTGATGGCTTTCCCCCCTGAGGGCGCAGACAAGCTTCCAAAAGAATCTGACGTACCCACAAATTAATGGTGTTTATATACTGTTCTGCTAGCCACTTCTGAAGTGTTGCTAAGTCAGCTCAAAGTTGTACTGTGCCACCGCAGGAGCACTGCTTGTTGAGCTTACGGATCCAGTGTGGCACCTGGGGATGTTTACGAGATGAAAAATCTGTGTTTGTATAATGTTACTGAAGTTAAATAATTTGTTTGAAGGTGGAGGAACCAATGCGTATTTCAGGAGGGGTCATGGACTTCAGATCCTAGCGGGTTAAGCCATGGCCCAGGTCTGCATCCTAGTCATGTGGCATTTTATAGTTTAGCTTAGAAAAAGGATTGAGTCAGATGGACTGTGACAGTATCTGTCTGCAGTGCCAGTCTCCGGGTTACATCACTGTACGACTCTAATGTAAATTTTGCCTTGCATTTTGATCTGCGTAGTAATCGTAGGGGAAATGCCTGGTCAGTTTGAGGTGAGGTTTTATGAGACAATTGAACTGTATGACTTTGTTTTTTAAAAAGGGTATGGCATCCGAACACTACATATAGGGAAACAATGTATTTCATTTATGAGATTGGACGCAAGTTCTAGATAGATCATGCACGTGCTCTTTGCTGGTAGAAAGAATATTGGTTCGGCCTGCGCACCTCCTTTGGGGAGGATTCAGTAGCCATGGTCAGAGGCGAGAAGGGCACAGATTTGAGCATAGTATATAGCGATTGCAACAGTAGTGGGAGACGCTCTCAGAAAGTGTATTCCTGATGGTACTTATACCTGCTTGTTCCTCATCTTTTGATCATCCCCAGGCACCAGACTGGATCTGGAAATGTCTTACTCTGCTCTCCTGCATCATGAAGGGGTGTCGACTCCATCTGGATGGTGAAAGTGGAGTTGCAGGGATGTTACTGGAGCCATATAGTGCTCACTCTGACATCCTGACGTCAGTTCTGTTTCTCCCCTGCCTTTTGAGGAAGGGCCAGAGCATCTCTCAGTTTTGTGGTGATTTTTTTGCTCTCAAAAATATATTTTCTTACCTATATATTGCAGTGTTTTAGTGACATTTTCACACAAAATAAATCTGGGTTTAAGCCCCATCACAGGTGTAACGGCCAGGTGTTGATCAGACCAGACAACAGTTGCGTTTAGGCTCAAAGCTTGACTTCAAGATCGTGGGTGCAGTGAGTGACAGCACCTGCCTGCAGGGTGTTTTCTGGGATCCCCTTTTCTCCCCCTCCGGAGGGTTGCCATCAGGAGGCACACTGTCATTGGCCTCCTGACAGCTTCTTTGCCTCTGTGCCCGCATCTATAATATGGTGCTGGCGCAGAGGCAAATGGATCCCCTCATTTGCAAGGGGCCATGCCCGCATGCAAATGAGGGAACACCCTCTGGTGATATTGGTGGCACTATATATTTCTCAGTGATATCTAGATTACAGAAAGGGACACACACGCACCTGCGGCCCTTTATGCAATACCAGAATGCCCCGGGGGAACGCAAAGCGGGTGCACATTCCCGTTGCGCCCTTGGGGCACTTTGTATAATAAGGCCCCTGGGCTGTATTATGAAAAATGCTACAGCGGCTCAATGGGTAGAGTGCACGTGTTGTTTGCATCTACAGAGCACTTTCGTGTTACAAAAAGAGCCTCAGATGCTTATGCAGCCCACTCTGTAATGCAGATTGTGTTGGCATACAGCTCAAGGAAGTGTTCCGCCATTTGCATGGTGGGGGGCGGGGCATGACCTTGTGCAAATGAGAGAACTCTTTCCCTATGCACTCGTGCCATATTAGAGATATGGCACAGAGCCAAAGAGGCCATCTCGAGATGCACTGATTGTGCACCACATAGGAGGCACACAGCTGGGGTGCACCATGAGGGCACCCCTCGAAAGGATACAGAGGCTCTATGGGTGCCCCAGACATCACCCTGCCGGTGGGCTCCCTTACCGCACCCTCCTTCAGATGGATCACTGCACCCTTTGATGTGCAGGCCAGGAGCCGTCTGCAGAATGAGAAGTGGGCTTGCAGCTTAACATAGCTGGCATGCCTTACACTATTGTGCTAGTGTCTAGTCCAATGCAAACACACTAATTTGATCTGTGTGATTAATGGCGGTCGGTTTTGTTTTCTATAACGTTTTATTAAGGACAATGTCAGAACACTGTTGGAACTGATCATATGTAGTGCATTGATATGTGACCAGGAGTAATGTATGACTGTTATTTTCTTGGATAATAGAAATATATATTTTTCCATAAGTCATTTGGTACGCCTTTTCAATAACATTGGATGTTTCATTCTATACAAGTTGGGTTATTATGCCAGCTGGATTATGAATATGTTAAAATTACTCTTTCAGGTGCCCTTTGCTTTATGTGCTGTCTCAACTACGCAGAAGGCATCACATTCATATTAATAGTGCGCAGTGCATCTGCACCCGGTGGACCCAGTTTAAGGTGCACCGCACTCCAGAACAAGGCAGTGTGCCCTATCTGCAACCCTTGCCCAGATGTACAGTTGTTTAAAATGGTAGCATTAACAAATATACTTTTTACTGAAGTCCGTTATGCTGAGCAAGAAATGCTACAGTACAAGAACTTTTTGCCAACTGTTTTGCATGAAATATGGAAATATGCCTTTGAGTTGAATGTTAAATTCTCATCTGATGCAATTCTTTAACTTTTCTAGTTAGTTTTCAGCTAACGGTGATATATTTTTCCTTTGTTTCTAGAGTGAATTTCAAACTGCCAAGGAATTTATTCAAATTATAGAGCATGCAGAAAATGAATACCAGGTAAAACATTGATATCTTCCTGACTGAAAAAAGTAAATAAAGTAAATGGCTAATCAAAAAGTGAAATCGGTCTGAGTGCCGTTGTAGAAGTAGTATTACAAATAAAAATAAATAATACTAATCAGTGCCTTCTTGACTTCATTGATCACGTTAAAAGTAGGGTTGAATTTAAGCAGATTATTTATTTTGTGCATTATGTTCTCTTAGGCAGCATTTAACACTTGGCTTAAGATTTAATACAACTTAATATAGAAAATTCACAAAATAGAGTAAGAGATTCTTTGTGATTAGAAGAAGAGCTGCGATATTGGAATGTTGTCCAGGATTGGGCTCAAATATCATTTTTCGTAGTTTAAGGGGAAATGGAGGAACCGTTTTATTGTATTAATTTGCAATCTGTTAGTCATCAGAGGCCTTGTTGAGTGACACCATTAAATTCTGTACACCTTCACAGCAAGTACAGTTTTGCTAGAGAATCTGTCGTCTACTAAAGCTCACTGCCTAGAAATAGCATTTCCCTCGGAGACGTCTCACTGAAACTAAAGTGTCCTCTATCAATACTTGGTGTTTCAAGAAGACCCATTTCTGCATAAGAGGTTACAAGGAAAAAGGCACACGCCTGGATTCAGGGAATAGTTTTCTCTCTAAGGAAAGATTATACTGCTTACTGAGATGCAGTTGTTAGCAAATTTGGACAGTCTCGTTTCATATATTCTGTGTTTTACACTATTCATGAAATATTAACAGTCGAGCATCACAATTGAGTATTTCGTTCTAGCCTGCTCAGATGAGTTCTTTGGCCATTTTTCAGGGCCTACAAACCTGTGATCCTTCAGAACCTCTTGCATCATTGTGCTTGGCTTATTGCAGCCTACCATGAAAATATGTTTTATCCCGATAAGTATCAAATGCAGTCACTTCATGTTTGTTAAAAGTATGGTGAAGCAGTGCAAGATTATTTGCTTGAGGCATAAGCCACAGCTAAACTATTAGCTTTTGCGGTAGAGAATGTAACCTTTGTCATTCTTTATGCTTTGGGACAAGCAAACCTAAAGAGACTGATGTAGTAGCAACAAGGTGGGAAGCCTGCCATCTCTCTGAAGGTCGTATGTGTAACTAGGTTTCGTGGGAAATGCAACAGTTTTTTGTGGGACTCCAGGCAGCTCATAGCAGCTTGAATCTAGGACTTCCAGGCGATAGTGACTGAAGCTTTGCTGTTGCTGAGACAGGTGATATACGTAATCGGTGCATACTTTGGAGCATGTGCGTGATTTTTCATGGCCATGCGCTGTTTTTAATGGCTAGTGGTGGCTGTAATCAAACTTGATGCTGAAAGAAATATCTCAAATCCTTCTTTCACAGTCCACTCGGGTCTCAAGGTGTTAGGGTGTGCCGCTTGAAGCCCAAACAACACACTAATATTTTTAGGCTCGGGACAGAAATATTTCCAAAGACTTTATTACGGAATGTCTGAGAAGCGCTACTATCGCCACTTTCTTCGGCCTCCCTTTTGGGTGCACAAGCAGTCTAAACAAACAAAACGGAAGTAATAAAAAGCAATATCACTGCGGAAGAATAGGCTCCCAACCTGCTACCTCAGTCCGAAACCCTGTCGCTCTCGCCATGATTGCATTCATTTTCGTGTTGTAGCCCTCTCTGTTAAGGGGTGGCATTTATACATTATGGGACAGAGTGCTAAAATCATAGAACAAATGCTTGTCGAATCTCGTGAAAAATTGTCTTGCAAACAATACTCCTTTCTCAAGACTTCATGAGAAAAGAAACTTGCATTGTGCTGCAAAATTGGGTAGTTCAATTTGTTTTCAGGCCTAGCAAAGGGAAGCGCATCCACTTTTAATGTTTTCAGGTTGGACCGAAGGACCAAATGGAGAGCACCGGTCCGTAAGGAAGTTAAAACCTGTAAACAAGCAGATAGTAAAAGAAATTCAGTTTTACGGCATAGTCAATGAAGGGACCTTTATGTCTGTTTTGTCACTTTGAGCACAGAATGGAATCTCTTCGGGATAGATAATGATAAAGTATGTTTTGAGTATGTCTGGTATGGTTCTCCTATTTTAGCTAGTAGATGGTTACTGAAGGGCCATCTTGGCATGGCATTGTGCATAGTTTCTTTCTTTTTTACTGCTCAGACTGCCAACACTGCTGCTCAACGTGGTAGCTATGGTGGAACTCTAAAATAATGATGCATCATGTTCAATACCACTGCTAGAAGGGTCCCCTTTTCTATGTGTAATCTTACCTTGTATTGCAAGTGTGTGCCAGCCACATTTAAGTGGGAACATGTTTTCCTTTTTCTATTTTGTCTCTTTTTTATTGCGCATGGGTAACAGGGTTGAGTGCAAGAAGGAGTCGGTGGCTAAATGAACATACGAGTGCCAGAGTGCAAAAATATAATGACTTTTATGCCTAAACTAACCAGTGACTAAATAACCAGGTAATGGCTAGACCTATTAGTAATGTCTCTGCTGGTTTCCTTCGACCTATTTGGCCAGTTTCTTTCATGTTTCCGTTTTAGGTAATTGTTTTAAAAATATGTAAATAGTTCTGAACCTTTTCAAAAGCATTTGAAAAGATATACAATGTTTATGGATTCAGTTGTGTTACCCATGACGAAAGATTGGTATTACAAGTAACTTTTTGTTGCATATTTGTTGAAAAAACAGTGTTCTTAAAGCAACTTCAAATGTGCTCGAGATCACGTACTCAAAGCAATATTTTCGTAATGCTTTTTTAGTTTTTTTTTGTAAAATGTTGTCTCCCCTTCTGACAATTTGTATAACAACGTGCAACCTCTCTTCCAGACTGCCATCAGTGAAAACTACCAGACCATGTCCGACACCACTTTCAAAGCCTTACGTCGACAGCTGCCAGTTACCCGCACCAAGATCGACTGGAACAAGATCCTCAGTTATAAAATTGGCAAAGAAATGCAGAATGCTTGAAATTAATGTTGGGAGGTTTATTAAATGTCAGTGTGCAAAAAGGAGAATAAAGAATTCTAAGTGTGGTTATTAAAGACGAAAGTTTATATAAAATGCGGTATTTTTGCAGGGGCTTTCAGAGTTAACCTATTTTCTAACCTTCTGGAGCACTGTTTGGCAATTGGTGTCTACTGTGTTTCATAACGTATGCCATGTAACTTCTTGTTGTGACTGCATTGTTGGTTGGGGAGGTCTTAACTGAGCCACAGAAACAGTGAAATTGACGATGTCTTTATTGCGGTTAGAAAATGTACTAGCAATGGAAGCCCTCATTGAATATTGACCGTCAACGATTCTGAGCATTCTTCGCTACAGTCGATACCAATTCTGGCCTTCTCATTTTTGTGACCTAACAACAGATGCCAAGATAAACATTATTTCCAAATATAAGTGATAACAAATACTTACCTTTTTGGGTTGCTGCTCACGTAGCTAGCCCTAAAACACGGGAATAACTTCTCACAAAAATAGAATGGCACAATCCCTGGAAGCACGTAAACTTTTTTTTAATATTAATATAGACACTTGTACAAAGACCACTTCAAAAGGCTCTTCCTGTGGCTGTCTCTTTTTTTTGGTGGTACATCAATTCTAGACATGTGCATTTGTATGAGTGTATGAAATATTAAAGGTATTTTTTTATATTCTTAACTCTAAAGAGATGGTTACATGTAAATGTGTGTGCATCCTTGAAAAGTGACCCTAAAAGTAAAAATGCAGACGTCTGAAAAAAATTATTGTGCTTTGCCATGTCACAAGTTACAACTGTTTGTACCACGAGGGTATGAACTAAAAAACTGTACATTCTAAATAAAAGATTTGCACCAAAGTAAAACATTCTTCTTTTCATCCTTGTACGTAATATGTGCGAGATTGTAAAGCATGGTTGAGAGGGCCATGTCCTTATATCACAACTTCAAAAAAAGAGGTCATAAGCCCGGTGCAACTGAGGACATCGAAGTAGGAGGTGGAACTCATCTCTGGTTTGTGGCCTAATATTCATGATAACCACATGAAAGTTAGTGTAAATGTCATAATCTAAAACTTTTCACTTAGTAAATAGAGATTTTCCATACATATTTCTCCTAAATTCAATTCGTTTTTTTAATTTATCTTGCGTATGTTGTTGAATGTTCGGCGCTTTATTGCTATTGTCAGAGGGTGAATGCAAGCAAGATTTAGTGGATGGAACGGATGCAGGAGTGTAAAGATCAGTGGCAGCATGTAAAATGACTTACTGAGTGCCTAAACCCATCAATGACACAAAAGGCATTTCATTTTCTTAAGCCAGACCTATTGGCATTGCCAGTGCTCGTCTGATAAGAATGTCACCATCACATATGGCATTGGAGAAGTAATGAGGGCAGGAAAGAAGGGGGTTGTCCCTTAAGACTGAATGGAAAAGAAGAAAAATAAGTTAACTACTTTTTTTTGTAGAAGATGATACCTAGCAAGATAGGACTTTCTGCACAGCAAGAAGGCAGGCAGTCACAAAGCAAACAGTTAGCCAGCCTTGGAGAAAAACAACAAATCCATAAGTACGAGGTATGTCTGAAAAATACTTTTCGAGCAGAGGTCACAACGGTGAGCAGTACTGTAGTAAAATAATGTTTGCTACATAAATACGTGACTTACGAAACTGGAGGAACAGTCTGCAGAATGAAAGAATACAAACGCATTGAAGACTATTTTACCATCATGCCTGAGATAAAAATGTCCTCATGAAGAAACCACGCTTTAACTCACGAAAAGATTAAGAGACTTCCGGCATACCAGTTAATTGTATTTAGAACCTCTTCTGCTTGCCTTCTGAAGTAGTAGCTTTTGAAAATCCACTGGAGGTACAAATCCACTGGAGGTCCAAGCACGCGTCAGTGAGAATCGATGGAAGACCATTCATAGTTCGGACCCAGGGCTAACATGAAAATCATCAAAGAAGAAGAAAATATTACTTTCGAGAGATTTGCGTTCTCTTGTTTCCCCCGAGTCGTGAACTGTTGATCAAAAAGTGGTGCTCGATGAGGGAATTAGCAACACGAGCTGTTACTGTTTACCGCCACGTTAAAGGTAATAGAGAACAATACCTGTTTTGTGAAATGGATAAGGCATTGATGCTTAACTATCCTAAACGCCCATGAAGTATGCCGGAAGAATTTTTTTTTAAGAGTTGATTTTTTTTTTTGGGTTCAGGTGACTCTGCTTCTGTTAAGCACCCTACCTCAACCAAGGCATGGCTGTAGTGGAGTCCCCCCAATAGGAATGAAGCAGAACATGGTGACGTGTTTTGATTATTAAGATTCGGACAAAATCAAGCCTACAAGCTGAAAATTAAACCTCACAACTAAATCACCCTTCCCTCCAAACAATGTCATGTTTTCATACTCCCTGAAACTATCTCGTTTGTACAAGCATTCTTTTTTTGTAATCCATGTGCAAACAAGCATTGACAAAGACTGTAGGTATGAAGTCTGTGGTTAGTGCTATTGATTTTGCTAATGGTTTTGTGTTGACAGCGCAGCAAGCACAGACAAAAACTACTGCAAAATGGATACAGCAGAACAAAAAAAGTATTTATTTTGTATCGTATTCACTTTTCAGGCGCGTTTGTCCACCTTTGCTTGGCAGTGCAGCTGGCTGAGTATAAACAACATGGCTATCTTGGAATGGTAAAAAAAAAAAATTACACAGAATTCTCAACCGAAATGTTTGCTATGTTATATTTCGGTAGTGAGTGTTGCTGCAGCACTACGGAGCGAGTGTTGATTAAAGCAGCTGAAACATGGATGCTGCAAAAAAGTATTTTAGACTTAAGGCCATGGTTGTGGTAAATAAGCGAAATTACTAAGCAAATGGGGCAGCCCCATCGGTGTGATAGAAAGAAGTGCTTGCTCATCAGCAATATGTTAATGGATTTATTCCGTAATTTTCGAAAGTCAGCGATAATCTTAGCTAAATATTTAACCACCCAGTTAATGAGTTAGCTAAATAGAATAAGTTCTTGATGAATGCTGCTATTATAGGAAAGTCTCCGGTAGTCTCACTTGCGTCCTAACCCAAAGCTGGACAAACTTCACTATGGCAAGGTTCAGCCTCAATGACTGGTCTATTGAAATTTAACCCGCTTGTAAACGGTTGACTATAGATGTACCAACAATCCAGTCATTAAGGTGGGTAAGTGGTATCTTTCCAGAAGATTTTTGAGAAAAATCAATTGAGATGATTGGAAGATAGGTTTGTGGGAACTTACGTAAACGTTTCTTACAAATCAGTACTAGTTGTGGCCATAACCATGAATCTGGGAGGTTCTTGCTGAATAACATAGTGTTCATAAGCAAAAGGAGCTAGTAGTCTCAGATCTTGGGGTTAGTAAGAAAAGAGATTCAGTGCAACTTTCAGTGCCTCGTGCTTTGCCTGAACTGGATTTTTAAGGCAGACTAAACCGTGGAGTGTACAATGGCCTAAATGTAAGTGGCAGGGGTATGCCTAGGCTAGATTCTTTCTCACTGTCTCACAGGAACAAAGCTACACCAGATTGACAAACCCCAATCAGGTCAAAACTGGTCTTGAGTTGTTTGTGTTGTGATACAGGGAGAAGCTGGTATGGTAATTTGGGTGGGAACATTCCCTTTTGGAGCAGGATCAAGACTAGTTTACATATGGCTGGGTCCAAACTGAGGTGGCATGATGGGCAAAAGAACAGTGGGTTGGAATGCTTCCTAGAGCAATTGCCAATGGTTAGACTTACTGCAAGCATTACTCCCTTCACCTTTTGTGTGTTTGATTTCGAAAAGGTGATGCAGTGGTTGCTGCCGATCTCAGATAACACTGAAATCCAAGGGTTTCCTTACCTGGATGAGTGGCTCATCAAAGCAGAGGTCTCAGAAGTAGTGGTGCAACACTGTTCTACACTGGCTATTTAACACAGGATTTTCTATCAGTGAGCCTATAGCTCACCTCTTGCCCTCTCACTGTATCCTGTTTATACAAACGGTACTGGACAGTACATTGAATCAGGCCTTTCCATGTCGTCGGAGGACGCAAAATATTCAGACTATGACACAGATATTCTACAGTGGAGCACAAGTTCCACTCCTGATGGTCTTGCACCTGGAAGGTCTTTATCATCTTTTATTCTGCTAGTCATGCACTTTTGAATGTGATGGCCCTCCAGTTGCGCTTCCGCAACCAGTGGTCCCAACATAGTGGAGACCTACAGTGTTCTGTCAAAATCTCTGGGGATTCTACAACAGATTTGATGTGTTGGAGTGTAGAAGGCAACCTGGTGCAAGGGAATCCCTTCTAGTCACCATAGGCATTGGCAAAGGTCATCACATATGCCTCCACTATTGGGTGGGTAGCTCATCTGGAGGACTTGGCTCTGGAAGAGCAGATATTTCACATCAGTCTGCTGGACCTACAGACAATCCGGCTGGCGGTCAAAGCCTTTCTGGCACCCCTTCATGCTCAGACAAGGTGACTGTGATGTGGTACATCAACAAGCAGGGGTTTCTAGGGTGCATCTTATCTGCCGAGAAGCACTCCGGCCCTGGTCTTGGGTGCACCAGCATGAGATCAGTCTGGCTGCTACTCATTTGAATGAGGTTCCAAATGTTTGGACCTTGGCGACCACAAGTGGCAACTTCAGTCAGAGGTGGTCCAATACATCTTCAGTCTTTGGGGCACACTTCAGGTGGACCTCATTTCCAGCGACAGCAATGCTCAGTGCGCAGTGTTATGTGCTTTCCAGTAAATGTTGCAGGAAGCTGCCTCTTTTTTTTGTGTGGAGGGGGGGTGGACGTTTCAGTTGAAGTGGAAATTTCCACTTCATTATATCTACCCCTCCCCTATGCCCTTGATTCCTCAGGTGCTGGCAAAAATTGCCTGTACCAAGCCCAAGTCATCCTAATAGCCCCGGACTGACCAGACATGATGCACTCCTCCTTGTGCCCCCAACTACATCTCCTTTCACAGTCGCCGGGGGAGGTATTGCATGCCACCCAACAGAACCTCAATCTTCATGCCTGGAGTTTCATTGGGGTTACCTGAATGCTTTTTCTTTATCTCCTGAAGTGGTGGATGCGTCCTAAGTGCCCTCAGACCCTCCCCTAAAACAGTATATTCTGAGCAATAGGGTAGGTTTGTCAAATTATGTACGGACTATTCTGTAGACCCTCAAGACTAGGCCTGGGCGGAACTCAGAGTTTTGCCCTGCGGAATTCCGGAGAGTTACAAAAAAATCCACAAGATTACACAGAACTCTGCGAATGGGTGGAAAAATCCTCATCCGGCTCTTTGCCCTGTTTTTTTTTTCATGCTGTTAATGCATTTCACTCTGAAAATCAGTGCGACCGACACCATGCAGTGCACATGGGCACAACCATTTTGTTTTTGCTTTCTCTGCTGTTCTGTGCATGGTGCTAGGCCTATTTTTTTAATCTATTTTAAATCTGTCCTAATCCTCCCCCATCTCACTCATCCACCCCTCATTTACATATTGTTTTTATCAGTGGTTCTTTCTGAGTGTATTCTACATCATGTGTTTTTTTTTATTTTTATTTTTTACTTTTTTGGACTTTTGGTACTTTTTTGTTTCCTCTTCCTTGTGTTCTGCTTACTTCAGTCCTTCTTTTCTGCTTCACTTTGTCCTTTTTTTTCACCTGCCCCATGGCAGAGCAGCAAGTAGCATGTGGTGGCATCAGTGCCACCAGTAGTCGCACACCCTGTAGGTGCTGCCCTACTTTATTTTTACAAAGGTCGAGGTGGCCGCGCTGGTTGTTTGGGTTCACCTACCTTCCATGATGGGAGAAGATATGCCCTTCAGGAGAGTCTGCAGCTGTGGTGCAGAGTGCACTTGTGTGTGCGCCACAACACATAGGTGCAGCACACCACACAACAGCTGACGCACTGCTGATAGGGAATAGAACCTGCTAGGTGTCGAGGTGGCGAGGCTCGACACTGAGCTCTGTGAGTAATAATTATTTTTTGTTTTCTAAAAATGCAAACAAATATTTTGAAATAGCATGCTGCTCACACTCTGAGGTAAGTTAAGTTTATGTTTTGAATAATATTTGATCCAGCTTGAGCTAGCCGGCTGCTCGGCTGTACCTAATCAGGCCCTCACTTGGGATGACTATTTAAGAAGTGATGCAGACGCCACTGTCTTGTTGCTAAGATAGTAGTATATCAGGGAGTAATCGTTCTCTTAGCCTTTCTTTTGTAGCTCAAATAGTCCCAATCTCTCAGTGATGTGTAGTATGTATTGAAAAGGGAGACTGGGTTGGCCCATCAAAGGGGCAGGAGAAGCAAAGATCACATGCATTAGTAGTTCAAAATGTAGTTTAGGTTTTGGAAATTAGGAATAGGATAATATGCTATCTGATTTAGAAAAGTACAGTGCTACTGCTTCTGGTAAATTGTTTTTCCTTTTTTTAGAGATTGGCTGTACTATTATTTATTATTTATCTTCTTTATTCTTATGTCAGCACCCAAGGGCAAGAGGGCATAACAGGAGAATGGCAAAAGGGCTGGCACCACTAGTGCTGCAACAGGTGGAACCACATCCAGTGCTGCGGCAGATGGTTCTCCTTGCCCTAGTAAGTGGTGTTGTTGTTATTACTTCCCTAACTATTACCTATCTCCACTAGTAAAATAATTTTGCCACGTGTTTAATTTTTTTATCTAACGTTTGCTACATTTCTTATCCCTGTATTATCCTTTTTAGCTATGTTTCTTGTTTCTGTAGCAGACTTACTCCTGCTTATAGCTTTCATCTGCTCTTTCAGTAAGTTCCCCTTTCCCCTTGTATGTCTTGTGGCACTGTACGATTAAGACAACATATTTTTGGTACTGTGAAGATTGCAGGCCCAAGTAAGCTATTATTTGCTAGACATGTTTGTTAATAAGGCTTTCTAGCTCCTGCTCATTCAAAACAAGAGCATGGCCCTGTTCTTAGGCCCCCCACCCCCAAAATGTTGTGTTATCATTCATTTATACAGTATGCAAGCATTTTCCATTACAGTTTAGCATGGCAAGAAAGTAAGGACTGAGATCCCATTGCATTGCCAACCAAGACCATATGTCCCTCATTGACCATTCCACCCCTTGGTTGTGCTTCTCCATTATGAGAAACGTTTTTGGTTGGTTTGACATCCTGGCTTTTCTAAAATGTCTACCAGCAAACCACCCAAAGTGATACTTTCAATAGAAGATACTGCTAACTGAACTGTAGTGAGGTATTGCTGCTGTAGTTAGTATTTTTGTTTCTAACCGCACAGACCAGTGCAGGGAGCAGTGTCAGTGCGACAGAGGAGGCCTAGGAGGTTGAAGCGTGAGGCATCCCAGCAGTGGCTGGGATGAGTGGTGGTAAGTCACATTTCTTGATTATTGACAAATTGAGTATGCTGTATTTGTTAAGCAAGTTAAATATTTCTCCTGTCAACACCTCTCTGCCCATGTCATTTCGCAACACATGACCTAACTGCAGCATGGTTCAATTCGCCACTGCAGTGTTTGATGTGCAATGTGTGTCTGCTTCAGTTAAAGCAGCATTACAAAGTTTTTAATGTTTTTACAAACCAAAAACAAGGCGTGTTTTTCCCAGTGCCAACTCAGTCACTTCCTACTAGTAGTTCATTCTATTGTTCTTTCCTATGTTCTGTTCCAGCCCATCAAAAAATGTAAAATTCTTGGTATGTGCCACGTTTTTCTGGCCAAGTTATTTATGTATATTTATATTTAGTGATTTAAATGATGGATTTATGCTTGTTCAAAATAATTTATCCCTTTCGTCAATCGTAAACTGCAAGGACTGACTAAGCAAAAGCTTAGCACATGATGATCAGTGACACTCCCCTGTTCTATAGCAAAAGCAAACCTTCTACCTAGCTTGATCCCTCCAACGTACCGTGCAATAAAGTGAATTTCCCTACTGTTGAAGTAAGCCTCAGCAAGGTCTACTAGTGC
The DNA here is from genome assembly GCF_031143425.1 of Pleurodeles waltl. NCBI lineage: Eukaryota > Metazoa > Chordata > Amphibia > Caudata > Salamandridae > Pleurodeles > Pleurodeles waltl. The sequence continues at coordinate 515,915,052 of NC_090445.1, forward strand.
AAGGGGATCACCCTTCTTTGCACAAAGTCCTCAGACCATATAGGAACAAGTTGGCACAGAAACTGAAATAAAAGACAAAGTTTATTAAACCTCATGAGGTGGTACTACAGTTCAAACAGCACCCTTCGGTAATGTTTGAAGTAGCACACTGAACTGAGAGAGCATGGTCCTTTTATACCCACGCAGGGGCTAAAAGGAGGTGGTACAATTATAGAAGCAAGACTTACATACATGTAAGGTCATATGGAAATGCACAGTCGACAGGTAGGAGGGGCTAACAGTTTCAAGGACTAGTTGACACATTACTGTCTGTTACTGATCACTAACAGCTGCAGATCTTACTGGGCATGTGCGAAAGTGGGAGATGCTAAATATAACTTGTCACTAGACAGATTTTCAAGAGTAGTTAACAGGAAGGTAGGACAGAGCACATGGCAGCATGTGGCAGATAAAATGGCTGCCATGAATACAAAATGGATTCCGCAAAATGTTCACAATAGTTGCGAAATACAAGATGTCTTCTGCTAATGCTTAATCTAATCACTGCTAAACTACAACAGACGACCCTTTCAGCATTAGCTGAAGACATTCGTCTTTCTGGGATAATCTAAATATTCATCTTGTATATTTTTGCTCATCATTTCAGCTATTTCCTTATCTAACATATGTTGTGCTTTCATTTCTGTAATATTTCTTTTGGTAGGCTTACAAGCAGTAATACACATGGAGCAGAACATTGGACCACACTGAATACAGATACAGCATGTGAAAAATATTGCAATCATTACACACACCTGACCACCCAACAGGTAGTTGGTAATATCCATAGTTACCACAAACAAAATATGTATTTTGTGAAGCTGTAAAACTACTATTATTTACACCCTCAATAGTTAAAATCAAGGTACAATCGCTTATCCCTACTGGAATTCGCCCAATGCTACGTATACATAAATCTGCTTTAGTTTTTGTAACAGAAATCACAAATTGTTCTTTCTTGTCAGAGTCTCTTATATTTGTGAAGACATATGGTATTGAAACATTGTCCGGTTGATACTCTTCTCATTCCCATTAAGTTCCGTTGGCTTGGGGATACCCATCTTTGTCAAAGAAGTCCGCTCTCTGTACGTTTTCCAGATGCAAACTAAAGCGTGTACAAAGCTTGACAAGAACCATTGTGTGAAAAAGGAAGAGGAATGAAAGGTGTTCCTCCTTTCTTTTGATGCGCAGGTATCATTCCACATACCCAGCAGTTAGTAGTATTTGTAGCATTATGAGTATGATGCAACATCTGAATGAAAGTATTATTGAAGTACGATTGACGGTGCTTCTGCTCCTGATAGGGAAGCGTAAAGTAATAGTGATCCTCTGGTACTGGAGTAGTGGCAACAAAAAACTCACGAGCAGGAGCCTTCTTTTCAACAAACCAGGTGATTATTGCTATAACCACCAAAACAACAAACCCCATAGTACTAATGATCAGTTTATTCATTTTAGCAACACTGATAATCAACCCTTTCAGAAATTAATTAAAAACAATCGTTGGAGCACTTCTCTCTGGGCAGCCGCTGATTTCTTCACCACGGGCCAAGACGGGTGTCACTACTCTAATGCATGGCTGATTCCCCCCCTTACCACATTGGCTCTCCGTTTCACTAACCCAGGGCGGTAGCTCAACCATTTTTTTTCAAAATGTTTTCAGATTCTTTCCTGGGTCTCAAATTATATTGCAACACTCCAGAAGTCGTATGGTCCGAGAAGAACTCTGCAGATTCGTCAGGTGATATAGCACGGCCTTTCTCCGTAGTCAAAATCTCTCGATGATCGGTCAGCACAGCAGGTTCCACCAAGGTAGGTAGCACTCTCTTGCAGTGAGTACTATGGACCCAATTCTTTCGGTTTGTCACTCGAACTGCTGTCCTTGTCGCAAGGAGCACCTGTTCTGGGCCTCGCCACCTTGGTTCCAAGCTGCTTGATCTTTCAAAGGACTTAATCATCACCTGGTCACCAGGTCGGAGTTCATGGCCTTCACCTGTAGATCTGTCAGGAAGTGCTTCTCGAACCTGTTCATGAATAGAAACCAAATTGTCAGTTAATTGTGCCAAATAATCATTCATCAGGACACAAGGTACATCATATACAGAATTTGGCTTAGGAACTCCCCAAATGTTCATTGGCCTTCTAAATACCACTTCATAAGGACTAAGGCCGATTCTAGAGTGTGGCACTGACCTAATAGACAATAATGCCAACGGTAATGCATCCGGCCAAGTTAAGGATGTGGAAGCCTGTATCTTCGCTAACTTCAGCTTCAAAGTAGCATTATACCTTTCCACCAGCCCTGCTGATTGTGGGTGGAAAACCGCATGGAACTTTTGTTTGATACCTAAACCTTTCAGGACATACTTAATAACTTCCCCAACAAAATGAGGTCCGTTATCATTCTATAAAAGTCTGCAGACACCAAACCTAGGGAAAAATTATTTCAAAAGCACCTTCGCTGTGGTAATGGCAGTATTATCCTTTGTGGGGTACGCCTCTATCCATTTACTGAAGGCACATACCACCACCAAGACATACTTTAAATTGTTGCTGCGTTCAAGCTGAATATAATCCATTTGTAGAACTTCAAAAGGTGCAGTTGGTGTAGCAAACCCTCCCGCAGGAGTACGTGTCCCTTTTCCAGGATTATATTATAAACAGATCAAACAAGACTGTACTACTCTCTTAGCTGTACTGGAAATTTCTGGATGCTCCCAAACGTACGTAAGCAACTTTGTTATTGTTGAAGCTCCAACATGTGCCAGCCCATGTGCCATCTGAACCATAGGTTGTACAAAAGCTATAGGCAATTTCCATTTATCCATCTGCTTATTCTGCCAAAAGCCCTCATCATCCAATTCTACTTCTTCAGACCATTGCTCACGTTCTTTCACAGAAGCAGATTTCTGTATATCTAATACGTCTTGTCTAGCATTATTCCAACGTTCAGCTTGTGACTTGACTACATACATAGAAGTAGTACTTCGCTGCATCGCAGTCTCACGTGCTACGCGGTCCGCAAGGGAATTACCGTGCCCTATCTTATCGGTCACTTTCTTGTGTGCACTACATTTCACAATAGCTAGTTTATTTGGATATGTCAATCCAGTCAAGAGGTTATGCACTAATTCTCCGTGCATTATCTGCATCCCATGGGATGTGAGAAAGCCTCTCTCCTTCCAAAGCAAACCAAAATCATGAGCCACTCTAAAAGCATAGTGGCTGTCTGTATAAATGTTCACACATAAGTCAGTACTAAGCTCACATGCTCGTGTCAAAGCTATTAGTTCAGCTGCTTGAGCTGACTTCTGTGGTATACGAGTTGTCTCCACTACCGTGTGTATCATGGTGATTGCATATGCAGCTGAGGTCATACCGTCTGGCAACTTCAAACAAGACCCATCAACCCAAAATTCCCCGTCTACATCTGGAAGGGGCGTATCTTGTAAATCAATACGACCCTTTGTTCTTCGGTAAGGAATATAGAATCATGTGTTTCTTGTGACTGAGGCTGATTCACTGGATATGGCAACAAAGTGGCTGGATTTAGTGTTGCACATCTCTTCAGTGTAATGTGAGGGGCCAGCAATGTCAATTCATATCCTGTCAGGCGAGCGCTAGTTAAATGTTGTGTCTTTGTTTGATTTAAAAGAGCATCAACCACATGGGGTACTAACACCAACAGCTTATGTGACAAAACTATCCCTTCACTCTGACTTATTGACACAGCTGTTGTGGCAACTGAACGAAAACACCCAGGCAACGCTCGAGCGACAGGGTCAAGTACTGCTGAAAAATATGCACAGGGACGCTGCTTATCGCCATGTGTCTGTACTAAAACTGACAATGCACATCCATCTTTCTCATATACGTAAAGTGCAAAAGGCTTCATGTAATCTGGAGTACCTAACACTGGTGCTGAAAAAAGGGCTTGTTGTCGCTGCCGGAAAGCAGTCTCACATTCATCTGTCCATGGGAGGGGCATTGGAGTATCTTTAGTCAAAAGTGCTAGCAAAGGTTTGACAATGTGTGAAAACCCTAATATCCATTGCCTACAAAAAGAAGTAAGACCAAGGAATGCACGAACATCTTTCTGAGTAGAGGGTACTGGTGTGTCTAAAATTGCTTGAATACGTTCTGATGTAAGTGCACGGCCCTCCTTAGACAAAAGGTGACCTAAATAGGTTACCTTTGGTCTACAATATTGCAATTTCTTTCGTAACACTTTATGATGGTGTGAAGCAAGAAAAGAAAGTAAGGACAAAGTGCACTTTTCACATTGCTCAGGGGTATCAGCTGCCAACAAAATATCATCGACATATTGTATGAGAGCCACACCTTCAGGCAAAACAAAAGAATCAACAAGTCATAGTACAAGAACTAATTGCTCCCTCAACTTCCTCATAAAAGGCGGCTGTCTTTTTCCGCGGGTCAGGTAATGCTATTTTAAGTGCCATTACATCTGCCCTATTCCAAGGAGTATACACCCAATTATAAATAAAATGACCCTTATCATCAACAGAAGTTTTATCATCACTTATACCCGATCCTTTAGGAGGAACATACAAAGGCGCGGCCTCCCTCATTGGTTTCGTGTGAACTATCATAATCTTATCTGTTCCAAAGATAGAAGCTTGCACCCCGCAGGTCTGAGATGTCCGTGCAACTACATCCAAAGCCCTTTTCTCCTCTTGCAAACGGACTGCCACAACACATAATTTAATCAAACGCCTGATTGCATCAGTCACCTGGGAGAAAACAAAAAGACCATCACAAATTTGCTTATGATCAGCTGCTACATCATCAGGCTCTAACTCATCAGAATATTTCCGATATAGTTCAATAACTTCTGTGCCAAATGCCTCAGTAAAATATAGCTGCTCCTTTTCCGTCCACCCTTTCATGTTGTCTAAAAGTTCAGAAGCAGAGACAACGCTACGAATTGTTTTACGAGCAATAGATCTAAGCTCAGACGCACGGTCAGCAGGCAACATAGAGCGACTGTCTCGTATCTTCTGTTGCTCCGAACCGGAGGTCTTAGCTAACTCATGAGGGGCAGAAGGAACGACATACGGAGGTGGAGGGCGATCTAGTAACAAAAAATCATTGTGTGGTTTATTAAGGATAGGATAAAGAGTTTGCCTAACAGTGTATTGGCCAGTTACCTGTAATTTACGTTCTTTCTCTTCTAACTCCTTTATGTAATTTATTTCTTTCTTTCTCATTTCCAATGCTTTCACATATACATTCTTCTGCTGCTCTTTCTCAAGCAAGGCTTGCTCACGCTTCACTCGTCCACGCACTTCTTTCTCCCACATTCGTACACAGTCAAACATATCTTGCCTAGACTTTCGCTTACACATACATTGTTCCACATACTCAATCTTTCGCAAATCAAATGACCCATGCATAGGCCAACGTAACTCAGGATCCGCACGAGTGTATTTATTCCATAATGTGCTGTACATTATAGAAGAAAGACCATATTTAACATACATATCTCTATTGGGCGTCCCCTCTGGGGGTGCCGGTTGAGATTCTTCCAGTTTCAAATTGGTACCATTACAAAAGCAACACATCCTACGAAGTGCGCTAAAAACAGGCATGCCAAAAATAGTGCAGAATATGCAGTATTATAATCAAAGTAGCACTTAAGGTGCCGTTCAAATCAAAATTAAATTGGAGAAAATTCTCCTCATTACCTGCCTATATAAATTGCAATTTATATATCAATTCAAAGGACACAAATTGAATAGTCACCCAAAACACGAGAGCCACAGTAAGTAGTGCTAAACTTCATTACCAAACAAAGGCATCAAAACCCCCAGCAAGTGCCGTAAAACGGCTCTTACCAATTACAGGGTGTCCAGGTTCCAACTGCCAAGTTCTAAAATCGACCAAATGGTCACTGCATGACGAATGAACAAAAAGGATCTCAGTCGAGGACCGGCGCCACCTGGATGGTCAAGTCAGAAGGAAGGGAAAAACGCCGTGGTTGCCAAGACTCGGGTCTCCTCAGGCATTGATCGTCTGCAGCGAGATCCCAATCCTTCGTCGCAACCAATCCGTTGGGTGTCCGAGTCGCCGATGAGTCCCTGTTTGGGCGCCAATTTGTTGAAGTAAGCCTCAGCAAGGCCTACTAGTGCAAGGGGTTCACCCTTCTCTGCACAAAGTCCTCAGACCATATAGGAAGAAGTTGGCATAGAAACTGAAATAAAAGACAAAGTTTATTAAACCTCATGAGGTTGTACTACAGTTCAAACAGCACCCTTCGGTAATGTTTGAAGTAGCACACTGAACTGAGAGAGCATGGTCCATTTATACCCACGCAGGGGCTAAAAGGAGGTGGTACAATTATAGAAGCAAGACTTACATACATGTAAGGTTATATGGAAATGCACAGTCGACAGGTAGGAGGGGCTAACAGTTTCAAAGACTAGTTGACACATTACTGTCTGTTACTGATTACTACCAGCTGCAGATCTTACTGGGTATGTGCGAAAGTGGGAGATGCTAAATATAACTTGTCACTAGACAGATTTTCAAGAGTAGTTAACAGGAAGGTAGGACAGAGCACATGGCAGCAAGTGGCAGAGAAAATGGCTGCCATGAATACAAAATGGATTCCGCAAAATGTTCACAATAGTTGCTAAATACAAGATGTCTTCTACTAATGCTTAATCTAATTGCTGCTAAACTACAACACTACTACCAAGTGAAGGTATTTGTTGGAAATAATTTGTGGTGCGGGGAAAGGCCAGTGAGTAAAATGGGACTAGGTGCCTGATTTAGAGCTTGGCAGATGGAATAATGTGACGAATGTGTCAAATAAAATATCGATCCCATTCCCTTCCCTGTACTGCAGTTCATTGGTTATTCCACTGTCTGCTTACGGCAGACAGGGTGTCCCTGTTATATGTGATGTTGTAGTATTTTTCTTCATCTGCCTCTATGGAGTCTGCGTACAATTAAAAGGCAGTATGAGAAGAACCGGGCCAGTGGAAATAAAGTAAGTTAATAAATTGTCAATCTCAGCCTCAAAAACATGCTGCAGAGAAGCAGACCCAATGCTAGCAAGCCTCTGTTAGTGTTGCACAACGGGAATACTATTAATTGTGCTGCATGTATGCCTTACTCAATAATGAGATGCAATTAGTTTTCTTCTTACAGACACAGTGTCTGTTTAGTTTTTCTATTAAACCCTTTAAACGAAAAAACACACTTTTATTCTGGTGGTAATCTGTCTTGAAGTCAGTGCTTTATGTGATGCAAGTGTGGGGAAAACGTGGCCGTATGACTGCTCACATCAAGAATTCCAATGACCCTAGGGAACCAGCAATGCTCTGCTACTGGGCCACTATATAAACTGGCATTTGTACTGAGCATCATTTACAACTTGTGTTTTTTTTCGTTTTTTTTTTCTTTCTTGATATAGCTACTCCTGCTGGTCCATCATCACAGCAGGAGATAGTCACCTAGGTGGAGGCATGTGCCACTGCCCTCAGTCCCTCTGGCCGCACTGATGGCAGCTGGGTCCACTACTGCTGCCCCCGCCCCTCAACATCATAATCCACAGAGTACCTCCTCCACCATGTCCTACGGGAACTGGTGTTTCTCTGATAAGAGGTGATACGCCTTCACACCACGGTAGATGCCCTTTAAGCCCTTTTTAAAAAATATATATTTTCATTGGTGCTAAGGACTTTTGTTGTGGGTGGAGAGGTTGTGAATTGAGACAAGGGCTTTTAGACGATTTAATTTTGTTACCTTGGATATGGGGAGATTTATTTGTTTGGGGAGAGAGGTCGGCTGTTGTGGGTGGGGAGGATGGGTTTTATATTTGTAAAAAAAATAATGGGTTGTTTGTGTCTTCATATGACAGCAGTCTGTCTTTTGTCTTTGCACTGCTTTTAGTTCAGCCTGGATTTCTTTAATGGAAAAACAGCTGCCCGCTAAAGTCACATACTGTAGATCAACATTTCCCCCTAGACTGTCCCTAGATGATTCTGACATCCCTTGCTGTATCATTATTTGCTAGGTTACTTATTTTACTTATAACCAACCAATTCCGGAGTGGGGACAACAACACCGACTAAGTCTGTTTTATTGCTCGAGAATGTTAACTTTTGCAGCACCCGGCCACTTAACAAAGTGTATGCCAGGTTTCTATACCCTTGCCCTACTACCCTATGTAACTATATTGACCACTAGGGGGTATGCCTGTTGCCTACAGTATACATACAAAAATCTTAATCTTAAATAGAAGTTACTAACTAAACACTAAACCAGTTCACTTCACTGCTTAGTTCTCTTACCTGAATAGATGACGTGATGGCTGCTACCTCTCTTAATCTTCCAAAACCCTATTGCAGGGTTTCCCAAGGTGCCTTCTTAACGGTGGTGGTTGTAGTAGCAGGCTAGTGTGCTGACATGGAAGACATCATAGGTATGGTCCAACTCCCATCTAGATGAACTTCAACTGTAGGAATATTCAGAAGGATTATCCATCACAAGAAACTAGATGGAAAAAAAGAGTTGATGGGTTATTTATATCATAACTTATCAAAGATTGAGACCAGACTACAACCAGGACACGAAGATCTGATATTTTTACAAAAACTAGCAGTAGTAACTTCTGAGAAATGGGGAGCTAGTATATAATTAATTTATTAAAACAAAATTAAACTTGCAAAATTCTTGATAAAGGAGGAGTGGATGCATTACAGGAAAAGGTTAATCATTTAAGCAAACCAATTCCTGAATGTTGATGAATGATGTTATATGTAACCCTTTTAAGTGAGTTGGTGTTGTATTTACTACATCCAGCCCACCAAGTGTGTGATCCATTTGTGATGTAAATTCATAAGTCACACCTCAATATATCATACGGCTTGGGGGAAGAGGGCTAGGGATTTGGTGAATGGTTAGGAATGGGTAGCTGGGGAAAGGTGTGAGAGACAAATACAACAAAATTCATCAGGTCGAAGAGCATCACATCAACATCATCAAATCTGGAAGGAAATAAAGGAATGATAGTTAAATTAAATGCATTGCAAGCAATCCTTCAACCCTAGTGACCCAAGTTATTATATATATAAATGTTCTGTCATCTAGGTTTGAAAAATACACATTATGGAGGCGTGAACCCACACAGTTCTAACAAAATTATGATTGTTGAAAAAAAATGATATTGTATATAAATGCCAAATTGGGCGGTGCATCTGCATTCTTCTCAAATGTCTATTTTAGGTGCCTGACTGAACCAGTGAAGCAGGAGTGGTATGGAGGTTTCACCTTTCGTGCAGGAGAAAAGAAGGCCTGTGCATTGTAAAACAGTAACAGAATTGTTGAGTGTAGGACAAGGACAGAAGGTAAGCTTCAACCTGGCTGATCAATCTCACAGTTGTCATAACATTTAGTCAAGTGTATCCTTCATGTGATGACGTCACATCACTTGTCTGTCTCCAGTTACAGCCCCCTCCCACCATTACAGTATACTAGAGGAGTTTGTCATTTGAGCAAGCACACTACTCAGCATTTCCCAAATCAGTGCACTTTGTCCTCTCCATCGGGCTAAGTAGGCCTTTTAGAGTCATCAATTTCCTTCTTCTGGCTGTTGAGGTATTCCTGCCCCAAGTCCTTACTCCGAGTAACGAATGAGATTAACCGCCGACCCAAGTGAGTTTAGAGAGATAGGCCTGTAATGCACTGCTGTTAAAGAACAAGAAGAGAAAATTAATTTGAACATTTATTTTGTGTAGATTTGTATTTAACTAAAGTGATTGGTCTGGTCTCTGAAGAACCAGAAAAAAATACAGTAAGGAATAAACCATACAAGTAACACTAGCTAAGTGTGAAAGGGACAATCACCTTCTGGCAGAATCACCCATGAGCCCGAGAACATTACAGATCATTGAAATCAAGTTTCCAAATTAGTTGAACACCCTCACTGTCTGCCACCACATGAATCATTATCATCACTCACACACACTCAATAATATCTAACTCATTGGTGCTATAGCTAGTTACCTGTTCCAAACCAAGCATGGTGGTACACAATTGTCGTACTGTAACTCCTCTTTTCCCTTGAGAGCAACACGTTGATAGGCTTGTAAATTAACTTTACTAGGGTAGGCCTGCTAGGGACTGAAGAAAAAGAAAGGTATGTATGGGATGGAGGCAGACATTATCTTCAATGTCCATGAAGGGAATGGGGATGCTTCTTAATGGCACACTGGTCCAACTCCAATCTGGCCATACTGGTGGAAAAAATAGTTGGGTTGCATAAGTCAGAAATAAAATATATAATGTTACTCTAGCTATATTCATTTTTTTATTTTGGCAAAGCAGTTCAACATGATAAACTGAAATCTCTATGATGCCCTACTCAGGGAAGTAGAGTTTGTCCTCAAATTATGGGGATTAGCTCAGATGTTGGGCAGCTAACACACTTGAGTCTGACCAATTGCCTTCCTCCTGTGGTTTTTCAGGAGCAATGACATTGTGTGGTATGAAGTGTTGGTTCATTTTAATCATGGTCAGTTACTCCACATTGTGAGGAGAGAGACTGGTCCTTCTAACTGTGACTACAGCTTCACTAAACACACTCTCAGCAGACACACTGGCTACTGGACACGCCAGATACTTTATTGCCAGCTTGCTGAGCTTTGGCCATTGGCGCAACTTCCCATCCCAATAGACCAATGGGTTTTGGTCCACGTAAACCTCTTTTGAGTCGTCTAGATAGTCTTGGGCCATCCTCTGAATGGTCCTGGGTGCTGCCGCTTGCTCGGCCTCTGTTGCCTTCGCCTCTGCACTAGAATTAAGCCCTGACACTTGAAACCAAGCCATTGCAGAGTTTGCGTTTGTTACTGGTGGTTTTGCAGGTGCAGTTGCTGGTGTTGGTTGCTGTGAGACAACAGCACTGCCCTCTCTAGAGTTCGAAAGATGCACACCAGAACGTCTGCCCAGTATTCTAACTTCAAGCCGTTCCTCTTCCAGGTCTCTAGCATGCTCAACAGATGTTGCAACATGTACTAGTTAGAGTTCCAACTTTTTGTCACCTCCTGTGTGAGGGTTTTAACTGGTACTCTATTAGCATGCTAAATGATCCTCAACTGCTTATGGGCTTTAAAAGAATGGGTGAAAGTAGTGCAGGTGGCCAGTATGTTGCTGATTAGGTAATTTTTTTTTTTAGAAAGTCTTGCACAGTCAGGTTGGTGCAGTGCACCAAACAAAGGAGCTTGAAACATCCACCATCTGCCATGACCTTGACTATGTTACTGCCATTGTCTGTAGCAACAAATCCCAATTCTGAGACCTCTGCATTGCAGCCATTCAAACACCTTGCTGTTAGTCTGTAAGATGTTTGCAGCTGTATGGGATTTCTCAAGGCAAAATATCGTTACTGTTGCATTCTTCTGAACACCCTTGAGAGTTTCTTCAGTGCTGAGACCTGCAGATAGCTGTTGCCTAATCAGTTGCCTGACAACCTGTTCGCCTGTCTGTCATCAGGTGGATAGTGTGAACAGCACTCTGCTGAAAAGCTTGTCCAAACAATTGGAGCACATCATAATGGAGTGCTGAAACAGCAACTCTGGCAAATAGGTCCAGCTGGGAACCTTCAATTTTGGACAGATGGCTGCCACAAATTCTAAAAATCGCTCTCCTCCCACAAAAGAAAGACGGGGGAGGTCCAGCAGTAACATATATCACCCAGCTTCCCATTGTACAAACATGCCATTGGGTGGTTGCATTTGTAGGGTCCATCCTGCCTAAATATACCTGTAATAGTAGCTTGTATGTTTTCTTTTGTGGTGCAACTGACTGAGGCAACTTCCAGAGAGGGCCAGGAGGTGGTAGACTCATTGTGGGGGTCTTGGGGTAGTTGTCACTTTATGCGGTGGTGTCGACATCTGATTCTTGTGCCATTTTGAGGTTGCTGATGCGGGTAATGCTGCTGGGGACAGGGCTGTTTTGTGTAAAGCTGTCACCCTCTTCTTCCTCATCATCTCACTCTATGATCAGAGCTGATTCCCCTTTCTACTTAGAAATATGGAGGTGACTAGCTCGTCCTCCTCCTTCCCTTCCATAAATCTATGGCTTTTAGGAACTTTCTTTTTCCTTCTTGTGGTGGGTCTCAGACTTAGCCAGGGTCCAATCAATGTCCAGTTCATCAGAAGGGGTCCCTGAGAAGATGGTGGAGTACTCTTTCTTTCTCTTGCTGGAGCTCGAGAAGCCAATGGTTCTGGAAGAGGTATATTTTGCTCAGCAAGAAGCTCAACCTCTTATTCTACTCCTACGTCAGGAAAAAACATTGCTGGCTCTGGCTGCTGCTACTGTTGTCCACTTTGTTGTATATCCTGCATCAATTGGGTACTAGTTTGTGGTTGAAATAACAATTCAGACTCGCTGCCTTGATTGCAGTGCCTGCCTTGCTGAGAGAGATGGCCTTGGGTTTAGGTTGGTGGTGGTGCTGTCTTTGATACTGGAGTGGTGCTCCCAGCTTGCTGCCTGGAGGACGGTGCAGCAGACACACAATGTTGCGTGAAAAAAAGAGGAGTGCAGCAAGCCTGTGGTGGCAATCTGTTTATTCTTCTCCCCCTCACTAGGCACTTTCTTAGCAGCACTTTTTTTTGGGGCCATCTTCAAACTCTGTTTGTTGGCACTTAGCCGCACAAACGGAAGCAGAGAAGTGACGTGTTGTGGTCACATCACTTTGTGCCAGCATTTTGTCTGGCAGTACTGAGGGTGTGATGTCTCTTTTGCACCTGAACGCAAAAAGACAAGAAAAACATTTAGTGAAATGTGGCATCTTAATGGCTTGAATTATTCATAGTACAGACAATTTAAGTTAGTGAGGTTATCCCACATAAATAACAAGTATTGTTTCCAATCCATACCATAACGTAATATTTCAATCTAGGTAACAACATACAGAACTGTTTGCTTTATGTGCATCTAATGGACGACACCTATGGAAACTAGGGGGTGCAGGAGAAAACTGAATAATCCTTAAAAAAAAAAAAAAAAAATGGTGTGCGCCAATGGCAGTCAGGGGGTGCAGGGGAAAATGGATTAGTCCTTAAGAAAATGCTGATGTGTGTCTATGACTGACTGGGGTGCAGGGGAAAATTGAATAATCCTTAAGAATGCTTCTGTGAGCCTGCGGCTGGGGAAAATGGAATAATCCTTAAAAACATGAATGCTGGTATGCACCTATGGCAGGCAGGGGGTGTGAGGGGAAAATGTCATTAAAAAAAACATAATTGCTGATGTATCACTAGGGACTATGAGAAATCCACTGGGAGGCAAGGAGGTGCAGAGAAAAATGGAACAAACGCATATAAACACTGTTCATACATATTCAGCTGATGTCAGGAAAAAAAAAATGAACAAAAAATGTCATAGCCCTCTTCTATCAATGCTGTTAAAAATGGCCTTGAAAACTTGGAAAAAGGATATACTCTAAAATGACTGCCGGCCCTATGGCCAAACAACAACAACAACAGCAGCAGCAAGCAAGGAGGCCTGGACAACAAAAAACACAGAGGCCTACGGCAAAGGCACACTGACTGCCTACACAAAATGGCCACCGACTACAGGGTCAAACAACACCAGCAAGCAGGAGGCATGGAGAACAAAGAACACATGCAGGCCTATGACAAATGCACACTGCCTACACAAAATGGCCATATGGTTAAACATCAAAAACAAGCACGGAAGCTTGGAGAACAAAGAACACATGCAGGCCTGTGGCAAATGGACGCTGACTTTCTCCACAAAATGTCCACCAGCTACATTGTCAAAAAAGTATACATGCAGGCCTTTGACAACAGCACACTGGCTGGCTACACCAAATGGCAGCCAGTCACATGTTCAAACAAGAAGAAGCATGGAGGCATGGACCACTAAGTACGCATGCATGCATGTGGCAAAAGGCACATGGCTTGGAGAACAAAGACAAATAGGTGGCCTATGGCAAACACACACACCCCAGACAAAGGGGGCATAGTAAACAGTGAAGAAAACACTGCCATTAATTCAGAAGTGCCAAAAATTGAAAATTAGGTCGAAAACTGTTTTTTTTTTTTTTTACAACAAAAAAAATCCTCCCAATGTATATTATTACCCTACCAAAATACACATTTGCAGGACAAAACGTTAAATAACCCCCCCCCCCACACACACATTTTCTATTCAAAACAGTGCCATCCCTAGCCTAAATGATAGTTGTTTTAAAACAACTTTCATCACAGAAACAGTTGTTTCATATACGTAATAACTAGTACTGTCTGGATGGCCCTTGGACAGGCTAGGCTACACATTAAAAATAAATGAATAGTGCAAATTTAACAAACACAGAGAAAATGTAAAAAAAACTGTGCAAGCCTTTTCCCTTACAAAAGATAAAAAGTTAAATGCAAAAAAGTGCTATGCCCCTACTGTAACTCTGGGCCACCCACCACAACCACAATCAAATTTAAAAATTGGAAAAGGGTACAAATAAAATACTGGTGCAAACAACCACCTTATCCAAAAGTTTTTGAACTTATTTGTTGCAATGTCCCAAAACCCCAGTCTTTAAAATCCAATAGCATATATGTAGCAGAAATTGCAGACACAGAGTGATCCTTTCACCTTGAAATCCAAATGAAAAGTGGCCAGGAGATGGACAAAGGACTTGGAGGAGCCTTCTGGACAGGGAGAGGAAGTTGGAGTCTCTGGGGCACTTCCTGTTGAGAAAAAAAAAAGTAAAATAAATTTTTAAAAAACTACTTCGCACTAGAAAACGACTTGAACCATCAGGTCAAGTAGGATATCAACTGGAAAAGGTATTTTTGAGTTGATTTAGCTTCTCGAGCAGAGACTCTACTTAAGAAGTAGCTGCAGCTGCTCCCACTTGCCAGCATCACAAACGGGCACTCGAAGGCTCTGTAGTGGGCGGAAATCGTGCTAGCGGGCGGCAAATATTGTTCGTGCTCGCAAGTGTGTGTTTTATCGAGCCTTGTGTGTGCGAACAGGAATATAATTCCTCCACGCACTGGATGGCAGAATTTGACAAGAACTCCATGTTACATGCATAACACACAGTTACCTGAATTCTACCAACTCCACTAGCGGAATTATATTTCTGCCTGGGCCTAATTAAGACCCACTTATCAGACATCTTACTGTTCGCCTTGTTGTTAGCCAAATGGGAGTACAGGGTGAAGAAAGTTAGACTCCTTATCTGCCTTTCTCTGTTTCCCGGTCCAACAGTTCCTTTTCAGATGACTGGCAGTTCTGAGGTTCCAAAGGGATTCACCAGCATGTTTCCACCTACCCCTTTCATAATGTCACAATGGAATTTTCATTTGGTCCTTACTTTTTTAATATGTTCCTCATTCAAGCCCTTGCACGGCATACTTTTAAGACTAGCTTTTACACAGGTAATACAGGTAAGTGAGTTTCAGGCACCAAGGGCCATATTTATACTTTTCGACGCACAACTGCGCCAACGCAGTTGTGCGTCAAAAAATGTAATGCCGGCTAACGCCATTCTGATGCGCCATGCGGGCGGCGTATTTATTCAATGACGTTAGCCGGCGTTAGCCGGCGCTGCGGAGTGGTGTG
This sequence comes from Pleurodeles waltl, assembly GCF_031143425.1. Lineage (NCBI taxonomy): Eukaryota > Metazoa > Chordata > Amphibia > Caudata > Salamandridae > Pleurodeles > Pleurodeles waltl. Next base: position 515,930,709 of record NC_090445.1, read on the forward strand.
CGTCAAAAAAAATGACACACACCAGGCAGCGCCGGCGTAGGGGAAAATGGAGCTTGGGCATCAAAAAATGGGGCAAGTCAGGCTGAGGCAAAATTATCGCCTCAACCCGAATTGCGCCATTTGTTTTTTACGCCCAGACTCCATTAACATGACTCCTGTCTTAGCAAAGACAGGAGTCATGCCCCCTTGCCCAATGGCCATGCCCAGGGGACTTTTGTCCCCTGGGCATGGTCATTGGGCATAGTGGCATGTAGGGGGGCACAAATCAGGCCCCCCTATGCCACAAAAAAAAATATATATACTTACCAGCACTTACCTTAATGTCCCAGGGGTGGGCCCCTCCATCCTTGGGCGTCCTCCTGGGGTGGGCAAGGGTGGCAGGGGCTGTCCCTGGGGGCATGGGAGGGCACCTCTGGGCTCCTTCCGAGCCCACAGGTCCCTTAACGCCTGCCCTGAGCAGGCGTTAAAAAATTACGCTAACGCGCCTAGACGTCATTTTTTTTGACCCGCCCACTCCCGTGCGTCATTTTTGCACGGGAATGTAAATAAGGCGCACAGGCCTGGGAGTCATTTTTTTGAAGGGAACGCCTACCTTGCATATCATTAACGCAAGGTAGGTGTCCACGCTAAAAAATGACGCAAACTCCATGAACTTTGGCACTAGACGCGTCTAACGCCAAAGTATAAATATGGAGTTCGTTTTGCGTCGAATTTGCGTAAAAAAAAACGACGCAAATCTGGCGCAAACAGAGTATAAATATGGCCCCAAGTGTCACCACTTTTTTTTTTTTCCCCAACAAGCTGGTGCTTAGAACTAGGGCTGCCTTTGTTCCTAAATCTGTCACTCGTTTTCCTATGGGAGGGCAGTCTATCACCTTACCTGCATTCTTTATCCTCCATATACTACTAAAGAGGGCGATAGGTTTTATAGGGTAGCTCCCAAGAGAATGATCCGTTTTTATGTTAACCCTACCAAAGACTTACGAATTGACAACCAGATTTTCATAGGTGCATTGGCAAGATAAAGGGCAAAGACACTCAGAATAGGACATTATAAAGATGGGTCATCTTATGCAGTAAGGTATGCCTCATCTTTGCTCATAAATAACCTCTGGGAGGGCACCAGGGCTCACTCCACCAGAACAAAATCATCTACTTCAACCTCAGCAAGGGGGTTGCTATTGCACAGGAGCAACTTGGGCTTCCATTCACACCTTTCCGAAGTATTACTGTTTCAATTTGGAGATTGGGAGGGAAGGTCACTTTGCACGCTTTGTGCTTCAGGACTTCTTAGTTTAACACACTTTCTGATTGTGTATTGCTTGGGGAATCTATTCAAAAGATCAGTGTGCAGGTGGAAATATCGGACAAAAAAGTACTTTCCTTCTGTAACTGTCTTTCTCGTAGTTACTGTATCTCCCTGCAGATTCCTTACTAACCCCAACCTCCTCCCCGGTTTCACGGTTGGTTACCACTTCTGCCTCCTTAATAAGGGCTCTCTTTTTAGAGATCATACTGCACCTTGTCCAGCTGATGTCGTTTTCATCTTGTTCGCCTCAAAGGCATGTAAAAAATAAATGGGGAACTGACATTCGGCAGTGGTGTGGGCAGTTTGTGTCTCGAGTGACATCACAGTGGAGTGCTTCAGGCTCCAAAGTGGAGTCAGTGCCCCCTTATGGCATGGAGAGCCTGCATATTCAAAAGTTGATTAATCTACAGCTGGATGCCAGTATGCACTAGAAAGATTGCTACTGAAGGTAAATAATGTTTTTTCTTGCTCAATTTTCAATATATTAATATGGCCTCAAAATAGCTAAAACATATATATATATTAAACAATAAAACTCTTACAGATTTTATAGGAAAATAAAATTGAGGGATGTTTTGCTCCTTAGTACTTTGGAGGCTGGGAAGATTATTTGAGGGTTTACAACCCTAAAATGGATAGTCTAGTCGGATTTATTTTAGTGTAATATATTAATTCATCGAAATTAAGAATCTGTATTAATAGCAATAAAGCAACCACAGGATGATGTGATCTGTCAATCGTAATCTCCAAGTGTACAGCTGAATATGTTCAATGGAGTAGCTGGTTCATTGTTTGCTTCCGGAGTGAGTGAAAGCAAACACTAATTGCTACTTTGGTCTGCAGTACTTTTGAAACAAAGTGATATCCATTGTTGCCCCTTCCCTATACTTTATTGGCCTCGCACAGGTTTCCCTAATATGGGTCCTTCTTTTTAATCTGAAAGGGATTGGGTTATTTCTTATTACAGTAACACTCAATGGTGACTATGGTGTGCTACCTATTTGTTTTTTGCTTTGAATATTTCCCTTGTGTTCCAATTTATTTTTATGGTCTTTATAGAATGAGCCACTGGGCAGTATCCATATTTACTTTTCTCTTTCTCTCAAAGTTGTAAGCTTGATATTGTTGTGGTACTGGTTAACACCTCATTTTTGTAGGGAAAGTGCGTACCTGTGTGTGATATTTGGATGGGATATGTATGTTTTATATAAGCATAAGGGAAACATTGATTTTCATTGGTTTACTTTGGTGCCCTGTCCCCTTGAAGTCATTTATTGATCCAGATGGTTAATGGGCCAGAAAAATGTGGGGTTGTATTATTGCCTCCTGGTCACATACAAATATTTCAAACCAACACAGGAGGCAGTGCATGAAGGGCATTTACTGTGTAGGTTCGTGGTTATGTTGCTCCTAGGGTTTGGGTTTCTTGGTTAATTGGTTCCTGTGTTTGGCGTTTAAACCATATGTTTGCTTGGCCTCTAGACACTTCAGCATTTAATAAAAGCATCTGGAAAATGTGTCCATTCTCTGAAGGTGAAAAAGAGGTGTCTTGCTCTTTCCTTCTGAACCAGTTCCTGGGTACAGCCATGCATTTTACTCGTTCTGGTGGCGCTGTGCTCTCGAAGGTCCAGATTCTCAGTTGAGGCCACGGTGTTGTCTGTTTTTACCAAGTCAATCGTCTTTTCCCTTTTTGCACAAGGATGCAGAACGCATGCGCTGCTTTCTTTTTTCCACTGCAGATTCTCCAGCTTACTAGGCAGAGGAGGTTGCTAGTCCTGTGCCTGATCCAGATACTAAAAGAGGATAGGGTTCCAAGGAGGTCTTGCATGGCTTCATAATTCAGTGGTGGGGCGTTGGATCTCTTCTATTTGGCAATATTGCTTTTCTGAACATAGAGATGACCCTGATATTCAGGATTAATTTCCATCTGAGCATAAATTTGGTCCTATTTAACAAAAGTAAAATCTTTTTTTAGTACTTTTAGCAGAAAAAAGTTAACATGTTTCATATATGCAATTGAAAGGTCACGAAATTAGAAAAAATGATGTCCAGATGTCTTGTTGAACGAAACTCGGGGCAGGGACAAGATCTGTAGGCCACTGATTAGTACCAAACTGATGTGTTACCAAAGACCAGGATCTCTGTTTTGGATGAATTTAGGCTGAGTTGTTCTTTCATGTGGCTATCAAGACCATACTTTGCTTAAAGCTTGACTGAATGTCCCTAGATGTAGCCTTCCAGTTTAGAGGTGTCGTTGGCATAAGAATTGTAAGTGAAGCTGAAAGAGTGAATGAGATTCGCCAACAGGGTCACGTAAAGATTGGAAAAAGATGGACTCGTGGCTAATCCCTGAGGGACACGGAATTTGATGTTTTTTTAGTGCAGATTTAGAAGAGGGCTATATGACAAAATGTGACCTGTTAGTAAAGAGTTAAAACATGCACTGTCAGGGTCTGTTACCCCAGCAGTCCTCAGATGAGCTGTAAGAGTCGGATGAGAGACTGTATCAAAGGCACGGAGAGGTCAACTGATGTCAGGAAAGCTGAATGGCCCACGTCCAACCACACAAGCATTTCATTCAGGACCAAAACGAGTACCAGTTCGGTGCTAAAATTTGTTCCAAAGCCAGCTTGATGCAAGTAAAAGTGATTGTTGTCTTCAAGAAAATAGCACAGTTGATTGTTAGTTAGCAAGGGGCTAGGGGATATTTGAGGGCAGAGGAATTAGAGAAGTAGGTCCGAAGTTGGATAATACTTCAGGATCTGCTCAAACGTTTATTTTTCTTAGGGGTATATTAAATGCTTGTTTCTGCATTTTGGAAGCTGTGCCAGTGACGAGAGAGGTTAAGAATAGGAATAAGGAGAGGAGCAGCCGAGGCAAGGTTCGAATGGGTAACCAGAAGTTATAGCAGATATTGTGCGGTGCCGCTTCAAGAGGTGAAAAATTGGAAGAGGTAGAAAATCTCAGAGAAGGACTGAATGAGAGAACGATATCCACGATCTTTTTTGAAAGATATTTGAAAACTCATCTGAAACAGCTTGTGAGGGCAGGAAAGAGGGGTTAACAGCACTCAGGGGAACTGAGACTTTTGTGAATGGTAAACACTTTTTTTGATTTTAATTGGGACTTGTAATTTATGTTCCCTAGAAATCTATTCTTTTGTATAAAAGAGATTTTTTTTTAAATTTTGCTTGACTGTTCTGGCATAAATAGTTTTCTCCTTAGATATTGTGTGTTCCATTTCTACTCCAGGAAGTTTACACTGTTGCTTAAGCTGATTTAGTATCGGAGTGAATCATGGCGCTGAATGCCAAGTTCTGCCATTGCAAATTCTCTTGAACTGGAGTGATTAGTGCAAGCCATTAGCGATTCAAGAAGTAAAGGCGGACACCTTACAGTTAATGTCAGCTGCACTAGCAGGTGGGGCGGTGGGCATTTTAACGGCTATCTCAGTGGGAAAATGTTTGTACAAAGGTTTATTAAGTTGGCAATGTTGAGCAATGGTGTGTGAAGGCGGAGACAACTGTTCAGATGAGGAAAAATGAATGAGAAATGATGTGTCAAAAACGCCTGGACATTAGGTCCCATTTTAACTGTTTCTGAATAATACTTCCAAACACAGATTCCCCACATATAGAACATTCCCCTGGTGCTAGACTGGCTTGAAAACATTTCCTTGCAGTGCTCACATGTGCTGCTAGATGGCACTGTGTGGTTCCATGCCGGTGTCATTCTGTTGCAGAAGTGACGTAGCAGAGCTGCATATAAGGACCACACTGCACACCAGCTTAAGTTCCCTTCTTTCCGTGCCTTTGAGCTGTGATCTGGACTCCGCTCCCTTTTGCATTAGTCCCTTCCTTTCTTGACACTGGACCTGAAGTCCCTGGTGCCAAAGGTGGATTCTCTGCCAAAACTGGTGTGCGGCCCTAACTGAATCAGCCTTGACCCCAACCGAGGTCGCTCTCTGACTCCATTCTAGCACAACCAGTTTCTGTAATTCTGAGTCAGACAAAACACTTCCTCTTCCATGGAATTGCTCCACCATCTTTTCGATTTTGACTCTCACCAGAGATTGCAGCCACTGGACAATGGACTTGTTAGGGTTGCTTTTCCCCCACATGATGATAATTTGTATATGGATTTACAATAGGGCAGTGGGTTTGATACTTCCCCTGATACAAGGTTGATCTCCCTCACCCCCTTTGTGCCATCCAATGGATGAGAGTGCTTTCTTTGCGATAGTCATCAAACTAGCTGCTGAGGTTCAAATCCCCTCTGCTGAGGTTAAAACAAATGTGCTTACTAATATCCTTCAGTGTGGGCGAATTTCTCCTGAGCCCTTAGTTTAATGGCTTATGGGCACTTAGTATCAACCTTTTACTTGGCCACCATTTAACAGAGAGGTGGCCTAGTGTCACCCATCAGTGCCTTGAGAAACTGATTTTCTCACTCAGCATCCTATTTCGCAGAGTTTGGTTGTCAAAGCTTCCACCAGCAAGGTGAATACTAATTGGTCCTATGACGCTGACAAAGTCAAAATATATTGAGGCGTTAGGCAAACATTTTTTTCTCTTCGACCAGTCTAGCTTTGAGGTCAGTGACAGTTTCCTACTGGGTTGTTATACACATTCACTGTGGGGCATGGTGAGCAAGATCGTGCCTGCGGTGCCTCAGGAGTTTCGGGCAAGGGTCTCCAACTTTTTTTATATTAAGGACTTCTTCTGATCATTGAAAACTTTCCTGATCTACCATCTGACATAAGGATTCTAAAAGGGTACACAACGTAAACTCTGTGATTCTAGGGCTCCCAGTTGTGCTCTAGTGAGTGTACAGCATTGTTGAAATAGTCGTATCACAAATGGGTTACATGTAGGGTCCCCAAGGATCAGTTTTGTCCATATTCACTGGTTTATGAATCTCTGCTGCAAGTGACTCCTTGGGGCCTGTGGTCTCATTGTTGTGCTATACACATGATGCCCCTGCTCTCATGTTGTCTTTCAGTATCTGACTAGTTGCCCTGAGGGCCATTGGCGAATGCCTACAAATAAGCAATTCAGACCATTATTTATTTTTAAAATTACATTGCATCCTTAATCTAATGGAGACATCTAGTAGCAGATTCCTTGCCTTTGAATTACCCTAGGTGTCAGACTAGATCTGAAAAAAAAGTTTTGTGAACTTACCCCTGTGCGCTGCTAGGTGGCTAAGCTCGGTTCCATGTGCCGTTGTACGTGTCTTGTGGGCTGGAAGTGACATTGCGTTAACATATATATGCACCACTTCGGTACGCAGACATCAGTTCTTTTCTTTCAGCTCCAGTTAGCGCTGATCCGGGAAGAGCTATAGTTTGTCATTCTTTTTTCAGTGTGTCTAGGAAGACAGGGTTTAAGCTGTGTGGCGCCTGTCACCATGTCATGTCTGGTACAGACCCCCATTTGATCTGTTTATGGTATCTCAAGCGCATCTAAGTCATGCTCGGACTTTGAGGGAGCGGTCCCTGGTGCTGCTAGCGGTTTGTCAGGTGACACTGCATCGCGTGACTCCTCAGAAGTCTCGGTCCTGATAAAGGCGAAGGTCGTGGGACCCGTTCAGGAGCCCCCAAGTCCTCTTTGTCCCATTCGAAGTCCTCAGGACTCTGGGAAGCGGCACAAGAAATATAAGAAGTCAAAGTGTGCTTTGAATTCTCATCGCCTGTTGTCCAACGCAATGAGTAAGGAACATAGTTATTTCCGGCATGGTTCTGCAAAGCCGTTGGGTGGGTCGACTTTGCACCTCCCCGTGTTACTGGGAGCCAAAGCAATCTCGTTCAGGTAAAGGAGTTTTACAAGACCATGCGCTGTGTCTTTGAGGGGGTTGACCCCTTCGGAGCACCTTTGGGCCGCATGGGGTCAGGGAGGGACCCATGAGGTTTTGCATCGGTGGCTTCGGCCTCGGCTCCGGTGGGCCCTAGGTGGATCTGATCTCAGATCTGGACCGACACCAGTCGTGCCACTGCGACCTTCCCTGACGCCAGTCCTGACACTGCTCCTGGTGCTGCCAGCCTCATTCTGATCCCAGATAACTCTGAGTCAGAACAACATCGATTGACACCAATTCTGGCCTAGTTGCCACCTGAGCCCTATTCAGAAGTGCTAAGCATGGGGGAAGAATTGGAGGGGTCACTGGACCCTTTAGAATACAAGTTGGCAGAACAGAAGTCAGTGAACTGGTGTGAGGAACTGGGAGATGCCAGTGGGCTGGATACCTCTCCAGATAATGGCTTGATTTCTCCTTCTACTGTGGCTACGGAGGAGGGAGCATCTTATGCCATGGTGGTAAAGAGGGCAGCTGACAATCTCAAACTGCCCTCTGCAATCAAGACTTACATGTTGACGGAAGTGCCGCAGCCCGCAGCTTCCTCTTCTGAACCCTTACTCCCCTTTAATGGAGCACTTACAGATGTCCTGCTGTGAACCTGGTCCTGGCCCAGCACAGGGGCTCCTGGGAACAGGACAATCGCCCGTCACCATTGCCCCGTCCCACACCCCAGGATTCAGGATATTCAGGCTATAATACTGATGTTTCAGCTTCTATCCTGGATTTTGGTGAGAATTACTCTGAGGCTGCTGGACCTTGTAGCCTCCTGCTACTAACTCAAGCCAGATAGCATATGTGGGCTCTGCAGTGGGACCTGAAGTTCCAGTGGACGCAGCATCAGGGGAATCTCTCCAACATGGTGCAGATCTTGGAGGCAACTGCAAAAGATCTGCAGTAGTGGCTAATGAACCACAATTGGGTCAGCGGCAGGCCCTGCTCTCGTCACCAACCACATCTCACAATAGTGGCAGATGCATCACTCCTGGGATGGGGTGGCCATCTGGGAGAGATGGAAATCAGAGGACTCTGGTCTCCGGCAGAATCCAGAATCTACGTCAACTTGCTGGAGCTCTGAGTGATCTGACTGGCATTGAAAGCCTTCCTTCACTCCATCAAGCGAAGGCTAATACAAGTGATCACAGACAACACCACTGCCATGTGGTACTGAAACAAACAGGGAGGGTGGGGTTGTAGACCCTTTGTCAAGTTGCCCTGTATCTCTAGACATGACTGGAACATCCCTGGTGTTTCAACATCTGGCAGGTTCTCTGAACGCCAGAGCTGACAAACTCAGCCACCAGTGCCAAGCGGATCATGAATGACGTCTCTATCCGGAAGTGGCACAAGGTATTTTTTAGCAGTGGGAGAGCCTGGGTTAAATCTCTTGGCCATGTGCAATGTCGGCAGTTTTGTGCGTTAGAGTTTTCAAGGCGTCTATTACTAGGAGACTCTTTTCACCTTGAGTGGAGCTCAGGCCTCCTGTACGCCTTTCCGCCCATACCACTCCTGCACAGAGTTCTGAAGAAGATCATGAACTGTTGTGTTGGCTCTTATAACAATGAGACTTTTGAATTTGGGCAGCAGCATGACCAGATTGTGGGGAACTGAGTCCAGTTCCACGCTGTGTGACTGTCGTCCCAATCCTTCCAGACAGCTAGCAGTACCTCACCAGCACCCCAGAGTAGAGGTGATTTGTGGCAGCTGTGTGCATGACATTCTGATTTATCAGGGAAATGGTGTTGGAATAGATCTTGCCCTTTTAACTCCATTACATTCGTCTCACATATGCAAAAACAAACAGAAGCAGGAATTGGTTCAATGGATTTTATTGAATCAACTGACTCCTAGTTAAAAAGGCATGTACTGCAATAAGGATAATGAAACATGATAATAGCAGAGCAGTGATAAAAAAAAAGTGAAACATAAACCAAGTCCCACCATAGTGTCACAATTCTAGGTTTTAGACTTCCTACCTACACCACTAAAGTTCTATACTAGAGCACAGCAGTGTTAGCCCTAATCTGTCTTTCAGGACCCCTGAGAAAATACCATTCCCCCATACCTGACTATGGTAGTAGCTAAGAGGGCTATTGGTCTACCAAGAGTTTTCTCTTATGTAGGCGGAAAAGATGTCTAGTCGCAGCAGACAGCTTCAATGAAGCGAACAGCATGCAGTGGCAACTTCTGGCTGGAATTTCCCTTTAACGTATAGGGGGCAGAGAGGTGTTTTATAATAAAACATCTGGTGTTCTAAGAAAACTGCCCTAACATAAATACACATGTTTTAAAAGGGAATATGATGTTCTACTTTGTACCAACAACATTATCGTGGGCAGCCTTGAGCAAAGCACAGAGTAAAAGTTGTACTAAAAAAATGAAAGCAATTTCTAGGCAGAGTGAAGATCAAATAAAAGAATTAAATCATTGCCACAAATTGAAGCTTCTGCTAAAATAATAAAAATAATTGTTTTCTAGGCTAAAGGGCACAAGCTGCAGGTCTATGGCTAAAATAATGTGCCCATAAAATGCTGCTAACCTAATCTCACAACAGAACGACTGGGCCCAAGTTATCCTGTGATTCTGGACTGGGCACACAGAATCTGGTATCCCGAGCTTCTGCACTTGAGTGTCGATCCTCTAATCAGGCTGCCCCTTTGGGAGGATCTTCTGCCACAGCAGCAGGAGAGGGTCCTCCACTCGAACCTGTCAACACTGCCTTCATGTGTAGAGATTGAGCGGCGACAGTTGACAGCCTTCAACCCTTCTCCAGTTATTCTGGCAGTCAGGCATCCCTCCACCAAGAAGGTGTATGCCAGCCAATGGCAACAACAAAAAATTAAATTTTTGTACAGAAAAGTCTATTTACCCTCTTTCTGTCTTTTCTCTCTGATATTCTTCTTTTCATTCTTACCGTTGCCCAGTAGGGCTCTACTCTAGGTGCTTGTAAGTGCTATTGTTCTGCTCTGTCTGCCTTTCTGTGGCTCCCTGACCAACTCTTTCTTTAAGTCCCCTATTCTAAATAGATTTCTTAAAGGACTTCTACTTTTACTCTTCACCATTCATTTTGCCTCAGTGAGACCTCAATTTAGCTCTCACCTACCTAATATGTGCTCCTTTTGAGCCTAGGTATAAATTCCTTCTCTAGCTGCTTACCTTCAAGACATCCTTTATAGTAGCAATAACATCTGCCTGGAAGGTGAATGAGCTGCAGGCATTGTCATCCAAGTCTCCATTCCTGTCTGTTTTCCAACACAAACTGGTGCTTCACACTAGGGTCTCTTTCCTCCTGAAAGCGGTGACTCCATTCCATGTGAACAGTCACCCTGCCCACCTTTTACGCTCCTCCACATCCCTCTCAAGAAGAGAAGCAGGTTGTTGTTCTACCTTGACCACACAAAAGAGTTCCGGGTGGACGACCAACTCTTTATGGGCTATGTTGGAGCAAAGAAAGTCCGGGCAGTACAGAAGCGAACCATTTTGCGCTGGGTCATCCTCTGTTTAAAGATCTGCTACACTTTGGCTAAAAAGCAGCTTAAGGGCCCATTCTACCAGAGGAAAACCTGCACTCACTGCTTTAGCACGTAGAGTCCCAGTTCTGGACATCTGCCAGGCAGCAACGTGGGCATCCCTGCATACGTTTGCCAAACACTACCGCCTGGAAAGTCCTGTCCGCAGAGAAAGGCATTTTGCCCGTTGGGTCCTGCAGGACTTTATAGTTTAGAAAATTTGTCTGCAGCTTTCCGCCAGTGACAGTATTCCTCGGATATCTATTCAAAGGTAAGAAATCTGTGGCTAGATGTCTCTATCAGATGAGCAAGTTACTTACCTTCAGTAATGAATTATCTGGTAGAGACAATATTTAGCTGCAGATTCCATATCGACCCACCTATTAATCCCCGCTCTGCAGACCGATTTCTAGGGCTAGGGATGATCCCTTTCAGAGCCCTACTTTGAACACACCAATGTCGGTGCACTTCATGGCTCCACATTCCTTGCATAGAAAGTTGTGAAAAGTAACGGAACTCCGTGCGCTGAGGTGGCACATATATAGGTGACTGCAACGTCACTTCTGGAGCGTAAAATGCGGATGACGCAAAGCCACATACTAACACTCAGGCGTACTGTTCATGAAAAATGTTCCGGATCCAGTCTAACGTCTGGGAAAACTGAAAAGTAAGGAATCTGCGGCTAGATATTGTCTATACCAGATAATTAATTACTGAAGGTAAGTAACCTCTTCATTAGGGCCACTAATTAAAATCAATTTTGAAAGGCACATGAATACCTTCCTAGCTCTCTACAAGGAAACACATCTGTTCTCTACAAGTACACACTGCTCTACAGTCCTTTTAACCCTTTCAGACACAAATACCATACACATTAATGAAGAGATTTCGCTATAAAAGCTAAGCATGCCTAAAGAAAGGAAGGAGTGAAAAGAACAAAAGTAAACAAAGGGGTGTGAAGAAGGAAGATAAAGGAGGAAAGAAGAATTCAAAGGAAGGAAAATAAGAGATTATGAAAGAAAAAGAAGGATCAAGGGCAAGGAAGAAAAAAAATGGATAAAAGAAAACTAAAGAAATGGAAAAGAATGAAGAAAGTGGAAATAAGCAGAAAAAACAGTAAAAAGAGGACTGAAAATGAAACAAAATGAGATGAATGAAATGTGAGGAAGAAGAAAGGAAAACAAAGAAGAAAAAGTAAAGAAAATATATCTGCAAGAAAAACAAGTAGAAAGACTGAAACAAGAATTAAGAGAATTGAGAAAGCAGAAAAAGAAAACAGCAACAGACAGAAAAGAAGAAAAGAAAGAAATGCAAGACCGAAAGAAGTGAAGACCTAGGAAGAAAGAATAAATGGGAAAGGAGAGAACGCAATAAGCTGGTAGAAAAAACATGAATCAAGATGGAAAAAAGCTAGGAAAACAAGAAAAAGAGCTAAGCAAGGGAAGTAGAGAAAGAAGAAAGAGAAATAAAGAACATTTTCAGAAGAGGGTACTTTGCACTGTGAGTTATTCATACCTAACAGAACAATGTTTTAAAGTGCTGCCTTAGCAATTTGGCAGCTGCATATTTTCAAACCGCTGACAGACAATTATGTGCAAGTTACCAGTTCAGGGCTCCTTGACTCAAACTATTAAAGGTGGTCAGCATGCAGCTAAACATGTGATTCGTACTGGTCTGGACACCACTGATCGCTTGGAGCGAGCAGTCTGCACTCTCTGCTCTATCACCATATTTGGATGATGTGCAGGCATCCCATAGGCTATACGTTTCGACCGATCTTGTGTTTTTGGTAAAAAAAAAAAACCTGATTCCATCCTTCAAGAAAATACGGGCCACAGTGCACTCATTGGGCCTTTTGAGCCCTGCCAAGCAGTTTCCTCATCGGTCTTGGTCCTTCGAAGTCTACTCCTGAGGTTTGCCATATAGACAACACGAGTCCCCCACGCCACCCTCGAGTCACCTCCGCCCTTTCTTGCCCGGAACTGGGATCTGGTAGGCAACATGCAGGTTACCCAGGTGTGCTGATTGTACATGGCACGCTGCAATTTCCTCGCCCAGTCTGGCTCCTGGAGTTATTCTAAAGGTGAGGAATCTACAGTATTGAGCATAAAGAATGTGACTGAAGGTAAGTAAGTAGTTATTTTTGTGGATTCTGAGACATCGAGGCCATACTGATAATACAGGTTCCTTACTACCCTGGAGTTGGAAAACCAGCAAGAGGTGAGGCTTTCAGAATTTAGCTACAAATTACATTTTTCTCCAACTGACAAAATCTTAGAATATATACATATTATCGCCTACCTGTTCTGGAGTGCACCTTTAACAAAGATCTGTGTGCTACTACAGAGAAAGGATTAGACAAGTTCAGTTTACCACCTGAGGTTGTGAATGTTACACCACACTGCTGTTCCAAAGAACCAGGTGTAGGTTTGCAGAGTGGCTTACTGTTGCTATGCATGAGGAGAAGGAGGCAGACTGGTAAGACATTCTGAGGAATATTCCAAGCTCTTCAGCTAGAACCTTCAGTCTCAGCTGTTTTATGCTCACTGTGTAGACGAGCTGAGAGGAGCCGATGCGGAGAACACTGTCTAGTGAGACAAAGATGAACTTAAAAAACATGGAACTACATTTTGTGTTTCTTTTCTCATTATCATGTTTGAAGAGGAATCTTTTTGTACTATCGTAACTTCCGGGGGAAAAGGAGAAAGAGAAAAAGTATAAATCTGATGCTTTTGTTGCAGGATACCTAAGGTCCTCTTTTACCCATCTGGATGCAGCATGGATTCCATTGTCTCCATCAAGCTGAAGAGGATTCCTGTGCATTTTTGATAGAGACCTCCAACGATCATCATGAAAATGTCATCAGTGTTTCTGATGGAACTTCTAACCACAGATTCTATCCCCAGGTGTCAGACTGGGTGTAGAGTTTTCTCGTCATTTTCCACAGGTGTCAATATATGATAACATGTGGCTTCACGTCAAAGCCATCATTCTCTGAGAGTGACGTTGGGGCCACAATATAACTGCCACTTCCGTGCATCAAGATAAGTTTCTTTCCACAACTTCTAACAAGGAGTCAGAACTCTCTTCCTTGGTTTCAGTCTTGTGAAAAGGCTTTTAAAAAATGTTTTCAGTGTGAAAGAACATGCCCCCGTACCCAATCAACAGTTTCGAAACCCCAAAACTATTAGCACATGTCAGTAACTGCCCCTCTCTGAGGTCTGTGCCTGGTGTCTGGCTCCTCACATGACTTGACGAGTTTGGACAAATGAGCTTGGAGGAATTTGAAGCCACCCAGGACCTTGAGGCCAAACTCTGCTGCCGAGGGCCGCAGGAAAGCTCAGAATGCCAGGTCCCTCTTGAAGCAGAGGGCAAGAGTGTATTATTGGTCCTGGTGCTGTTCCCAAGGGAGGCCGTTGTCCAACTCCAAGTCTTGAGGTAAGCTGAAGAAAAAAAAGACAAGATGGCGAACCATTGCTCCTTCTCTTCTCACCACTCTCATGAGGGAAAGCCGAATGGATGTCAGGGTACCACCAAATCTCTGTTCCTCATTTCAATACTGATCCCGATAAAGACCAAGTCCATCGGCCATGTTGCAACAGATAGCCTTCAACACTGCTATTTTGCAGATATTTGGTACCCTTCTGGATCCCTCTAGTGTGCCTTCGGGCCCCATGGATCTAAGGATGCCTCCAGTTGGGTTACTGCCGGCTGATCTGTCTCTGATGCTTACTGAGCCTTTTAACCCCATTTTCGGGATCCATCCCAACTCCAGGGCTGATATGTGCTCCCACTGTCTAGGCGGCACAGAGACCTGTGCTAGGAAGAGCCCATTGTCCTCTCAGAATTGAAAATTAATCTATCACAACCTCGTTCAAAGTCACACCCACCTCGACCGCTCAAATAATCGCACACCTATAGCCACAAGATGATGGCAATTACATTTTGCATCACATCGGACGATGATAACCCACTTGAAGAGGCCAGTGGTCTTGGAACCTTGCACCTGGCCCTACTTCTTCAGGAGAACGTTTCATTTGTAATGTGAGTCAAAGAGTGGCAGAAGTACTTGACCTGTAGCTCCCCTCAGAGGAGATAGTAACCAGTGTACTTATGAAGGTCCTGCAAGCAGGTCAGACCCTATCAGAGCCATTTCTCCCTTTTAATGAGCTGTTGACAGACACACTTTGGGGCACCTGTGCTTGCCCTTCTGTCAGCCCCCAGATAGACAGGAGACACAGACGAGCTCCGGGGAACCCATCTTACCTCATGATGCACAGAATACCTGAAATGCTTGTGGTTAATGCCTTCACCATTCAGCTGAACCCAAATGCATTCCCAACCACCATGCCAGACAGAGTTGAAACACATGGAGGCATTTGGAAAGCAAAGACTCATCTGCCAATCTTGCCCTCCGGTCCGTAAACTTGGGTTGCCTTATTTGGCATTACTCTTATGTGGGATATGTTGGCTCACAGTCCAAATTACCTTTGCTCATACCTCCAACAGAAAAATCAGGATGACCAAGATGCAGCGAAGTAGGTGATCAGATCAGGCCTGGATACTATGGCTGTCTCAGCAGGCCAGTTGGTACTAGTTTGGTACTTCAGTTCCAAGCCTAAATAAGCTGTACAGCTTTTTCAAGCGATGTCCAACAACCACTCATGTACATACCCTTTGATGGCACCGGACAAGGCGGACTCTGTGATACAGCACTTTAAGTAAGGCAAATCAACAATGCTTTCCCTTGATCTAGCACCACCCACACAATAGTTTCCCCAGTAATACCCCCCCCCCTTATTGTGGCTTCAGAGGAGACTTAGAACAGAAGCCATGACAAAAGGTGCATCAGTAACAATAGACCTCTCTGGCCTTATGCTTATCTCTTCCTGATCGCCCAGGTTAACTCAAGATCTGTGCATCCACTCTTACTCATGCTTCCAATCCCTCCTTTTGTAGCGCAAATAGCATTGGCGAAAGGGGGCAACCCTCTCTAGTTCCTCTGTTGATGTGGAATTTCTTTGAAAGGCAACCAATAACCCATACCGTGCTTGTGGTGTATTGTCGAGTAGTTTGACACACTGCCTGAAGTTAGGGCCAAAGCCCATCTTTGCTAGAACTCCAAAGAGGTAAGACCATTTCACAGGATCAAACCCTTTATTGGTATCTAATGATGCTTTTGACAGACCCGCAGATGAGGCTAATGCCACAGCAAAGTTGTTATGGAGTCTGCGTAGGTTCAGTGCGGTAGATCTACCCAGCATTAACCCGTTTTGGTCTTGATGCACCACACTTATTATCACCTTTCCAATTCTAATGCCCAGTATTTTAGGCAGGATTTTAATGTCTACATTTAACAGGGATATAGGTCGCTAGGAGTCACATCTAGCTCTGGGTTTACCTGCTTTTAAAATAAGGATTATCATCTTCCGGGAGTTTTCAACACCTCTACGAAGGCAGCATGGAGTGGAACAGCGCTCTGCCTGCTTAATTTGCGGAACAGTTACACCAGGGACCCATTGGGTCCCAGAACTCTCCACGATTACATATGCCTGACAGCCAAAGATACCTCCTCCACTGATATATCTGCCTCCAATTCTACCCTGTGTTGTGGGTCAAGCAGTCCATGGGGCAGTCCTTTATAAAGTCCAAGACATCCTGATCAGCCACTCTGTCGTGATTCGTAGAAGTTTCCAAGTTGTTTTGCCTTTTTCTCCATTATTTCCTGACTGCCCTTCACTATCTCCCCAGAAGTCGTCCTCAATTCCCTAATAAACATGCCTTCCCTCTCCCTAATACCGATCCAAGCCAGTAATTTGCCTGCTTTATTGCGGCTTTGTATATTAATTTTTGTTTTGCTAGGTACAGCACCTGGACCTCATTATTAGCGACTGACTGGTATTCTGCCCTTTTGTGGTCCATCGCTAACTTCTCAGGTGTGGGTGACTCTGCATAGTCCCTCTCTAGATCTGTCAGATCGCTTTCCAAAGTACCAAATCTCTGTCATCTTTCTTTGCGGTCTCCCACTTCCCCAGCTATAGAAACCCTCCGGATTGTGGCTCTGTACCGAGTCTCTGTTCTCCACAAAAAAAGAGCTTAGAGGCCTGGTCCAAGCATCTGACCAATGTTTTATTCAATAGGTGGCATGTTTACATCCTCCACTGAGTCCTAGTCAGTCTTCTCTCCAGATCCAACTCCACCCTCAAAGGCAAGCGTTCACTAATTCCCCAAGCCAAGTTTTCTGCCTCACTGAATCCCAGGAGGACATAATTGGTTGTAAGGAAATAGTCTAGTCTCGAATGGACATCATGGGAGCCCGAGTAGAAAGAGTATCCTCTCATTAGCATGCAGCGCCCTCCAAATACCACAAATTCCCAGAGCCCTTGTGAAGCCATCTAATTTCCCCCTTGTAGCACTCCCTTACCACCATAGATTGGTCCCATCCAGGTGAGTATATAACACTAAATTAAAATCTCTGCCCACAATTGTGTAGGCTTGTGGTGTTTTCACATAGAGATCCCCCACTTTTTAAAGTGTCACTCTCTGGAGTCCAGGAGGTGCTTACACATTAAGCAAGAGCAGGGATTAACATTCTTTTTCACCCAGCACAGCTTGGTAACACCCCTGCGGATCCACCCAAGTGCGAATCGTATGGAGTGGGAGTGATCAGCAGATGAGAATCTACACCCCTGGATCCAGATGTATATTGTTCATGTCCCATCAACTTATATTTGACCTGCCCCATACTTTGGTGTGTGAATCCACCTGGTGTGTCTCCTGTAGATAGAATATATCTGGTTGACATCTGTGTTTGGCTTTGTGGACCAACCCCCTATTTATCTTGTTCCCCAATCCATTTATGTTCCACGTTAAGAACGACAAATGTCTAGCCTGTATCAAATCATGTTATTTGAATCTTGCATTCCCTCACCCTTTCCAGAACCAATGAGTGACTTTCCTACAACTAACAATGTGCCGTGGCATGTTAAAGTACAACATTCTACTCTGTAACTAACCCCCACCCTACTTTACAGTGTTTTGATTCATTAACAAACCAAGCACTTGGTATGTATGATCCATAACTAAAGAACATGATTGTGATGTTGTCACTTGGGCGTAGCCTGCTGTCTCTGCCTTTCGGTTGTCCACAAAGGTACACATATCTCCAAATTGTTTTATGCACATTGTGAGGCCCTTTGCCTGCCAGGGGTCAATCCCAGTGCTTGGAATGCTTGTGTCTGGGTCATGTTCCTCATGCCCCCCTCAACCCAGTTGGTCTGACATCATGGGCGCTATGCTCAGCAGCGTGTCCTTCTCCAACCCGTGTTCTGTTTCCGTATGATCTAAGCTGTTTCTCCCTCCTTTTGTGGCCAGAGAACGCCACTTGTTGCCCAGGAAAGCCTTATGTTGTCTAATCTTCAAGACTGCCTTGACCTGTGCCTCTTTTATTTGTGTCTGAGTAGGGGAGGCTTTATTCCTTCTTGCGCTCCTATGCTTGCTAGCCATCTTTCAGCATCCATCTCGAGCCTCCTCGCTCGTTGGTGGCCTAGATCACAAGTCACGTTTCTCTAGCCAGGACCAAGCCTCCTGTGGGGTGCCCATAAAGTGATTTTTCCCATTGTGGACAACTCTCAACTTTGCTGGGTAGAAAATCGCATATTTCGGGAATCAGTTGGCGAATGACTCTCTTCACTGGGACATATGCTTGTTGGAAATTGGGTCTCTAGTTGGCAGAGATTTGCCACCTGTCCAAGCAGAGACCACAATCCTAGTAAGGGTAAGTCACAACACAAGCTAAATTGTCCTGTGTTCATCCTCTGGAAGCTTGGCACAGAGTAGGCAGGCAACTTTAAAGGCGATGTGTAAAGTATTTGTAAAATAACTCATACAGTAACACATTGAAGTAACCACAAAAAGTACTCCAGTTTAGAAACATAGATATTTATCTGAATATAACAACACCAAAACCACAAAGGTCCTATATACACAGGTCAAGATATCACTTTATAGAGGTTAAAGTGAGTCTTAATCCATAAGAATCAATGGATGTATCGCTTTAGCACAAAGTACCTAGGATGTGTCAAAAACAAAGATGATGCGGGCTACAGGGGAGCTAGGGTGCCGGAAAAGCAAAGTGATACGCCGGTTTCTCACTTCCCAGGGGAGGTGATGTGTTGATTCTTTCCTCACAGGTGAGAAGATGCATTGGTTCCGCACTGGCAGGGGAGGTGATGCATCCATTATTTCCTTGCAAGAAAGGTGATGCATTGATTTCCAGACACACAGCTTTGGTTCCTTACTGAGGTACCACCGAACATACCGTCCATAGAGGTGGCTTTTCACAACCCCTATGCAGAGAATTATTTGCTCTGCAGCCACATATCTGCTCAGGAGCCTCAGATTAAGGGCCCTCTGCCCTTACCAGCAGGCCACGCACCCCCTTCATCCAATGTAAACCTCTGAACTCCTTCCTCAAGAAGGACAAGTTCAAGATGCTCACCCTGGTCAAGGTTCAAACTGCCCTGTAATCAGATGACTGGATGGTGACACTGGATCTGCTAGACGCTATTTCCAAATTCCTATTCTGCTGTCCCATAGATGCTACGTATGGTTTCAGGTAGGCCACAAGCACTTTCAGTTCTCAGTGCTCCCCTTTGGCCTTACCAGTGACCCTTAAATGTTCTCATTAAGTGATGGGGTAGTAGTTGAACACCTGGAAAGGTTGAGAATACCAGTCTTCCCATCCCTTGTCAACTGGTTACTGAAGATGGGCTTGCCTCAATCAAAAGTGGACCACCTTTAGTCCTACCTGACTATTTTGCAAGTTCTCCCTTTTATCAGAGTCATCCTGGACACAGTGCTCTTTCAAGCATTCTTCTGCCTCAAAATGTCCAGAACATTTGCAGTGTGACCCTGTTGTTTTGACTTTTAACCTGGGTCTCAGTGAGAGTGGCTCTGTCGCTTCATGTATCCTGTTAGAGATCCACACCAGGTGGGACATGCAGGCTCTGAAGTTTCAGTGGGCTCAGAACCAAAGGAACCTCTTTGATTCTATCAAGCTGTTGGAGGACACTGGAACAGATCTGCACTGGTAGCTGATGGACTGCAATTGTACCAGTGGCACACCCTTCTCCCAACCCCACGCAGAGCTGACAGTTATCACGAATAAATTGCTGGTTTGGGTGAAGTCATCTGGGAGAGGTGGAGATAAGAAGACTCTGCTCTTTGGGGAAACCAGTCTCCACATCAACTTGTTGGCGTTGTGGGTGATCTGCTTGGCACTGAAAGCATTTATCTTTGAAGAACAGGTACACCACCAGTGCCATGTGGTACTGCAACAAGTAGCGTGGAGTGGGGTTGTGGTATAGTGTGGTTAGTTTTACGTATCCTTTGCGCATTAGCTTCAGGCTTTAGGCCTTTGTGCACTTTGCCCTGGATGTGTTTTATTCATTTGCTGGCAGCTTAGAGCCTCTGTGCACTTTGCTCTAAATGCTTTTTATTAGGCTTCGTACTGTTATTTTTCAAATAGCCAGTTCTACGGTGTTGTTTTTTATTCATATCACACTGTTTTGCCTACTTCAGCACTGGAGTTCTCCATAACATATTCACTCTGTGCTTCAGTCAAGGATACAGTCTGGTACATTGCCGATAGACGTGGTAGGAGTTTAGATTTGGCATTCCTGCGTAGGGACATTTTGTGATCACGATGACATGTTAGTTATAAAATCACTTCCTTGTCCCAATACACGCAAGAGGGAGATTACGACCAGGGAACCACAACTAGACGCTGACTGCCTCGTTGCAGATGCTGAACCAGATCACAGGCCTTTGCTCAGGTATGAGGGCTGATGTCTCCCCAGTGATTCGGAAAGGCAAGCTAGAAGGTTAACATGCTGTGCTCTAAATAGAACAAGCAGAGGGAGAGTAGAAACTGTTAGGCACTATGATAGCTTTGTTCTTATGTTTTACTCTCCTGGTGACTATTTCAATCCTACTGTGTTGTATTGTTCTGGTTATTGCAGCTCACGCCTTATTATCTAAAATACAGTAGTTTTATTAAAACATTATATAAAACTTATACTGTCTTTGTCATTTGTATATGAGATCATATTGTAAGTGAGAGAGTTGGTTTGGATCTGAGTGACCACGACTTCCCTGAGAAGTTCCAAAGATGTCATGCTCTCGGCTGCCTAATCATTTCTTCCCCGTGGGAGAAATGAGGCACTGCTAGTTAGCCAGAGCAAAAACCGGATTTAGGGTGACAGAGTTCCTTACACGTGGGTCAGACTCAGTCCCCCACACCGTTATCGATCCTGCTGCCTAGAAATCCAGTAGTCTCATTTAGGATAATGAGAGCCCACGCGACATGGCGCCGCCAATGTTTGGTCTGGCTCTAATATTTAGGTCTGACTGACTCTCTCGGTCTCATATATATTTTGACTCCTCGGTTCCGTACGCGGAGATGTCCGTGGGGCTGAGGGTTTCCGCCACCACGGGATAGGTATGTCCTATCGCTTAGTGGTTGGTTGTTCAAGCTTGAACTTTGAAAGGAAAAACCCCGATCTTGGTGTGCCTTCTCTGACCTAGAGCTATTATTTCTTAATAAATGGCGAATCCTAATGTAGTGAATATAGCAATCAATATGCGTCACCCGCTCACAGGACATCTGGTAGCACATGGACTGACGGTCCAGGGGGGTCCGGTCACTTTTGTGGTGGATGCCCATGCAGCCTATAGAACAAAACTTTTTTATTCTTGGGTCGTATTTCCGGCAGTTGATGGGGGTACAAATACTTTTCACGAATACACTGTTGCGAATGTCCCTGGACAGTACAGGGCTTACGCATACTTAGAGATACCTTTATCTTATCAAGAACACCATAATTGGCTTGATGGCGCCCTCCCACACACAGTAGCACAAGTGAGGTTAGGTCCACTGAGTAATGATGGTCCGACCTGGCCTTTATTGGCTACTTACACACCATATCCTGCGGTTACAAATTTAGCAGTGGCTGACGTGCGTCGTTTATATATAGACTTAGCAACAACATACAGAAGACTGGTTCAGTTTGTGATGCAGGCATTAAATACTAATGCAGCGCGTGCTGCTCCGGCTCACCCACAAGCAGTAGTTCCGGGTATCAATCCAGCCACTGTACACTCAGTTATGGGTAAGGTACCGGCTAAACGGGAGGAGACTCCATTTTGGCTGGCGCAAAAAATTAATACGCTGGAAGCAGTATTTCCCCATACGGGCCCTCAGGATAAACATAGGATATTGACGATGTGTTTGCCGTATGGGATGGTTCCTCCGGTGGACCTTTGTAATACCTGGGGCACGGTGTTTGCCGTGCTCTACACTACAGCACACGGTACACCGACATTAGCTAATTTACCGGAAGTGCTTAAACAAATTCAAGATGAATATGGGGCTGCCCCTGCCTTAGATTTGGGCATGCAGTTAATGGGCAATTTTGCCGCGGTTTCTTCTATTATTTTGAGTAATCTCAAGGGAGAGGCGGTAGCACTAGCAGTGCGAATGCGTCTTCGGGATGTTCCGCAGATTGAACAGGAGCGGTAACTTCCGAGAATAATAGCAGAAATATATTCCAGTATTGGTCGCGATAGCCTAGGGGCAAGACCACAAAAACCCCAATTACAGGGTAAAAATAATAAAGATAATGCTAAACAGCAGCAACCTGAGGGTACTAAAAAGCGCTGGGAAAAGAAACAGCAAACACCTAAGAAAGATGGGGGATAGTCTCCACAACCGGAGACCCCACAGAATAGGTATAATCTCAGGAATAGGGATAATTTGAAAACGCCTGATAGATATCAGTATACTGATACACGCCAATCTCCTTCCTTTCAGGACTCCTCAGAGAAGAGAAGTGAGAGAGGTGGGCGGTCAGAGCGGAGGACGGAGTACGTGAAACCGAGACAGGAATCACAACGCTCATCGGAGGTTTCGGTTAAGCAGGAAGAGAAAACGCTGCAACAGAAACAGCAATTTAAAAAGAAGAAAGTGGCAGCAGTCTCAGTTAGACATGCCGCTCAAGAAGAGAGTTCTCTTGACGAACAAGACATGGGCGTTAGCACTGTTAGACAGCGCGGCAGAGGTCACAATAGTTCGCCGGAGTCTTCTAGAGCATCTGGAGGTGAAAGCAACTGATGACTTCATACAAGTCGAAACGGCGGATATGCGAGTCTCTGATCCTGATAGAGTATATCAAGTGACTCTGCGATTAGAAGGGGACATTGACCGCATTGTACACGCCATCTTTTGGGACCATGTGGTAAAATCATATGATGTTCTGCTGGCCGAACAGGATTGGCCACCTGACTTTGTTCGCGACTGTCCAGTTGGGGAGGAGGTTATTGCACCTTCCTTCTCACCACTTGTTCCGAGAGAACTAGCGCAGTCCTATAGTAAATCATGGGCTCTAGCACAGGCCCCCGCCCTATATAGAAATAACGTGGGGTGGGATAGACAATCACCTTATCATGTAATTCCAATAAAGGGCGAACCTCAGCCACAGCCGCAGTATCCTATCAAATTTGAGGCAAGGGCATCGGTTAGGAAAATTCTTACACAATTGGAGTACCAGGGTGTAATTGAGCCCTGTGCCTCGCCGATGAATAATCCCTTATTTCCGGTTGCTAAACCGGACCATTCATATAGGATAGTGGTGGATTACAGACATTTGAATAGTCATACACGCACATATGCAATACAGAATTCATATAGCGCAGCGCTTATGAATAATATAGTACGTAAGAAATACAAAACAACGTTAGATATCTCGAATGGATTTTTCTGCCAAAATATAGCAACCGAAAGTCGGGACTATACCAGTTTCAGTGCATTTGGCTCTCAGAAAAAAATGTGTTGTTTGCCTCAGGGGTATAAGAATAGCCCAGGACTGTTTTCAGCTCGTGTGACTGAAATGCGACACGAGTTGGACCCTGAAGCGTTATCATATGTTGATGACATATATCTGACAGACGATGAAATTCTGCAACATCTAAGGCGTGTATCGCGCATTGTTGTGGGGTTTGCTGATATTGGCTATAAGTTTAATTTTAAGAAATCAAAGATTGCCTTCCTCAGCGTCATTTTCCTGGGATATGAGTTGTCGAGTGAGGGCAAGAGCCTACCGCCACATTTTTTGGAGAAATGTGCTTTATTGCAGCCTCCTAATACGGTTCGGAAGCTCCAGTCATTGTTGGGGTTTCTGAATTTTGGCAGAACTTACATTCCTGATTATGCTACACATTTAGTCATCAGGGTGATACCTGGGGCTGTTGGGTTTAAGTATGTCACCTTTAATGAGGAAGAGACAGTCCCGATTGCATACAAGTCCCACTTGTATTCTGCTGCAGAACAACGATTTGCACAGACTGAGAAAATACTCACTGCAGTACAGATGGCTGTGATTAAAGAAAGACCGCTTGCCCAGGGCCAACGCATCATTGTCGTTTCCCCGATTCCGGCCCTAGAGGCAGTTACAAAAGCGAGTGTTCCTAATTCGAAAGCTTTACACCCGCAATGGATACAATGGGCAACGTCTTTGACAGCCACTGATGTAGATTATATATTTGACCCGAAACTGCAGACTCAAGAATTTCTTCAATATGAAATAGAGTACCCAGTTCCTGCTGGCACATTGCCTATTGACCAATATCAGGTGGTCATGTATACCGATGGCTCTGCGCAACCAGCGGTTGGGACTAAACAACAGTATTCTGCTGCATGTGCGGTGGTGAGCGTCACTATGGAGGGGGAAGTGTTCTGCCCCCGACATACTTATACTAAAACCTTGGGAGATTGCACAGCACAGCTGGCTGAGCTCAAAGCTCTATTGTTAGCGTTGGAGAACGCGGATCCGGCGATTTTGACCTTGCTGGTATGTGACTCCTACTACTGTGTACAGTCTTTCAATGAATATCTACACTATTGGAAGTTGAATGGATTCAGAGATTCTAAAGGCAACACCATTAAACACAAATTTTTGTGGGGTAAGGTTGCGGATCTGAAAGAAACGCTTCCTAAGGTCCATGTTGTGCATACACTTGGACACCAGCGCGTTGGAATACACGTTGCTGGGAATACTTTGGCTGGTGAAGCCGCAAAGTCGGCAGTGGCTGTCGCCACTGTGGCCGCAGTGACTCGTTCGAGTTCCAAACCAGACACAGAGATTTCGGCTGCCATAAAAGCTACGGCTGATGGCACGCCGTTTCCTAAAGGATTTCCTTCTAAATATGGTTACTGCTTGAGTAGTGCGCTAAATGCTGTTGTTAATATTCCAGGCATTGGTGTACGTGAACTACCCAATAAAATTGAGAGACCTCGATTAATTTCTGCAGCACATGAGGGGGTGGCATCTGCACATGCTGGTGTGGCTGCCACGATTTCACTGTTACAGGCTCGTTACTGGTGGCCTGGTCTCTATAAAGAGACAAAGCAGTATGTCCTTTGTTGTGACGTTTGTCAACAAATTAAAGCTTCGTCGGCTAGACGCCCGCAGCAGACGCCCCTTCTGATTTCAAATAAACCTTTACAGTGTGTGTACTTGGATCATTGTGGTCCGCTGACACCAGATAGTGCATACAAATATATATTGGTTGCTGTAGATTCGTGCTCAGATTTGTGTGGGTATGGCCACAACGCTCGGCTGACGCTCGGACTGTTATTAAAGATTTGCGCATCTTTGTCGATACATTTGCAGTTGCGGCTTTTCATTCGGACCAGGGCCCTGCTTTTGCCTCTAAGGCATTCAGGGACACCATGGCTTCGTTGGGGGTCCAACTCCAATTCTCGTCTCCATTTCATCCCGAGGGAAATTCTGTCGTGGAGCGTTTAAATCGTGATTTAAAGCAATCCTTAACGGCCAGAGTTATAGGTACCGGTCGTGGTTGGTTAGCCCACCTGTATGGAGTACAGAGAGCACTTAATAACTTGCCTAGAAGGTCACTGGGGGGGTCGTACTTCATATGAGTGCCTGTTTGGAACACAAATGTATGTTCCTGATCTAGATGGTCCTGGTGTGGAGGCGGCGGATACGCCCTTTGACATAAATGATTGTGTCACTGTTTTACAGGATTTACAACAATTCCGTGAAGATAACTCTTCTGCAAGTGCTGCCTCCTCAGGAATTAAGGATGAGCCAGTAACTCCTACTGGTTGGATACCCAGGATTGGGGATCTAGTGTGTGAAAAGGTCGCAGTAAAGAAAGAATTTGGTCCTTCTTATCGAGCACCTGTCCCTGTGTTAGGGGTTAGCGGCACGAGAACTGTGATTTTACCGCCGCTGCAAGGGGCCAAAGCAAATCGCTTTGTTTCTATTGATAATGTCAAGTTACAGCATGTGGCCGATTCTGCACAGCAGACCAAGAGGGACACCCAGTAGTTCCGGAATCCCTCTCACTACTGGGGAAGAAGTCCCGCTGCAGGTGATTTACACTGACGCTGTTTCCTCTCCGAGCTTGGGGAGGGTGGATGATGATCTTGCGATTGTTCCACAGACGACGATTAATTTGGAATCTTTTGATCAAGTTGCTGTACGTTCTACTGAGGTTTCTGAACATGTTGTTTATAGTGTGCCAAGGCGAGAGCCTCCATCTGCTTCTTTGTTCACAGTTGCACCTTTTGCAAGAACTGCCTCTGGCTGCTTCAACAACACTAATGATGCAGTGTCCAACTCCTCGTCCTCGATGTCTTCTGTCCGAGGTCCACGTAAGCTGCTGTGTTGGCTTAAACGCACGTATTTTGGTTTTCCTTGGAACTATTTGTGGCTTTTAATGGCTGTAATGACAATTTTTTGTGGTTGGGATTTGTGGTTACTTTTCTTCTGGTAATACATGGTCATTTTCTTCCTGATTGATCTGACATTGAGCACGTGGAGACTGTGTTAAAACCACATTTTTCGTCTCATATGGTTCGAAGAGACTTGTCCAATGTAAACATTTCTGCAATACCGATTCCGGATGGGATTGTGTGGGATAAAGTAATGTTTGATATATATGGTCCCACTGAATTGATTCAAATACTGTATGTCCTCAAGTTATCAATGAATGATATTGTTATACCAGGCATTGTTTCTGATGATTGGGATGTGAAGACAGTAGATTCTATGCTAACAGATTTGCAATATTATACTGTCTATGACGATGAAGATGCTTACCAATTTAGAGATAATCATGGTGACATGTTTTGCTACAACTATTATGGACACCACTTTATTCATAAAGCTAGTAGCCCTAAGTCCATATTTAATTATGTGCAATGGGAACATTGCTCGACTCCTCCACAAGGGAGTTCGAAAACGTATTATGATAAATTTGCATATTTTTCTGGGCATGATCAACGAAATGCTAGGTCTTACTATTTTAAGGTTACTCCGTATTCTAATAAGCAAATGTTATTGACCGATACTAAATTACTGTATTCAAATTTGTTTGTATCTAAACTTTCGGTCGAGGGGTATGAATACTGGTTTAAGACTGTTGACTTGAAAAGTGTTTGGGGTACGAAAAATTGGCAGATGCAAGGCAGGGATACATTATTTAGAGCATGTATTATCCCTGTACAGATGATTTTCCTCAATGACACAGTACAACAGACTAGCTGTTTGGGCTTGGCGACAATTAGAGAGTTTAATTTGCCTAGTATACCTGTCCCTTCCAAATTAAACAACTGGCAGCACTATGTGAATGCTACTTTTAGTGAATTTACACATTGGGTCCAGAATGGTACGCTTAACACTTCATCGTTACATCCGGGCGGGTGGTTATTATGGCCTGTAGACACTAATGAGTGTCATCAACGTTTTGTCACCTCTTCAGGGGGATCCAGGACTAGTAGGGCAGACCCTCGTTACATTTCACCAGAACATGCTGATATTATAACTACATACAGCGTGGGGAAGCTTTGTCAGCAATGGTTGAAGTCATCCACGCTGGATGCAGTTAAGTCACATCTCACGTTACTGTCTAATGATACTGATTTACAAGATTTTTTGTCAGGTCCGAAGGTACCACGGAAGAAAAGGTTCTTATACGAAGTTTATAATGAGATTTGGAAGCTTTCACAACAGGAGGCTGCAGCCCGGTTGAGGCAGATTGACCAGGAAAACCTGATGCAGACTTTGTCTGTTGTTGATAATGGCATGCATACCCTTTCTGACCGTGTTTACACGATTGACAGCATTGTTTCCTCTGCTATTGACAATATTAAATCAGACATGTCTTCTTTATATCATGGGCAGAGTCAGACGCGGTCCATCATGCAGCTGGGTTGGACTCTTCAGACCTTGAAGGCAGGTCACGTTCCATGGCAGCACATTCGTGCCAGAGAGATCTTTATCTCCTTTAATTTGACTCGTCAACAACAGCTGATGGCTAAAAAGGAAGCGACGTATGTCATGTTGAATATTGAGAAATCGGAGAAACTGCCTTTCACGGTTGCTGAGATTCCGTCAGCTGAATGGTTGATTCATGGGGTAATTAATTTGCCTATCTCCACTCTGCAATTTACTTCTTGTTTGAAGCACATTCCGGTGGGTAGATATGAACTATTGGGAGACAGTTACATCCACGAGGTGTGGGAGCTTCCCTTTCAATACAGATGTATTAATGGTTTGAGGGAGGTTTTTCTTAGCGGTAGCGAATGCGAAGCTTCTGTCAGCCATTCCATGGTTTGTAAACAGCTGTCCTTGCACGGAGTGTGTAACGCTTCGATTGCTAACTTAGCTTGTTATCTGAAGGGAGTTCCAGTCCTGGTTATTAAAAACACTTTCCAAGTGCTTTCTAACGGCAGTTACATTGTTCTTAACAGCGAACGCTGCTGTGGCATGCGTGCCGGAATAGTTTATGTTGTCATTGTCAACAAGGCCGTTACGTGCTGCGGGAATTTGTTGTTTCCCCCCACTCAAATTAGGGAGGTAGCAGACATCTGGCCTCATATTGCTACTTCCAAGGTTAATTTCGACAAGTTAAGTCGGCTAAAAGCTTTATTGTTTCAAAAGCATGTGGCCCTTACATCTGCTAGCGAGACCTACGCACTTCAAGTGGCAAGGTCATCAGCGGAGATACAGTCCCTTTTGAATACTAACTTTTCGAGTCACTTCGGTGAACTTGTGGGACGTATATTTAATGCATCCAGCACTGCTGGTATTGCACATTTTTTCAAAGCCGTTGGTGTTGGTTTTGCTCACACTTTCTCTTCCATATTCGGTTTGATACCCTCGGCTATACACTCTATTTTCGGAAGCATTTTTGGGGGTTTCCCGATTACTTTGGCTTTGTTGGCTGGAGTTTTGCTATTTTTTCGCAATGGCTGTCCCGCCACGACGAGATCCTGTATTGCTGCTCCCGTCAGCACAGCTGTGTCGTGAACGCATGATGCAGCATTTTGGAGCAACACTCCTGGGACATTTTGAGTGTGACTGGTCTCTGTCATTCCGACCAGTTTTGGATTGTGTGCAACCCGTGTTTCGGTGCCTTTGGTGCTCGTTTGAACATGGACTGGCTTTCTGTCTCTCACTGCAGCGCCCTCCAGTGGTCGAAACTGATCTGTTGATGTTCCCGATTAGGGCTCATTCCCAGACTTGTGTACTACGGTTGCGTTTGCTTCGTGAGGCGGTTTATGAGATTCCCTTCCTGGAGGAAGATGGTGTTGTCTCTTTCCTAGGCCCTGCACGGGGTGCCGCCCTGGATGGTTTTGGGGCTTTGGAACACACCTGCTCCATGGTGTTTGTGGCGTGGATCTTCCGATATTAACATATATCGAAGTGGAGGAGCTCCTACGTTCTATTGCTTCTGTCTGACGATTGGATTTTTTTTTTCTCTCCTGCAAAATTGACACTATATTGAATTTGGCTTTATCGTCACATGTTTTCTAAATTTATGACTTTGTTGTCTTCTGACCTTGTCGAAATATATAGTTTTATGTATTGTTTATATTTGGGGCATACTTTTATATTATTGGAACCACTTGCTACCGACAAGGGGAGGGTGTAGTGTGGTTAGTTTTACGTATCCTTTGCGCATTAGCTTCAGGCTTTAGGCCTTTGTGCACTTTGCCCTGGATGTGTTTTATTCATTTGCTGGCAGCTTAGAGCCTCTGTGCACTTTGCTCTAAATGCTTTTTATTAGGCTTCGTACTGTTATTTTTCAAGTAGCCAGTTCTACGGTGTTGGTTTTTATTCATATCACACTGTTTTGCCTACTTCAGCACTGGAGTTCTCCATAACATATTCACTCTGTGCTTCAGTCAAGGATACAGTCTGGTACATTGCCGATAGACGTGGTAGGAGTTTAGATTTGGCATTCCTGCGTAGGGACATTTTGTGATCACGATGACATGTTAGTTATAAAATCACTTCCTTGTCCCAATACACGCAAGAGGGAGATTCCGACCAGGGAACCACAACTAGACGCTGACTGCCTCGTTGCAGATGCTGAACCAGATCACAGGCCTTTGCTCAGGTAAGAGGGCTGATGTCTCCCCAGTGATTCGGAAAGGCAAGCTATTTCAATCCTACTGTGTTGTATTGTTCTGGTTATTGCGGCTCACGCCTTATTATCTAAAATACAGTTGTTTTATTATAACATTATATAAAACTTATACTGTCTTTGTCATTTGTATATGAGATCATATTGTAAATGAGAGAGTTGGTTTGGATCTGAGTGACCACGACTTCCCTGAGAAGTTCCAAAGATGTCATGCGCTCGGCTGCCTAATCATTTCTTCCCCGTGGGAGAAATGAGGCACTGCTAGTTAGCCGGAGCAAAAACCGGATTTAGGATTTGGGCTGTAGTCATGTCTAATATTCCTGTCAGATATTGCATGGGGAAAACATGTTTTGGGACCTGTCCACCCCTTTTTCTCACCTCCTGCTTGACAGATCACCCCGAAGCTGAAGTGACTGGAACACTAGTTTTTGTCAAGATTCGTCAAGCTATGCCAAAGTTATCAGTAAAACAAAAACAGCTTTTCCTATGGAACTAGGCCCTAAGTATAACTACCTACTGGCCACTGCCAGTAGATAATATAAATATATATGTATGTATATATACTGTACCTTCAGCATTGTGTTATTCTTGTATTATATGCAAACTAAATCCTTAGCCTATATCACAATTTGAATTATCCCTGACCTCACTACTGCCCCTTGAATTAAAGTCGAAATTGGTGCAGGGGGCGGTGCGGTAGTACTCTGCCCGATCCAGAGACAGCGGGCAATACTCTCTGCAGGGATTCCAGCGGTGCTAGGTCTGAGTGAACATTGCGTGCAATGTTACTGTACACGGTCGTTAAAGTGGCTGTTCCCTTGATCCGTACCTCAGGCTTTCCTGCAGACCGCGCTACCTGTGCCGTGGACCTTCATTCTGTGTTTGTAGTCTTGCTTGGCACGGTGATAGCAGTCACCACTTCCTCGCCGTCAGTATTAGCGGTGTTTCTACTCACACAGTGATCGGTGCCTCCAGGTCAGCGGCAGCATTTATAGATTTCTCTGCCTGATGTGTTAAAGCGCGCGACGGTAGCAGTGTCTGTTGCTTGTGCCACTTCCTGCAGTATTTCTGCAGTATATCTGTAGGCTGTTACTTAGTCATATAGCTGTAGTACAGCTTCTCAGTGATCTTAGTGGCTGTTCTTTGGGTTATCTGACCATTTGTTGCACACAGTGCTAGCTATGTCAGTGGCGTAGCAAAACCTAAAGAGCCCCCCTCCCGAAAACTACCGGGTGGGTACCCCTTCCCCCTGGACCCTGTCAGGGGTCTGCCGCCTGTGCAAAATGTACCCCCCACCTCCTCCCTGCACCGCGGGGGCTTTTGTTACGCCACTGAGTAGGTATGGTCATTGTTTGGTGTTTTGCAGTACACAGTGAGAGCAGTGACTGTTTTTGCATTACTATTCTGGCACATACTACTAACACCGACCTGCTATTTGCTGGTACTTTTATCTTCCTTCTTTGGATTCCTCTGGACTCCGGTATCGTATCATACAGAATATTGCTCACTCACAGTTTAGTATAAAGCCTTTATTCTACAAGAGTCCACCTTCTCCAGGATCCACCCATTGCTCTTAAGTTTCGTTTCTCAGTGCGCAGACTTTAGTCCAAGTGTCACTGTCATTGTTTACTGATCACAAGTCCACAGCTTTAAAAAGACCGGCATACTGACAGACTCGTGCTTCTTGTAGTGTATCCTGTTGGGGCTGTTCTATTCCTGTCTCAGACTCATGTCTCTGAATGGCCTCCTTCCTATGGATCTTCCGATGCTGACTGAGAAATATCCCTTTTAAGCATCTGAGAGTACACGGTTCAGAAAGTGTTATGCTATACCTTTTCAGTAATGATATCTCTCTGGCTTTCCCTTTCCAATAGCTGCTCACGTGGTACTTTCGTCCCTTTAGTTTTTGTAATGCTTGTAAAGAAGTATCCTCCTCCTGTCAGCCAGGATTTTGTTATGTCAACTTACATACAGTGCATTTACTGTCACATTGGCAATAAAGCACTGTCTTAAACCGTGTGCCTTGTTCATATAGTTCAGGAATTTCCATCAATGTGTTGTGTATGCCTAGTAGAGATTTGTTAAGTGCCTAGTCTAATAATGGTTTCTGTTGGTTACTGTGAAAGTGAAAAGATCCATGTGTTTGTATGTATGTCTAAGGACTCGGCAGCTGGATCTTCGGATGTCCAGTGTCCTATGCAGAATGGTTTTATACAGTATTACTAGCTTGATGTGTGCATGATGGTGTGTGTAAAATGATTTAATTTCAAAAGTTCAAAGATGTATGTTGGTGTGGTGCAGAGGAGTACTGTTGGCAGTACTTTCGCTAAATGCATGGTTTGGTGCTCTGCTGTGCCTATGAGGAATCATGAGTATGTTTTCTGGTTGAGAAATTCAAATTGTAAGTAAGGTTGCAAAGTCGCTGCATGGTGAGTCTTGTTGGGCGGATGTTGCGAGTGTTGTGGGGGTACCACGATATCGGGCGACATGTGTCTGAGGAGAGTGAAGTGGATTGTGCGGTATGGCGAGAGAGGAAACACGGTGCCAGATTTCTCGGTTAACCTCGGGTGAGCTAAACCGACATATATACTTGCTTACACGTAAGGGGAGTAATATACGTAGTTTGTGGTTGCCCTAAAAGTCTGCCTTAGATCAAACCATTTTTGAACAACCTATAGCTGAAAAATATGGTCTTTTATAGGAGCATTAACATACAAAGCACGTCTCCAAAATGAACATACACTAGATCAATCTGGATTATACCGATGACTACACATCTCCATTAATGTGAGTGAACGGCATGTAGCTTTCTTTGGGTGACTGAAATACATTCCGCATCCACGCCGCAACATAAGTAATGTGATTATTCCCAACTGTCAGACAAGGGTTAATATAAGTATCATAGAGGAGAGGGAAAGGGTCTAAAAATTATTCATGCCTCTGCCGCAAAACTAAGCTCCAGATCCGAGCTCTAATGAAATGCCAGTAATCTGAATACTAAATGATGAAGGGCATTTGATGTTCTAGGGTCTGCACACATTTCTTGGTTCGAAGTTGGAAGCTTGACAGGGGTTAGCAGACTAAGCAAATCCAGAGTGGAGCACTGATTTCGATTCATAACAGGAAAACAGGTGGTGGCACAGAACTCTCCTAGGTAATGCTGGAAATAATGCACGACCTCTTTCTCCAACGCTACTCTATGGACAATCTGTACACAAGAAGGAAAGATACTCCTGCAGATCGTAAGTCCATGAGAGGAGAAGTAAAGCAACAATGTAGGCGATTGGCCAATGCTAAGACATAACCCTGATGGGAAAAACAAGAGTTGAAGATCTAGAACAGCTACAGACTCGAAAGATACATTGGAGGTGGCTACATTAAATTTATGGTTCAAATGTATTTTGTTAAGTTTACAGAGTAAAATGACAAACAATATGCTGACCATGTCCATCCCCAGCCGGGCAGCCCGACAATGCCAATTTCGTGAGTAACTGAACAAAGTGAACAAACTTTACTCAATGTCCCCCCTTCCCCTTCCCTTCTCCCACTCACTCACTCCCTGGTGTGTCCCAGTGAGTCTCCTGCTATGTCCATATGGCCACCCATGGTTACAAACCCCCTGACCTGTGTGTGTGTGTCAGCTGCTGGAATTGTCAGGCGCAGCAGTCGGAGGTATTTGCAGTAAGTAAGTTTATGAAACTCAGATGTAAGCAACGATATCGATTGAGCCCACCGTTCATGGTATGTGTCCCTTTGATGGGTCAAGGAGAGGGTCAACTGCTCCATGCCTAGGATGTGCCACAATCTTTGCAGCTAGGCAGTGTGTAGGCACTTTATTCTCACCATAGTGTAAGAGAAGGGTCTGTAGCGAGATCATTATGCCTCCCTTGTCTCATCTAAAGGGAAAGGTAAGAGCATTGGGGACCTCTAATATGATGTAGGCAGAGAAGCATGGTAGCTGCATGCCAAAGCATGAGTCTATATCAGTTAAGACCCTGTCTCATTATGGTGCCAGCTTCAGTCATGTTCAAAGCAAGTGAAGGAGAGTTCCCCGTGCCTTGCAACCCCTCCAGCAGTCCTCGCCACAGGCGGGATTGTCTCTGTGTAGTCTGGCAGGCATGAGATACAAAAAAAACACTATCTAAGTGGTGGCTTCTATGCTTGAGGTATTGCTGGCCGCATGGCAAGCCTGGTAGTATGTGTCTCCACCCTCCTTGTGAGCAAATGAGCTTCCAGGTTCCTGTTCCCAGCCCCTTTGTCCTGCGATTTTCTCCTGGGCGCTGGGGGTCAGGAAGGCTTAAAGACCAGTGATTTGCATTTGTCACTATCTTTAAGTAGTAGCTATTTCTCAAAGGCCGAGAGTGCCCCCCGTGCTCCCTCCTGGATCCTGGGGTGGGTGATTCAGTGCTAGATCTGAAGGCAGTAGATGCGTTCTGTCTTGTGGATGCCATATGTGCTTTACAATTGCTCTAAGGGTATGGGACTGTTCGCATCAAAGAAGTGTCTGATGGACCTACAGCCAGCCTGTTGCCAAGCCAAGAAGGTTGTGGGAAGGAGGTATGGGGCAACATTCAGGTTACCCAAGATGGGAGTGAAGGGAAGGATGTTAGGCCTCGTCTGGTGGCTACAATATACCAAACTGAAAGGGTAGGCCTGGTAATCGGTGAAGAGTAGAGTCCCCAGCCCTTGTGTTTCCGATGTAGCTAGGACATCTTCCACTGGTGCTTCCCGACCCCAGCTCGATCCATGAAGCACCAGTGTTTCTCAGGCGCCTGGTGGTTCCAGTCCACCAAGAAGCAGAGCTGGTGCTGCTTGGTAGTATAAGGTAAGGCCCCCTCAGAGCTCCTCTCCCACAGGGCGATATATCAAATCACAGTGCATACTTGGGCGTTTGTTTTTCCCAAACTAAGGCCCTCATTCTGACCCTGGCGGTCTTTGACCGCCAGGGCGGAGGACCGCGGGAGCACCGCCGACAAGCCGGCGGTGCTACATTGGGGATTCCGACCGCGGCGGTAAAGCCGCGGTCGGACCGGCACCACTGGCGGGGTCCCGCCAGTGTACCGCGGCCCCATTGAATCCTCCGCGGCGGCGCAGCTTGCTGCACCGCCGCGGGGATTCTGACCCCCCCTACCGCCATCCAGATCCCGGCGGTCGGACCGCCGAGATCCGGATGGCGGTAGGGGGGGGTCGCGGGGCCCCTGGGGGCCCCTGCAGTGCCCATGCCACTGGCATGGGCATTGCAGGGGCCCCCGTAAGAGGGCCCCTACATGTATTTCACTGTCTGCTGCGCAGACAGTGAAATACGCGACGGGTGCAACTGCACCCGTCGCACAGCTTCCACTCCGCCGGCTCGATTCCGAGCCGGCTTCATTGTGGAAGCCTCTTTCCCGCTGGGCTGGCTGGCGGTCTGAACGAGACCGCCCGCCAGCCCAGCGGGAAAGTCAGAATTACCGCCGCGGTCTTTCGACCGCGGAACGGTAACCTGACGGCGGGACTTTGGCGGGCGGCCTCCGCCGCCCGCCAAGGTCAGAATGAGGGCCTAAGTGTTTTGGTCCGCCTGCATGAATTTGAGCAGACCTGCAGGTGGTGTCACTGGAATGGCAATGAAAAAAAACAGGGCTCTAGGAACAATTTCCATTGTGAGAGCAGTAATTTGTACGACCCATGAAAAGCAGTAGTGCCTCCAGTGTGTGAGGGTCTGTCTTGATCTGGCAGAGCTGGGTGCTAAAGTTGACAGACTGTCCCACAACGTAGAAGCAATCTGGATCCCA
This sequence comes from Pleurodeles waltl, assembly GCF_031143425.1. Lineage (NCBI taxonomy): Eukaryota > Metazoa > Chordata > Amphibia > Caudata > Salamandridae > Pleurodeles > Pleurodeles waltl. The sequence goes on from NC_090445.1 coordinate 515,966,666, forward strand.
GATACAAGACCAAGGATGTTGCCCATACCAGAGGGTAACTGGCGGCCAACTGTCCCTCAATGGTGGGGTGGCACTTAAAGATTGAGGGCCTGATATTTCTATGTTTATGCTAAAGCCTACCACTTTGACAAATCAATCAAGTTCCTCTATAAAGGCAGGGAATTCAATGGGTTGTCCAGCGCCTCTATAACATAGTCCACATATGAGCTTATGGTATGCTTGTCCTCTTCGAACCTCACCACATTGATCCATGAGTTATCTCTGACTCTGTGCCATCGGCTCAATGTATAGAGCGATTAAAAAGAGGGATAGTGGGCATCCCTGGTGTGTCCCTCTGCATATTGTTGCTCGTTGACCTGGATCACTGCCGTAGGGTTTCTATAGCAACTAAAAACTAATCTGCAGAAATGGATACTTAGACCAAAGTGGGTTAGTGTAGCTTCTAAGTATGACCAGTGAACTCTTATCAAAGGCTTTCTCAGTGTCTTGCTAAAAGCATCACCTTCCAGCAGATGTGCTTGGCCTTGTCAACCATGCACAAAATCCTCTTAGTATTATCTCTGCAATGTCATTGGAGGATGAACCCAGCTTGGTCCGGGTCCACCAGGCCCAGCATGAGGGGGTTGAGGCGTGTTCCCAAGTTGCCATGAAGTGCTTTACATCTACGATTATCAGCTACATATGGTGATACAAGCCGCAGAAGCGCGTGCCCTTCTTCGGTTTGGGAATAACAGTAATCGAGGCTTCCAGCATAGTACAGGATAGCGCCCCAGTATCAGCATAAAAGTTAAAGAATCTGGTCAGTATCCAAGCAAGGACGTGGCTATAAAACAGTGCAGAGAAATCACCTGGACAGGGGATTTCACTGGATTTAGACGTGAGATGGCAGATTGAAATGGGTGCATCAAGGGAGTCAGTCTCTTGTTTTATTAACCAGGAGCAATTGGTGCCGCAAGGTACTCGTGGGTGCTGGATGCCTGAAGATTTTGGCCAGTGTACAGAAAGGAGTAGACTGAGTAGGCAACTGGGCATCTGGCCTGCCACTTGCCTAAGGCCTCCAGTTCCTGCTTGTTCCAGCCTGATACAGTTGCTGATGTTTGACCAGGCAACACCATCGCTGCCTGAGTTTTCCCACTCACTGTTCTTCCCATCAACAGAAGCCCCACCCACTCCGGAACCTACTTAATGCAGGCTGCAGTGCCACTATAAGGCAGGCACGCTGCTGGCACACCAAAGCCTAGCTAATCTGTGCCCATCCGTGCCTGGACCACGCCCATCACCAGGAACCCTGGCCCCATGACCATCCAACACAACACCACACCACAGCTGCAGCCACCACCAGAGCCAACGGATGCCACCACTTCTCCTCCCCATCCTCCACAACCTCAACAACACACACAGCAAACACAAGCATCCCCCAGCACCACGGTAGGACCTTTTTCCTACACCCATTGCAATTTCACCTGCGACACCTCAGATGTCGACACCACTACCCATAAACTCAACACAGCCTCCAACCCAGACATTACTGCAGCCATTCCGTCTGCCTACTAAATCACATACCAGGACTGTACCCACAATCCAGGCGGAGGACTCATGACCATCTACAAAAACCCAATTGGTTGCACCACCTCCATGGACTCAGACACTAACCTCATAGAACACCTCCACTTCAAAATACGAATAGACCACAATGCCACTCTGAAGAAAACCCTTGCTTAGTGTCCCCTTGGCCCTCAAGCAAAATTCTGGAACCACATTGCCGAATTCATCTCTCCCCTCTCCATCAGATCAACCTACTTCGTCCTCCTTGGGGACCTGAATTTATGCCTGGAAGATACCACAGGCCTCAGCTCCACTGTCCCCCTCAACAGCTTCTGCAACTTTGGAATCACCCAGCTCTTCCAAGGACCAACCCACACAGCAGGCAACAATTTCAACCCTTTTTTATCCTCCAACAACATGATCTCCTCCACCGCATGACCCCACTCACATGGCCTGACCATAACATCATCATTTCAAGATATCTGCCCACCAAGCCACCGTACCTGAAAAACCCAATGCACCATCAAGAAACTGAGGCAAAATATGGTAAGAGAACTGGACCAAGACCCTGCAGGAACACCAACCCAACCACACCGGAAACCTCGCTGTCGACACCAAGCTCTTTGATAAATGGCTCACCAACTGTGCCAACTGCAGTGCTCCCACCAGGAACAAGACCTCTGGAAACAACAAATGACCCAGCTGGTACACAAAAGAACTCAGGGACTCCAAACACCACTGCAAACAACTTGAGAGAAAATAGAAACAACAAAGACCACACCACAAGATCCACATTCCACCAAGATGGAAAGAAAAGGGCTCTAAAATTCTCAGAGTCAAAGCCAGCCCCAACAACGCCAAAGAACTCTTCGACCTCAAGGAGTTCTCCAACCCCACAGCTCCCAACAACAATATTATCCCAGCCCCAGCTCTCAAACGACCACTCAATCTTCTACAAACAGAAGATTGCCAAGATCTACAACACATTAGACTCACAGCATACCGATACGAATGCCCAGCAAGACACCTGTCATCGCCAAACAGCAGCTAAGAAACTGGAAATCCCCCTCGAACAAAGATACCACCACCCTGATGACTTCTATCCAATCAGGAGCCCCCTCAAACCCATGCCCCCACTTGAAATACAACCGTGGAAGAACCATCATCTCCCCCTGCTCTCACCACTATCATCCACACCTCCATAACCACCACCACACTCCTGTCTTGCTGGAAAAGTGCAGAAGTCAATGCCTTATTGAAGTAACCAACAACGGATCGCAACACCCTCTGTAACTACAGACCCATCTTGCTCCTGCCTTTTCCAGCTAAAATCATGAAGAAAGCCATCAATATCCAATTCGCAGACCACCTAGAACTCCAACTCTTAGACAGCTTTCAATCTGGCTTCTGCATCAACCACAGCACAGAAACAGCCCTTATTATGGTCACTGATGACATCAGAAGCATCCTCGACTGAGGGGAAATGGCGGCACTCATCCTCCTTGACTTCTCCGCATTTTTCGATACGGTCTCTCACAACTCACTCATCAGAAAGCTCCAGCACTTGGGTAGCTACAGGGTGGCCCTCAAGTGGATATCCTCCTTCCTCACAGAGAGAACTCTGAGTTAGACTTCCCCCTTACACTTCAGAATGCCGGAAACTCATCTGCTGAGTTCCTCAAGGATCATCACTCAGTCCATCATCATTCAACATCCGCATGACGCCTTCATGGACATTGTCTGAGCCCATGGATTATCCTCTCCCTTACTGACTCAACCACTATTACCAAAGGAAACTTCTCCAACTGCAAAAGCAACATCACTGCTTGGATGAAAAACAACTGCTTCTAGCTCAACACAGACAAAACCAACGTCCTCATCTTCAGCAACGACAACTCCCCCTGGACGCCTCTTGCTGGCTGTCCATCCTTGACCACCCACCCCTACAGACCGTGCCAAGAACCTCAGGATCATCATCAACACCAACCACTCCATGAGCAGACAGATCAAGGCCATCCCCTCATCATGCTTCCACATCTTGCAAATGCAACACAAGATTTTCAAGTGGATCCCACTTAACACCAGCTAAACATTCACCTATGCTCAAGAAGACTTGACTACAGAAATGCCATCTACTTCAGAATTCTAGCACATGTTCTACACCTACTTGAAATCACCCAGAATGCTCTTGCCAGACTCATCCTGAACATTCAGTGAAATAATTACATCTCACCACACCTTTACAATCTCCACCGACTAGCAGTCAGGAAAGATGACTGAAAGTAAGTTCAAGCCACTCACCCGTGCATACAAACCTCTCTACAACACCAGTCCAGCTTAACTCAACCACCGCCTCAACTTCTATCAGACCACCAGACACCTTTGATCTGCGTCTCAGGCAAGAAGACCTTCCTCGCATCAAGAAGGCCAGAAGTGGAGAACACTCCTTCTCACACCTCACAGCTAAGACTTGGAACAACCTCTTGCAACACCTCAGAAACTTGCCCTTTTGCATGGACTTCCTTAGGAACCTCAAGACATGGCTTTTCCAGATAAAACAGGATTGTTCTGCCAACCCCTCCCACCAGGCTTTGCTCAGTGCCTGGATACACTCACCGGTAATTTGTCCTGCTCTACAAATCAACATAACATATGCCAAGTTCTTCTGTGGTTTCAGCACCATTGGTAGCCCTGACTGCTTTGACTCTTTCAGCTTAATATTTAGCTCAGATTTTATGGGTCAATAGTTATCACCCGCACTGTAGAAGGTGTGTTGGTGGTGAAGCATTTCGTAATCTTCCCTATCCATATGAAGGTATGCTTAGATGGGCTGGGGCCACCTCTAGCATCCGCCAGACCCTCGGTCCCTTGTTTGTTTATGGATTGCCTTGAGCTCTCTCACCTGCCCCTCTGTTGTGTAGCAATTTCAGTTATAGCTCCATGCTCGTTATTTTAACATACTAGGCCTGCCGCTGTGCACTTTAACCTAGATGTATTTTATTCAGCTTTGCTTTATTATTGTTACAGTAGCCCCTTTAATGGTCTTGTTTTATTTTCTCTCTTTCTGTTTTTGCCTAGGCCAGCACTCTGTTCTCAAACAAGACATTCTTGCTCACTCTGTGCTTCTTTCAAGGCTACAGCAAGATAGGTTGCCGGTGAACGTAGTATAAGTTTAGTCTCTGACATTCATAGAAAATACACATCCTGATGTAGGGACATTTTCTTAGAACACCAGCTTTTTTTTATTATAAAAACACTTTCCTGTCCCTTACACATTAGAGGGAGATTCCAGCCAGAGGACCACAACTGTATGCTGATTGCCGAATGCTTCGCTACAGCTGTTTTGCAGACTTCAGGCCTTTGCTCAGGTATGGGGGATGATGTCTTCCCAGAGGAACCTGAAGGGCAGAATTGGAGCTTAACACACTGTCCTCTATCATAGCCTAGGAAGGAAATTAGTCTGTCGACTTCAATGACAATATGGTAGCATTATTTATATGTTTTACTCTCCTTGTCACAATTTTAATCTTGTCATGCTGTATCGGTCTGGTTATTGCAGTCCACGCTTTGCTATCTAAGATGCAGTCGCTTTGTTAAAGCATTATTGAAATATATACTGCCTCTGTTTGTCATTGTGTATGTGAGACTTATGTAACTGAGAGAAACGGATGAGACCTGAGTGACCAGGGCTTCCCTGAGAATCCAGTTATGTCATGCGCTCGGCTGCCCAATCATCCCTGCGCTTGGGTAGAAATAAGGCACTGCTAGTTAGCCGGAGCAGAACCCAGATTGGAGCGACAGGTGTCACCTGTAGTGGGTTAGACTCAGTCTCCCACACTGAAGGCGATTCTGCCACTCGAAATCCAGTAGTCTCATTAGAATAATGAGAGCCTACGCAACACCTCTAGGTCTAGTCTTTTGTCCCTTTGCAACTTATTTTCTCCTGCAGAAATGGTGATGATCTTCCCTCTCACCACTGCCTTTAAAGTCTCCCAGTGCGTAGCTATGATTGTTTCCGCGGTGTCATTGGTGGCAAGGAAATCAGTAATGGTGTGTGTGAGTTTTTGGACCATTTCCTGCCAGTGGAGCAGACTCTCCTGAAGCCGCTAGGGAGTAGCCCACCGCTGATGTGTGTCAATCTGTAGCGTGAGCTCGATGGGGGCATGGTCCAGTAAAGACTGTGGTGCAGTCTTTACCTCTGTGACCCAAGTCTACCAGGCCAATGGCCCTAGGAAGTAGTCTTGCATAAGTTTTGTGGGCAGAAGAATAGAAGGTATAATCGCATGCCTGTGATTGGGCCACCCTCCACAGGCCACACAGTCCCACCTCTTGTATCCTGTGTGCTCCTCTGCAAGAGAGAGCACTGGTCTGGTCATAACTTTGGCCAGATCTATCCTATTCATTACAAGTTCCATTCACCTCCTATCAAGGCATGATCGGGGAAGTCTAAGGTCTCCATTATTGCCGGTTTCAGGGATGTCTGTTGGTTTGCATTAAGGAGATATAAGGATGCAATGGTTAAGGTGTCTCTGTCTATGTGGTAGGCAGGTAGTCTACCCTATATTTCAGCAACCTATTACCCTATAGTCCCTCAAAAGGAACGGGAGAATAAAATTCCCCTCCACCCTCCCAACTTTTAGTGGGCCTGGAAGAAAGGTATTGACTTGGCAAGTAGAGCAGTTTCAACCTATGCCAATTGTGGGACAACAGGTATGTTTTCTGAAGGAGGCATATAGCCCTTCTGCTTTGCTCCAGGAAGGACAATACAGCTCTGCATTTTACTGGGTTATTAAACCCTCACACATTGAGGGAGATAATCTTCAATTTAGCATCTGTGGGTGTATGGGCATGCTCGTGCCGATGTCAACCTCTGTGCAGTGGTCTGCGATTTATCATCGGAACCATGTCCATGTCGGGGGGGGGTCATGAGTGCTGTGAGCAATGCAGATGCTGGAAGTGCTGATTAGTGGAGTGAATGTGGTCCCAGTGTAAACCCCAACAAGAATATAAACATAACAACAAAACAGTCCAGTGAATCCATTAGTTGGTCTCATATGTGTCTTCGAGACTGGGGTTGTGGTGGTCCACATCCAGTAAGCTGCAGTGGGAGGTACAGCTCCTCCATCACCCACAGCGTGCTATAAAAATGGTGCGCTACAGTGTTGCTATTGGTCTCACTTCCAGTGGCTACAGGTCCCTTTCTTAACTGCTGCCTGAGCGCTCTGTGTCACTCTTCTGGCATGTTGATTATTGCTTGCCTCTCCAGGTTCATAGTCTTGGGGTCCAGACAGAGGCCCAAAAACAGCCACCCTGCCTGGCTCCAGTAATGTGGACAGCTGCCTGATGCACATGACTGGGGAAAGGCTGTCCCCTCAGTGTCCTCTGGTAGGTTTAAGAGCTGGCAAGCATCCACTCTGCCCTACAGTGACAAATGTCCACAGTGCTCGACCTGCTCTTCGTGTCAACAGCTTCATCCTCACAGTCCCCGCCAATGCAAACAGCACCTGTCACGCGGAACACGAGAAGGTAACTGTTCAATGGGACTAACTTGGTCCCTGTATCTAACCTGCACTTCATTGCTGTGAGACTAAACCCGTGCCTTTACCTTGTACAGTGCAAGCATGTAAACATCAGTAATGTGCTTTTTGAAGCTATTTTCACCTAACACCCTAAAAACCCATATCTTTGGTTCTACTGATTGGAGTTTTAATTTTGGTGTAATTTTATTCATTAAAGTATACTCTATTTTTCTAAATTGGTTGGGAAATTTTCTTACATTGTGTTATCACTTCACTACTGTTTAAATGATGCAAGAATACTTTACACATCGCCTCTAATTTAAATCTGACTGATTTGTGTCAAGCTACCAGAGGGTTAAGCACAGGTTAATTTAGTGACATTGCCGGTTCACCCTGACAAGGGTTGTGTTTATTATTCGAGTGGGGCTTCCACCCCCTCAACTAATAAAACAATCTCTTGCATTAATAAAGCCAAAATGCAAAACAATAAAAATCCCACACCGAACAAGAAAAACAGAGTAACCCTTAATAAACAAAATGACACCAAAATGGCAAAAGATCCTATAAGGGGATTTGGGGGAGATGATTGATTTTTTAAATTTGTACATAGATATATCGCCAAAAAGCAGAATGCACTAATGCAAGGCAATGGTTGCGGTAGACCAGGACCAAGGTGAAATTTGAGACTGATCACAATGGAGAATGGGTCAGAGACACCAACCAGGTTCATCCTGGTCAAGATTTTACCACCTAGTTTAATCCTTTAAGACCCAATCCACCACAGGAGTACACTTCAAAAGCCCTCCGGGGTGGCACTTAGATAATCACCAGGTAGGTGTCAGGCAGAAGCCAACAGCAGGGTCCAGTTGCCACTGGTCATCTGTGTACATCCAAAAAAAGGTGCCTTGTAGCTTGTTGCATCCTCTATCCCTGAAAATTTTAAAGAAGTCAGTCTTACAACCTTTGGAGTCCACTTCCTTGTCCTAGGTACATGAGGGAAGAAACCAAAGCCTTCAACATTCCTCTCATGCCACAGAGAGCAAGTCTGGTCCTCTCATGATATTCCACAGGTCCAAGAAGTGTTCTGGAGTGAATGCCCGGAGGTGCCACATTTATGCCTAGCATTAGCTTGTGGGTAAGAATGATGACTGGGCACGCCCTAGCCAATGCAGTAAAAGTTCCTAGGGCCAACCCTATCTCCTTTGGGCATTTTCAAGACTGCAAAAGTCTTCAGCAATACTAAACTGTGGACTTGGTATATGTATGGGAAGTGTACTGTGGTAATCTTAATGTTCTCCTACATCTAACACTAAAATCCAGTTTAAGGTAGCCACTATTTACAATTTAACCACTAAGAATGAAAAATATCACAATTAAAATCCTGTTTCAGTAGTTGATGGAATCCTGATAATGAAAGTGTATGGGTTAAATCAGTTGAGATAGTGTGACATGATTCCCTGGTCACTGGCAACTGCTGAAACAAAATTAAAAGGGATTGATGAAAAACCCTTGATAAGTGGTTTGGAGCGCCAAGTACGTTTTTCGTAGTTGGAAAGGCTTTGAAATCCCTGTGCAGCTGGGAAAACACACATGGGCTGTAATGTGAATCCATGATGTATTTCATGCAGGGAGACGGGTCTAGGGAGTGCATCCTTCATGTCAGAGACCCTAGCAGGATTGTTTTATTTTTTTGTGTAAACATTTTATTCTATTTTTCCTTTTTTAAGACTCAAACATTTTCCCGTACTCCCATAGGAGTCCCAATTCAGTCTCAGGACCCTGAGTGTCCTAGGACATCTCAGGATGGGTGATTTTCCAGAACTAATTTCCAGAGCTTCTCAGATCTCTTTACCTCATCTCTAAGATCGCATGGCAACATTTCCATTGCTAACGGGGACCAAATTAAGGTGCCTTTGATATTTTACTGTACATCAAGATTTCTTATATAATCCTGCCGTGTTCTATCTGAAGGTCCTTACATTTCCTCCGTGGATACTTCACTTGCCTCCAGTGTGTGGGTTTACCTGCATGTAGGTTTACCAGCGTGTGGGTTTACTTGCTTCCAATGTGCCGCTGGCTCCTGCCTGGCTGCCTGAATCATGTGTCCATTCGCAAGTTTTCCGCATCCACGTAGGCAAATTTCCAGGATCACTGTAGCAGGGTGCTGTGGTAACAGCAAGCCCCTCACTCACCTTCTATGACTCAGTAGCTCTTTTAAAAAAACCTTTAGTCTTGGACATGCCCAACTTATATGTATTGCTGTTCCCTTCTACCCAAACCCCTCCAGGATTCGACATCAATGGTAGAAAACACCTAGCAGTAGTTGAACGCTTTGCATGACATCGACCCTGTTACATGGATAATTGCACTTTTGCCGGTTACATGGATAATTACACTTTTGCTGATACGTTTGACTGCTAGCAAACCTGTTTCCTTTTGTGTGTCTCCTTCACGCTCATAGTAGCTGTCGGCTCGCATATGTGAAACTGTTTTACTTTTCATTTTCAGTTTATGTGGCAAGAAAAGTCGCTTAGGAGTTTACAACTCTAATAGCTCTAACTCGAGCAAATGCGAGACCCATGGCATTACAAATGCTTGTTTCAAATGGTGTCAGCTCCATTATTGCCGCTGCTTTGTTTACTGGGTGTACTGCCAAAAAGTCGCAATTGTCAATATCAGAGTATCTGGTACTACAAAGTCTACTTTATACTGGTTGAATATTGTAATTGTTCGCCCCTTAAAGAGATCTCCTAGCATTGTGCAGTCTCCTTGTATCCAGGCTACGAATTGATATTGTCTAAAGCCGGTGTGAACTCAGTCCATATTGTTCAGCGCTGGTGCAAAAGAGTAGGGAATGTTGTTACCAGAGGTGATCTAGACACTGAATCCCACACCTCAATCAGAGGTCTCGTTATTTTAGAGACATATGCAACTCTGGGTTGGTCTTATTTTGCAGACATAAAATATACTATAGATAGGTCCTCCCAGCAGGTTATTCTCCATTTTGTTGACAAATGTTTCTCAGTCTTTTCAAGAGATCGTTTAAACACTTTTCTTAACTGTGCTGTCACAAAGTAGGTGTGTAAGTTGTTGTGTCTTAGAACTGTGAGCCATCCTTCATATCAAGAGAATGCTAAAGGCTGTGACAACCAGGTTCAAAATAAAAGGCAGGGACAACCATAGATAATGCTGGAAAGCTGTGATGACGACGCACATCGGAAAAAGCAATGACAGATATAACGCAAGAAGGCAGCGACAACCAGGTACAAGAAGTCAACTTCCTCACCGCCCATTTAACCTCAAAATCAGGCGGGGTGACTCGAGAGTGAGCACCAGGGCTGTGCTCGCAAGGTTGATGGTCCCCAGAGAAGCCACCCAGGGTGAGGAAAATTGGTGGCCTTCATTATAACTCAAAAAGTCTTCAAGATAGCGAAGACTCCCCATAGCTGCCACAAGAGATAGGGAGTACAGCGATGCCGCATTTTTAAACCTCCACCATCATTCAACACCACCAAAAAGAATATTGATGCCAGATGAACCACGTGGATCAAGACTTTTGATGACTTCCTAGACACCTTGGAAGAGGAAATGATTAGAAAATCATTAAATACTTAAAGAATCTTGCCGGTGATAGAGTGAAAGAAGTGATAAAGAAAACCTCAGTCTGAGACAATATTGTACCGTTAGATCAAAGAAGCATTAGGAGCCAAATTCAATCTGAGGCCGAACGTTGACTATGAAAGGTACATTTTCATTGAAGCAAGAGAACAAATTGGTGAGACGATGGATGAGTTTGTTGAAAGGCTTGATGTTCCCATCAAACATTGTACGTTTAGTGAATCCACCAATGAAGAAGCCATGCACCTCAAAGTTATTGATGGTTGCTTGTCAGAATGGTTCAGGAGACGCATGTTGCAAGAGACACTCTGCCTAGAAATAGTACTGATAGTTGCCAGCAGCAAGCATATCGGCAAGGTTTCGACATGGAAGCAGGAAGTACAAAAAGTGAATCAGCACTAGTTATAACGACAAATACCCAGTCGATGCCCGTAAGCCTACATCTTCGAAAAAACAAAAACTTTGTTTCTGATGTGTTTTCTAATTTCCATATGAAAGCAAATGTCTAAATATGGGACAGACATGTAAAGGTTATGGAAAAGAGAACCATTTCAGAGTGGTTTGCAAAGCATAAGAGAATCCAAATGCATCACAGTGAGATTAGGAAATGGATGCCAGAAAGTTCCAGAAGCACTCTTGCTACGCCCACAAAGACCGAAAGAAACCTCAACTGTGATAGGTGGAAACTAAACAAAGTCTTTCATCATCAAGTTCATCCTGCAAGGATCACTAGACTTCATCATCGAGTGACAGCGACAAAAGTGACTGTGCAGTGATCATGTCTAAAAAGAATGACATATACATGTGAGCCTAGCCGCGTGTGAAGAGGACAAACGAACAACAAAAACAAGTGAGATAATGAAACACAATAACTCTATTGACATTGCCCCAAAACCAAACTAAAAGTCAACGGCTGTCCTATAACCTTTGTAATTAACAGTGGTGGATCGATCAACATCATGCCAGTTGACCAATTTAAAAATTTGTCGCCTGCACCGTGACTCACAGCATCGAATACGAAAGTTTACTCTTGGGATGCTTCCAAACTGTTGCGAAGTCACGGGCTGTTTACGGCAACCATGCGGCACAAGAAGATGTCTGTGCAGACCCCAATCCACGTTCTTCAAGATACTCCATCCAGTGCGTGCCTACTTAAGTGTGCACCCACTGCTGACATGGGACTGATATCTATCAATTGCAACCTAAAGAGTAGACCAGAAAGTGGTCATGCTTGGCCCTTCAATATTTTCCTGTGCATTACAGATTCTTATATTATCCTACTGGTTCAATCATCAAGGTTCGTACATTTCCTCTGTAGATACTCACCTCCTTCAATATTGACTGCAGTTATGATATGGCATTTTCTTTGCTACTGACCCTTTCACTTACAGATCCAATTTGTTATGTAAGGTCTGGTTCTATGAAGTGAATTGCAAATATTAGGGATTCTTATCTGTTCCTCCATCATTTTGAGATCTTCTCTTGCATCTCTAAAATACTTGTTTTAAATCTTGTTTTGGTAATGTCTGTTGGTCTTCTCATTTTGTTGTTGACAATGTGGCAGGCGTGTGCTTGGGGGCAGTCTGTCTCATCACAATGCACTTGGATGTCCAGCAGGATCACAGGCCTTGCTAAAGCTTAGTTTTCAACAGTCGGTTGATGAGCCTGTTCAGAGACACACTTTGTCATATCTTGCACTACTGTGCTGCAATATAAGCATATGGATGGTGTCTTACAATCATACAGTTTCTTCAAGTGTTTTGTCCCTCCCTCCAATGCCTTACCCTCACTGCCTGTTTATGGTGTAAGTTTTATTAGTAGTAGAGAATGGACATTAGGGTCTAGGCTACTGATCTTCTTGGTCATCCTTTGTAATTGTGAGGCACTGCTATAATAAAGAGTTGCCAACATGGTGTCTTCGTGGTGAGGCGTGGGGAGATATTCAGCAATTGTTCAGTGGTATGCTCCAGCCCGTTGTCCTGCTTCTAAAGAAGTTGTGATCTCACTACAATACAGTACTCAGTCCCTGGGTCATTTTAGCAAAATCCACCAGAAATTGCAGTTACGCAAGCTTTTAGGGTCATCTCCAATGCGTACTCACTGTGGTTCACGGGAGTTCTGGGTGGCCGCCCTTGGCTGGTTCTCAGGCTAGACAATGCCTATGTAGGCTACACCTTTGCTTAGTCGGAAGATGGCCGCTCACATACCATCGGCACTCCTTTCTGTTGCAGTGCTCTGGTCATTGGGGACATTGGATCTTCCCTGAAGACCTAGCGGTCCTTCATCTCTGGTGATCTGTTCTAGGGATTGTCAGTTTTAGGTCTTATTTTGGTGGTAGCAAACCTGAGCCCCTTGCAGATGCGTCAGTATCGGGTGCTGCACTAGCCACAGCCCCTCAGGATTTATTTATCTGGGGCCCTCTGTCCTTTGTTAACAGAAGTCAATGAACACAACAACGTCATAAGACAGATTTTTATTGTATGCTAACCTATTGTGTAAAAACGGACAAGCAACTATTATTAGAGCATTAGCGGCAGCACATAATAAAAAAATGGAATGCAAAGAAGGTACCTAATAAAACAGCCTAAAACAACCATTTTTGTCTTCTACTCTGAGCAGATGCAACCTGTCTCTATATATGTTGGATGACAGGGGCTGTGTACATCACTGGCATTGCCAATTTGCCAAGTCATTGGACATACAAATCACCCCTGCTTTGGAATGCCCCCTTAAGGCCTTCTTATACTATTTGGCAAATTAATAAACATGTCTTGTAAAAACATTTGAAGAGAAATAATTTATTTCCCAGGATGTCAATGAAAGGTCTCGTGACTTACACACACATAAAACACAATACCAGCAACAAGAATTCGGTTTTCTGAAGCAACCTTTGCATATTATTACTAAATAGAGGCATTAGAAAAAATTGGGGCATGTAGATGAATTATGCAAGTATATAGAATATTTCATGCTGGCAAGCTTTGAGGACCTGATGAAACAATGTGAAGAACAAATGTATTCTACCTTACTAAATGGCAGTGGGTAAGGAACGTAGGTCACCAGAGCCCACACACAACCGATTTGTGTGGTGGGAAGAGGTACAGGATCGCTCACGATCTTACATAGTGTACATTAAGGGCCATATCCTTTTTCCCATAGACACAGAATGGGTAAAAAGCTTTGCAAAATCTGGCCCTAAGTTACTACAATGCCCTTTGAAATGCCTACAAAAAGATTAATTTACATATAGCCCATATGAAATTTATGGTGAGCGCAAAACTGTGGAAAACTAAATCGAAAAAGTGGTGGGTACCATCAGCATCAACATGAATGTTTATTAAGCAATCTTTGGTGACTGTGCGCAATACAAAAAAGCCATTCTTCTGTGATAAATTGAGGCCCGTATTTATACTTTTTGACGCTAAACTGCACTAACGCAGTTTAGCGTCAAAAAGTTTTGCGCCGGCTAACGCCATTCTGAAGCGCCATGCGGGCGCCGTATTTATTGAATGGCGTTAGCCGGCGCTAGCAGACCGGCGCTGCCTGGTGTGCGTGGAAAAAAAACACGTACACCAGGCAGCGCCGGCGTTGGGGAAAATGGCGTTAGGGCGTCTTAAAATGGTGCAAGTCAGGTTGACGCCAAAAAATCGCCTCCACCCGATTTGCGCCATTTTTAACGACGCCCAGACGCCATTTACATGACTCCTGTCTTAGTAAAGACAGGAGTCATGCCCCCTTGCCCAATGGGCATGCCCAGGGGACTTATGTCCCCTGGGCATGGTCATTGGGCATTGAGGCATGTAGGGGGGCACAAATCAGGCCCCCCTATGCCAAAAAAAAATATAAAAAAAATAAAAAATTATACTTACCTGAACTTACCTGAATGTCCCTGGGATGGGTCCCTCCATCCTTGGGTGTCCTCCTGGGGTGGGCAAGGGTGGCAGGGGGGGTCCCTGGGGGCATGGGAGGGCAGCTGTGGGCTCATTTTGAGCCCACAGGTCCCTTAACGCCTGCCCTGACCCAGGCGCTAAAATCCGGCGCAAATGCAGGTTTTTTTTGCCCCGCCCACTCCCGGGCGTGATTTTTGCCCGGGAGTATAAATACGACGCGTTTGCGTCGCAGTCATTTTTTTAGACGGGAACGCCTACCTTGCATCTCATTAACGCAAGAAAGGCGTTCACGCAAAAAAATGACGCTCTTTCCTCATACTTTGGCGCTAGACGCGTCTAACGCCAAAGTATAAATATGGCGTTAGTTTTGCGCCGAATTTGCGTCGAAAAAAACGACGCAAATTCGGCGCAAACGGAGTATAAATATGCCCCTGAGTATCCAGACGAGAGGAAAACAAAACCAGTGGTGATCATGTAGATGCTTGTGTAGGGGAGGTGAAGCCTCATTTGTGAAGTTGGACCAGACATAATCCTTTTTTGTCTGAGATCTAGTGGGTGCCAACGAGAATGAATCCTTACCAGCATCAATGACTGATAGTGACTATGCAGTGACAAACTCAACTCCTGTGACCATAGCATAAGGTAGTTTAAAGACTTCATACTCTTTGTTTGCCTAAAGGTAAAGGTATACTAGTGGAACTTGATTTCGTGTCAAGGAATGAGGCTTTGATTTAGGCATTACTTAGTAACAATAAAGGCTGTAATAAGCGAACAAGAAAACGATTACATGAACTACAAATCCAAAGAGAAACTTAGAGAGACAACATACTGAATTCAATACAGTCTACCATTGCATATATATATATATATATATATATAAATATATATATATATATATATGTGTAAAAGAAGGCAGCACAATAGTCCTTCCTTTTTTTTGTTGTTCCTAGCAATCAGTTAGGTATCATTAATTTACATTCAAAGCTTTATCTATTTTTTTTAAAAAAGTATGCCTTTATTTTCTCAAGGTCACACATAGCGCTTTCATTTTGAATCACTGGCCTTATTTTTCTCCTATTTATGTGTAACACAAGCAAGCCCCAAATTCATCTGTGCTTAACCTCTTGTGGCTTGGCACAAAGCAATCAGGCTTAACTCTGAGGCAATGTGTTAAGTATTTATGCAGTACATAAACAGTAAAAGAGTGAAAACACAACACAAAAAACTCCATACCATTTTAGAAAAATAGATTTAAATTTAAGAAATTATTGACATCAAAACAACAAAACCCCAATCAGTAGAACCGAAGATAAGCAGTTTTAATTGTCTAGGTAAAAATAGTGCTGACCACAATGAAGTGCACAAATCCTGATTGATGAGTGTTGTGCCATGCAGAGGCGGTGCCAAGGAGCAATGGAGGTGAGTGTTGAGGATGCGTCACTGTAAGGAAATGCCTCCTTGGCATGGTTACCCCCTGACTTTTTGCCTTTGCTGATGCTATGTTTTGAATTGAAAGTGTGCTGAGGCCTGCTAACCAGGCCCCAGCACCAGGGTTCTTTCCCTAACCTGTACTTTTGATTCCACAATTGGCACACCCTGGCATCCAGATAAGTCCCTTGTAACTGGTACCCCTGGTACCAAGGGCCCTGATGCCAGGGAAGGTCTCTAAGGGCTGCAACATATCTTATGCCACCCTGGGGACCCCTCACTCAGCACAGACACACTGCTTGCCAGCTTGTGTGTGCTGGTGAGAACAAAACGAGTAAGTCGACATGGCACTCCCCTCAGGGTGCCATGCCAACCTCACACTGCCTATGCAGTATAGATAAGTCACCCCTCTAGTAGGCCTTACAGCCCTAAGGCAGGGTGCACTATACCATAGGTGAGGGCACCTGTGCATGAGTACTGTGCCCCTACAGTGTCTAAGCCAAACCTTAGACATTGTAAGTGCAGGGTAGCCATAAGAGTATATGGTCTGGGAGTCTGTCAAACACGGACTCCACAGCACCATAATGGCTACACTGAAAACTGGGAAGTTTGGTATCAAACTTCTCAGCACAATAAATGCACACTGATGGCAGTGTACATTTTATTGTGAAATACACCCCAGAGGGCACCTTAGAGGTGCCCCCTGAAACCTTAACCGACTATCTGTGTAGGCTGACTGGTTCCAGCAGCCTGCCACAACCAAGACATGTTGCTGGCCCCATGGGGAGAGTGCCTTTGTCACTCTGAGGCCAGTAACAAAGCCTGCCCTGGGTGGAGATGCTATCACCTCTCCCAGGCAGGAGCTGTAACACCTGGCGGTGAGCCTCAAAGGCTTACCCCCTTTGTTCCAGCACCGCAGGGCACTCCAGCTAGTGGAGTTGCCCGCCCCCTCCGGCCACGGCCCCACTTTTGGCGGCAAGGCCGGAGGAGATATTGAGAATAACAAGGAGTCGTCACTGGCCAGTCAGGACAGCCCCTAAGGTGTCCTGAGCTGAAGTGACTCTAACTTTTAGAAATCCTCCATCTTGCAGATGGAGGATTCCCCCAATAGGGATAGGAATGTGACCCCCTCCCCTTGGGAGGAGGCACAAAGAGGGTGTACCCACCCTCAGGGCTAGTAGCCATTGGCTACTAACCCCCCAGACCTAAACACGCCCTTAAATTTAGTATTTAAGGGCTTCCCTGAACCTAAGAATTGAGATTCCTGAAACTACAAGAAGAAGAGGACTGCTGAGCTGAAAAACCCCTGCAGAAGAAGAACAGAAGACACCAACTGCTTTGGCCCCAGTCCTACCGGCCTGTCTCCTGCCTTCCAAAGAAACCTGCTCCAGTGACGCTTTCCAAAGGACCATCGACCTCTGAATCCTCAGAGGACTGCCCTGCTTCAAGAAAGACAAGAAACTCCCGAGGACAGCGGCCCTGCTCCAAAAAGACTGCAACTTTGTTTCGAAGGAGCAGATTTAAAGACCCCTGCAACTCCCCGCAAGAAGCGTGAGACTTGCAACACTGCACCCGGCGACCCCGACTCGACTGGTGGAGAACCAACACCTCAGGGAGGACCCTCCGGCGACTCCGAGACTGTGAGTAACCAAAGTTGTCCCCCCTAAACCCCCACAGCGACACCTGCAGAGGGAATCCCCAGGCTCCCCCTGACCGCGACTGCCTGACTCTGAAAACCCGACGGCTGGAAAAGACCCTGCACCCGCAGCCCCCAGCACCTGAAGGAACGGAACTTCAGTGCAGGAGTGACCCCCAGGAGGCCCTCTCCCTTGCCCAGGTGGTGGCTACCCCGAGGAGCCCCCCCCTTGCCTGCCTGCACCGCTGAAGAGATCCCTTGGTCTCTCATTGAAAACCATTGAAAACCCAATGCGTGTTTGCACACTGCACCCGGCCGCCCCCCGCTGCTGAGGGTGTACTTTTTGTGCTGACTTGTGTCCCCCCCGGTGCCCTACAAAACCCCGCTGGTCTGCCCTCCGAAGACCCGGGTACTTACCTGCTGGCAGACCGGAACCGGGGCACCCCCTTCTCTCCATTGAAGCCTATGTGTTTTGGGCACCTCTTTGACCTCTGCACCTGACCGGCCCTGAGCTGCTGGTGTGGTAACTTTGGGGTTGCTCTGAACCCCCAACGGTGGGCTACCTTGGACCCAAACCTGAGACTTGTAAGTGATTTACTTACCTGCTAAAACTAACAATAACTTACCTCCCCCAGGAACTGTGAAAATTGCAGTGTCCACTTTTAAAACAGCTATTTGTGTTTTATGTGAAAAGTATATATGCTACTGTGATTATTCAAAGTTCCCAAAGTACTTATCTGCAATACCTTTCAAATGAGATATTACATGTAGAATTTGAACCTGTGGTTCTTAAAATAAACTAAGAAAAGATATTTTTCTATAACAAAACCTATTGGCTGGATTTGTCTCTGAGTGTGTGTTCCTCATTTATTGCCTGTGTGTATGTACAACAAATGCTTAACACTACTCCTTTGATAAGCCTACTGCTCGACCACACTACCACAAAATAGAGCATTAGTATTATCTCTTTTTGACACTATCTTACCTCTAAGGGGAACCCTTGGACTCTGTGCATACTATTCCTTACTTTGAAATAGTGCATACAGAGCAAACTTCCTACAGTCACTCAGTGGCGGACCGATGAGCTCTGAGAGCTGCGATGTGAACTTGCATCAAGGCTATGTCAGTTCTAATGGGGAGCTGCAAGATCAATGTGAAGAATGCGTCGTGCAGCGCCGGTTCGATGATTTGTAAGGGTTGCAACACAGGCTTGGATTGTGGCTGCATCATGCTGTGTTGGTTCCAATGAGGTACTGCGAAGATCTGTGTCAGGTTTGCTCTTTGTCCTTTTTTGTAGAGACCACAGCTGGGCCGGAAGAGCTCCTTTAGCCCCAATTCCAAGGGTTGAGGATTGGAAAGGGGACCACTTGGAGGGTTAGGACTCACAGCAGGCAGAGTGCAGGTGTAGGGCTCAAAACACTACTGTGAAATCCTTTGTGAGTGTGCTCAGTCAGAGCCTTTTTGATGTGCAAGTGAGGTAGGTGACGGGTCACCCCCCCTCAAGTCGGAGATGGCCCATCCTACCAACACCTATTCCACCTTTCTCCCACTGTTTGAGAGTAATACACAAAGACCAACTACCAGCTACACCTAGTAATGTGACCCAGGATACAGGCTGCAGACATCAACTGGTTAGGACAAGAAAATGTCTACTTTTTAAAAGTGGCATTTTCAGAAATGTGACTTAAAATCCAACTTTACCATTAAAGAGGCTTTCAAAGCACAGTTCTTTAGCGACTGCATTTAGATTTTATACCTGCTCCAAGTTGAAAGGTATCACTTATGAAATGTAATAAGGTAACCCAATGTTATCAAATGGGAGAGGCAGTAGTGAAAAAACAAATTTAAGAGTTTTTCACTACTAGTGTTGAAGTAAGCCTCAGCAAGGCCTACTAGTGCAAGGGGTTCACCCTTCTCTGCACAAAGTCCTCAGACCATATAGGAAGAAGTTGGCACAGAAACTGAAATAAAAGACAAAGTTTATTAAACCTCATGAGGTGGTACTACAGTTCAAACAGCACCCTTCGGTAATGTTTGAAGTAGCACACTGAACTGAGAAAGCATGGTCCTTTTATACTCACGAAGGGGCTAAAAGGAGGTGGTACAATTATAGAAGCAAGACTTTCATACATGTAAGGTCATGTGGAAATGCACAGTCGACAGGTAGGAGGGGCTAACAGTTTTCAAGGACTAACAGCTGCAGACCTTACTGGGCATGTGCGAAAGTGGGAGATGCTAAATATAACTTGTCACTAGGCAGATTTTCAAGAGTAGTTAACAGAAAGGTAGGACAGAGCACATGGTGAGGAAATGGCAGCATGTGGCAGAGAAAATGGCTGCCATCAATACAAAATGGATTCCGCGAAATGTTCACAATAGTTACTAAATACAAGATGTTTTCTGCTAATGCTTAATCTAATCGCTGCTAAACTACAACACTAGGAGATGTAAAACTGAAAACCGCACGTTCCACTTTTTAAGTACAATGCACCCTGCCCTAGGGGCTGTTTAGGGCCTACTTTAGGGGTGATATATATGCATTAAAAAGGAAGGTTTAGGACTAGGAAAAGGTTTATTTTGCTGGGCCAAAATGGCAGTTTACAGCAGCGCACACAGGCTGAACTGGTAGGCCCATAATATTTTTAACGTGCTATTTAAGTGGTTGGCAAAATGAGTGCGGCTGGTTCACTAGTAGCATTTAATTTCAGGCCCTGGATACATGTAGTGCCACTTTACTTGACTTACAAGTAAATTAAATGTGCCAATTGGGCATAAGATAATGTCACCATTTTTAATGGAGAGAGCATAAGCACTTTAGCCCAGGTAAGCAAGCCCACAAAAACAAATTCAACACAAACAGGTGGAGTAAGGCAAAAGGTTTTGGGGAAGACCACCCTAAGTCTGACAGGCCTAACAGATGCACATTATTATATTTAATGGACACTCGCACTGCGGAGGCAGACGCGCTCCATAACAAAGGTGTTTCCCTGATGCAGCATGTGGGCGGCTAACAAAATCCTTTTGTCTCACTTAACATGACATTAATGTAATTACTCACAAGACAACTATTCTCTTGATCCTCTGCTCCTGCCTCCTCTCAACGCACCTGATGACAATCAATTTCCCTAGATGACACCAATTCCTCTTTCAGCCATGAAGTAGCAAGTTTTGATCCTTTAATTTTTCAAGCTTTGCTTCACTCTTCTTTAAGAGACAGTATTTGAACAAAATGAATTCCAACACTATTAAAGATTTTATTAAAATTGATTTTGACATGACAAATGTAGTTAAGGCCTTTGAAAGCAACCTAAAAAGCTAATTTTGTAAAATGTAACTTTCTCCATAGGAAAAACTGTATAAAATCAGAGAAAAATGTAAAAACTTTAATTAAGGCTAAGGCCCGGGATCATGGTGGAAGCAGCTCTTCCTCGTGCTATTGCCAACAGGAAGATGATTTTGATCACTACAAAGTGCATCTCACACCGAAACCTAAAAATAATTAAATCATAATATGAGAGCTGATACCATTGGCACTAGACCTGGACATTCTCCAACTGCATGTGGTACAGATTTAACATTTGATCTCAGACCTTCTTTATCAGAGGTAAATGCAAAAAAAAAACAAGGAAGAGATGACTTCATACACCTGAACCTGAATAGTCTAATGATTCAGATTTGTTTTTTGATTCACAGGATTCTGATTCTGACAGTTTCAGCGAAACAGATTTCAATATGTTTGGACCAAAATGCAGGCAATTTTAAGACATTCAAAATTCACTGCAGAGAAGCCAAGTTCTTAAACATATTCTGAAACATATTCTTTTATTTTGCATGTATTTGGAGAAACACTGTTTGACCCAAATCTTCTATCATCCCAACTCCACTGAATGGCCCACGTTGCCATACATCTAAGATTGCACATTTGTTCTCCTTTAAACAAACAAGTCAGAAATAAACTAAAGTCGTGGTATATTCAGGAACATGTGCTATAACCCACTTCAACAGATCCCCATACTTCTAGACAAAATATGAAAAAGATCATAGAAAGGCATTGACTATGCTTGGTCGTCATGTCAAAACAAACGTTTTATACAATGGGGCCACTGGCCAAACTCAAGATAGCAGAACTTGCAAAAAAAGCTGAGGGTAACATCGACCCAAATGATTTATCCAACTTGGCTCAAGATCTATGTGCATCTTAAGTAATGCCTATATCTTAGGAACGACGAAAGGGTCCACCATCAAGATAGACCTTAAGTTGACACCTTGTCCATCAATACAGGAACTTCTCTACAGAGATAATTTCATAAAGGAAATTTCCAAGTATGTCAACATCTTCACCACTATAGATAAGGCACTGCTGTCATTGTGGAAGGTTTTTGGGCAAAACGTTTTTGCAAGGGCC
Organism: Pleurodeles waltl; assembly: GCF_031143425.1. NCBI lineage: Eukaryota > Metazoa > Chordata > Amphibia > Caudata > Salamandridae > Pleurodeles > Pleurodeles waltl. The sequence goes on from NC_090445.1 coordinate 515,988,707, forward strand.
AGTAGAAGTGGGGGTTGTTCTGCTGTCTGCTTCCATTATAATAATAGACATCAGTTCTCGGGCAGTGGTTACCACAAAATACCAGGTTTCTACCCTGAGTGGAGGAAAGGTTACCGCAGTCACAGAGGCCAATCCAGAGCCAGCTTTAACAACTGTAAGAATACAACCACCCATAATCAGAGGACGACACACAGCACTTTTCTTAAAAAATTGGTCTCTTTTTTTTCTTCAGCAACATGAGTTCTTTATTTTATTTGCTATCCCTATACAACACATTTTTCTCAGAAAATGATATTTATCCCAGGTGGTTTTTAGGAAATATGTCAGGCTTCTCCAACGAGTAGTTTGTGTGCTACTGGATGCCCTTCAGCTAACTTTAAGTAGCTCTCCTGTGTGCAGCCACATTAATTGAATGATAAGCCTTTGCTTGGTTGGGTGAATATATGTTTACCAAAACTGAAAAGCAGGCACTTGAAACAAAAATGCGTTTTCAAAGTTCATAAGCTGATGTTTGGAAAAAAAGAGGTTGGATTTCCAAAATATATTTAAAGCTGATAAATATCAATCGATGTTGGGGAGCGTATGATCAGTGTTACTAACCTGGTGCTAGGGGAACTTCAGCTATGGATGTTATATATTATCCATGTAGAGGCATTATACATTGACAGAGCATTTTTTACATTACTGCTGGCAACCATTCCTGATTACGAATGTGACCGCTGCTAGTAATCTTGCATATGACACCACTAATATAGTACTACTGCATCTCTAATAATATTAGTAGTGCTGGAGGATCTCCATTGAACACAAGTAGCTCTTCCTACAAAAATGTCTGGAGACCGCTGAAATATAACATCTTTTCACCATCGCAACTATGAAACAAACAATGCTAAACCTTCAGGAACATCAACATTTTTTCAGTCAAAAATAAAATAAAAAAAGGTTCAATTCAATTGATTAGACATATCAGTGTGCATCTCGTCCTTTTGGTCTTCCTTCAGTTCCTTGGTGCTTTACCATGCTCCTGAATCCAGCAATGCCCAATCTGAAATCACAACTTATCAGATCCATGATTAACATTGGCAACATCTTACCATCCTCAGGACTTTTTGAGAAACATTTTCATAGTCAAAAGGAAAAACAGCTAAGGTACAATTCAATTGATTTGAGACATAATAATGCACATCTTGTCCTTTTAGTCTTTCTTCAGCCTCACGGGGCTTTACCAAGCACCTGAAACCAGTAATGTCCAACCTGAGATCCCAGGTTATCAGATCCATGACTTACATGGACAACATTTTAATAATGTTGCAGGACAAATCCCAGTTTTTATTCCATCTTCAAATCATAATTACTCTATTAGAAAACTTACGATTTGTTCTAAACAAAGAAAAAATCATTATACTTCCTAGGATTTGTATTAGACTTCACATCATGTACACTTCAACTTCCAGAGAGAAAAGTAATTCTTAAAAGGAAATAACTTGCCTACTTCCTATGTCTCTTCACAATTTAGCCAGCAACATCATCCTCCTTTCTTTCAACTCAGAAAATCTCTTTGGCGTTCCCTTTCCATACATTTTTTTGCTTCTTGTCTCAACCATGAACCCCCTCATTTCCACATTTGGAGACTGGATCCATTAGCTTTAGCAGTGGACATCTTTCTCCACTCATGGAACAAAGGCCTTCCACATGCATTTCCTCCCTTTCTAATGATATCAAGATCTCTTGCCAAAGTCAGAAGTGTAATCTACCATTTTTATAGTAACACATGTGGCAGTAAGTAGCTTGCATTTATGCTCCACTGATGAAACAAGATCTAAAATAAAATGTGATCATATCAGTGATATTCATAAGCTGTTGTATGTGAGATTTGATAGATGCATTGTAATGGGTCTCAACTGAAACCTGAGAGTTTCCCCACACTCAGCATGGTAACATTAATATATCTAGAGCCTGGTCTGCTAGCTAGATGACCAGGAACATAACCATAATGGTGATGTGTGCACTCCTTGAACTGCATCAGCCAAGGTGTTGTGTCTTCTGAAGCATATTATGGAGTAGAAAACTTATCTTTATCCATCAACTCCTTAATTTCTACATCAGAAAGATCCTGAACCCCAGGCTAATGTGGAAAGTAAGAGTAATTCCTTAAAAGTGGCAAAGGAGTGAGAATGTCTGTAAGTGTGACAAAGCCAAAGCATGTAATTTGCAGTATGATATGAGAAAGTGGTCTATTACTTGAAGTGGATAGTAGTCTACTTCTAGTAATAACACCACTTTTCCTTAAAATGTCCAGTTAGGTCTCAATATTTTAATCATGAGCTCAGCCATTTGTAAAGCATTTATCTGTGCAAAAACAATTGAATAGCAGAAAACACAACACAACAGAAATCCTGCTACAATTTATAAAAGTCTGATGTAGGGAAAAGGAGATATGATTTTCAAACTTTTAGATGTTTGTAGCACAAACAATGTTAAGCGCTAACTGCAGGTATTTAGCCGCACTCGACAGGGTAAGGCCGACCGTGACGGAACACGGGTCAGATAATGGGGTTAGATTTGCCCCACTGAAAAGTTTACCTTCTGACTGAAATATGTTTCTAGAGAAAAATCTAATTGACAAGTTCGTTGACTGGCTGGTTTTGAAGAAGGGCTTATCATTGTCATTGTTACCTGTCTAGAGTTCAGGATCTTGATGAGGGCCTCAGCTTTGATGGGAAGCTTGAAGCTTGTGGCTTCGACAGTTGGAAAGTACCAATCAGGCGGAGTCCAAAGTCTGTGCCCAGGAAGATGTTGTGTGTGGTTGGCTGCTCCTCAAAATCAGCCTTGGTCGAATCCCTGTACGTTCAGAGTTAGAAACTTTTCTGGAAGCCAAGCTTCTTTCAACAAGTTGAATCCGACCATTGATGCAAAGTTAGCAGATATGGCTCGGCGATGGCCTATTGGCAGCCTCTGGTTCTTTTTGGAAAAGGTATCTAAATATCAAGTTTTGCAGAAGAAAAGCCTACTCTAACATCAACCAAGGGGTCAGGACCTTGTAGGTACCACTTGGAGGGTTAGGACTTAAACTCCCAGAAGCCATCAGCAGGGTCCAAAGCATGCCCATTTGGAACTGGTCAGCTGGGCTCTTGAGTTTGCAGACATCTTGCAGCTATTGTGTTCTTGGAGCTTAGCAGAAGGTTAGCCAACTAGCCCTTGGAGTCCACTCTTCTGTCCTGTGTAGAGGTAGGAGTATTTCCAGCCCTTCTCCAGCATTCTTTCCACAGACAACCCTAGATGCACTCTTCTTTTTGAAGTCTAGGGGGTTCAACAGGTGTAATCATCCTGTCTTCCTCACACCCAGCAGTGTTCTAAAGAAGGAACTTGGCAGAGCCAGTTTTATGCCTGGCACTAGCTTGTGGGTGGGGAAAAATCCATGACCTAAAGGAGAAATATCCCAGGGACAATTCTACCCACTTTGATATCATTTCCTGGGGAGAGTTGGCCCTAAACAATCCCACAGTGCCCTGTTCTGCCAAAATCCAACATGTCAGAACCTTTCTTCTCCTGGTCTGAGCGCTGAATACATCTCTCAGGTGTATCTAGGAAAATGAGAATCCCACCCCCACCTGCAAACCAGTTCTGAAACAGGCTCTGCCCCTACTGGGAGTGGTGTCACTTTGGCTACTTGAACAATGTCAGGGGTAGACTTAGGTGTGAATGACATCTGCCTCTGACAGAAAAAGCTTTGAAGCTTTTGCAGTTTGTGGGCGCATCCCTCAGTTCATTCTGTCGGGACACGGTTCCACCTCCTTCTAGCCTAGTCCCTTCGGTTACCTTCCCTGGGAGCTACTCACACCTCCCAGCAGGCTGCCAGGTGACAGTTGTGGATTAACTCTGAAAAGGCTAGTAAACCATATAGGCAGGAAAATGCCAACCTTATAAAAGTAGCATTTTAAAATAGTAATGTAATATCCGCCTTGACCATTAGATTAGGATTTAAATTACAACTGATTTGAGTTATTGGATCATTGTTCTAGCAATTCTCAAACAGATGTCATGCATTATAAGGTATTATAATTAAACTCCTGCTTTCCTATGGGTATGGCAGAGCCAGCCTTACCACAGTGAAAAATGACTTTGGAAATGTTTTTACTGCCAGGACATGACTTAAAACAGATGTGCTAATTATTAAATACATGCACCCACCCTATGGACTTTTAGGACCTACCTTAGGGGTCATAACTCAGTAAAAAGGAAGGTTTACGCATTTCAGTCTGGCAAAAGGTTGTTTCTCTTTCTGAGAAGTTGCAATGATGTCTCCCACTATCTCACTCCTGGTCCCCTACCAAAGATCTGCAGTTTATCCCAATGCTCTCCAAATTTCCGGGGCCGTCTGTGATGGCACAACTAATTGAGGGTTTAAGAAGGCTGTGACTCAAACCTTCAGCACCCTACCAGTTCCCTCTGGTGTGCCCTAGGGCCTCACGGATCCTCAGAGGCCTCCAGTTGGTCTACCACAAGCGTGTCTGCCCTCAGTGCCTTCCGTGACTCCTGAACCTGCTTTGGGTTCAACTATGACTTTTGAGCCGACTCCATACCTAGCACCACAATTTATGGGAGTTCTGAAAATGTCAATGGGCCTTGCACTGCTGATGCCTTTAAAGGACACTCATCCTACAGGCATATTCAACTCCCAACTGAATATGTGTTGGCCAGAGTCGCTTCCAGCACTGTTCTGATGCTTACAGCCCCACTACACTCTGCCTCTGATAACAAAGTGCCTTTGCCTAGTAGTGGCCCTCCATTGTTCCAACAACTTTTCGGATCAGGTGCTGACCAAAGTCAGCCATCTTTTGGTGATGATGGTTGAGATAATATTTCTCTACAATATGATGAAGGCAATTTATATCTGGACCTACAAAAGGCCAGAGGGCTGGACACTTCCTCTTCCAAGGAAGAGTCAGCCTCTTTCACAATAGTCATCAGTTGAGTGATGGCAGTTCTGGATTTGCAGTTACCTTCTGTGGAAGTGAAAAACAGTGTCCTCACAGATGTTTTACAATCTGGACAGACCTCATCTGAACCTTTACTGTCATTCAATGAAGCCCTGACTGACACCCTCATTGGCGCTTGGGCTAAACCCTGCCCCTTACTACCTTGGAAACAAGTGGCAAGATGTCACAGATCCTCTCTTGGTGACCCTGCCTTCCTGATAAGCACCAACCTCCTGACAGCCCAGTAGGGCAGACATCTATAGGCAAGGTTAACCCTAATTCTTTTCCTGCAACATCCCAGACAGAGAGTTAAAAACATTTGGGGCATTTGCGAAGAGGTTGCTTTCATTAGATAACCTTAACCTTTGTCAGTCGAAGGCTGCTGTTTGCTGACTGGGTACTCCTAGGAGTTATGAGACATGTTCGCTGTGATCTTGTTTGCAGTCCCAGAAGAATTCTGCACCAATTTGGCACAGATCACTGTACATGGCCAGGATGTGGCCAAATTTGTCATACGGATGGGCCTGGACATAAGTGACTGTTTAGGCAAAGCGGTCGGAACTAGTTTGGTGCTCCAGGGCCGTGCATGGATGAGAGCAATGGGCTTCCCTTTTTGAGGAGAATGCCAACTGCACGCTTGAGTACTTCAAAGAAAGTAGAGGCACTGCCTGATCCTTGGTCCTTGCCACATCCCCCAGGCAGTATCTCCAACTATTTTGCCCTTTTTGGGGCATCGCTAGGGATTTTGCCTACATGCAACATCAAGACCCACCACACGAACAGCAGGCATGCCAGTCCTTTTGGGGTCAGGGTAGGGGATCCAGCAGACAAGGACCAGGCTCGTAGGGACTGCAAACATCCCAGTCCCTCACGCTACCAGCAGTAGCCTCCAAACCACTTTAGTTTGCTCCTAGCAGCACATGGCAAATCTGTTGGAAGCCGAATCAGTCATTTTCTCCCAAGGTAACAAGCCATTACTTTCAGTGGGTGGATCCTGCAGATAGTCCAGTAGGGCTATGACCTTCTATTCCTTTCTGTAGCACTACATCTTTCACACACATCAGAGCAGCTTTCAAACACCATTCATCCATTTTGCTGGATGAACTTCAGGCTCTTTTGAAGAAAAGAGCCATAGAAACAGGAAAGAGTCTGTCACTCAGAGATCAGATACTCACATTATTTTCTTGTGCTGAAATAGGGTTGAGTCTTCATCCTATTTTGGATTTTTGACCTCTCCATTTCCTTCTGTGAAGGACAAATTCAAGATGCTCAGGCTGGTTCAGGTTCTATCTGCACTGAATCCAAAGGACTGGATGATAGCACAGGACCTCTGGAACCCTCATTCCATATTCCTGGCCTCACATGTGGCTTGAGGTGGGATACAAACCTTTATGGTTTGCGGTGCTCCCTTTCAGCCTCACCTGTGCCTTTCAGGTGCTCACGAAGGCGATAGTGGTGGTGGTTGAAGAATTCCTTCTGAGGTTAGGACACCAGTCTTTCCCTTCATCTATGACTTCTTCAAGAGGATGACAAACCTCCTTACATTGGTGGGGTTCATAAGCACTGTAAACATCACTCTTTCTCAGAGTCTACCTTTCATCAGAGCAATCCTGGATACTGTGCCCTTTTGGGCATTTGCCAAAGATCAACAAATTCAGGACATTCGGGCTATGATCCCAGTGTTCAGCCTCATTCCTGGGTCACTGGGAGGGGGGCCCTAAAGCTTCTTGGCCTATTGGCCCCCTGGCTGAAAACACTGGGAAACACTAGACTATTACATTCCTCCCTACTCTACAGTGACTTTGCTTTCAGTGTTCTGCACCATCAGCAAAACTGACAAACTTCTTTATCCTTGTGTTGGGGCAAGGTTGAGGGTGTTGTAGATAATGTTGGTTGCTTCTGCATGGACGTTCAGGTGAGTGTCTCGGTGATGGCTCTTTGTGGTTGAATTATTTGATGTTTTTAGTGTGATGAGATGGCTGAGTGTCCTCTGCTTCCATACAGGTGTTGATATTGGTTTGTATACTTCTCCTCACACCCACATCTCGAGTTCTTTTATACAGGTTTTACTGAAGTTCTTCTCCTCTGGTCCCACTACTCTTTTGGGTGGTACTTCTTGAACCCAGAGAGTTTCTGGTTGCCATCTCCATTTGCTTTGTTGTGGTGACCAAAGTTCCTTTCCATTTGTTTTTCTCATATGGGGTTCTGAACCTCTAGCCTGGCCACCTGTCATTTAGAATTACCCTAGCACCCCTTTGAATCATGCTGTCTCTGGCAGGCATGTCATGCTTTGATGGTCCACCGATTGTTTAGTGCTCTTCCCCACTAGTTTTCTTCTAGTACAAATGTCTGCAGTTTCTGTGTTGGTATTGTCAGAAAAATACCCCAGAGTTTCTCCTCATGGGTGCCGCCAGAGTGCATTGTGTGACGCAATGGGTTGTCGTATGCCCCTATGAAGTTGTGGAGAGCGCACACTGGTTCTTTGACGTTTCTAAGCACTTATGTACTGGTACGAATAACCCTTGCTACAACACCATTTGCCTGAGGCCACATTGGTGTAATGCTTCAATGTATTATGTTTAGTTCACAATGCTTTTAAATTTACGCCCCTGAAATAGGGGTTCGTTGTCAGATCTTATGGTTGTGGGCAGGCCAAACACAGCAAATGTTTTCTCTAGCTTTGGTCTTGTGTGTTCAAAAGGTGTTGAATTAACTAGTTCAACCACTGAGAACTTGAAATGAGTCCATTAAGACAACATTTGTCATCTTTCTGGAAAACTCCAGATGTTTATGCTAATGAGAGTCCAGGTTGCAGTGCATGGTTTCTCTGGGATGAAGGAGCTGGCCTGTTGGTATCACTGTTGAGTTAGCACAAGAGGCACTGGGCTACTAGTGCATTGACTTGTCTATCCATACCTAGAAACCAAAATTGTTCACTTAGTCTCGCTTTCGTCTTAAAAGTGAGTTCATGGCCTTGGGGGCTAGTGCAACCATGAGTTCTTTAATGTCTCTTGGTACAACAATTCCTTTCTCATGGAGAACTAGAATATTGCTTGTCATGCTCAAGTCCTTGCACACTCACCACAGTTGTTCAAGGGTATTGTATGTCCTCCCTATCAAACATCCTGGTATTGGCGAGGACAGTAACCCATTTGTTCTGTCTGATTCCTTCTATTGCCATTCATTAGCAGCTATCTTGTGAAGCAGCATGGATGAACTCTTGCAATGTGAGGACTTGTAGGTAGGCTGCCTGTGATATAATATGTATGTACTGTTTGGTGTCTTTTGTCTGGTATGCCGTCTTGGTAGACTTGAAGTGTTGGTGGAGGATGCTGGAAGGTGCTCTTGAACAGGTGGACCCGGGTTTGTGGTATGTCACTACTCAGAATCTTCGCCCCATGAGTTATAGATGGAAGTGGGAACATCCCCATTTCTTTTTGCTAAGGCTTCTTGTTCGGCCTGTGCATATCTTGCCTATACCTCTGACAGTGCCTGATTGGTGAAGGCCAATGGTGTCCAGAGGTTCAGTTGTGTTGTGGTTCTAGGAATGCTCCCAGGCCAACTCTGCTGGTGTCCACAACCAACTTAGTTTCAAGAGTGGGGTCAAAATACACCATTGTAGGGTCATGGAGTAGGGCATCTTTGATTTTCTGGAAGGCTGATTCTTGTGTTTCACACTATTCCCACTTGGTGTGAATTTTTGTTAGTGTTTCTGAGGGGCTTGGTGAGGTTTGCGAGTTTGGGGATGAAACGCCTGCAGTAGTCGGCCATGTCCAGTAAGCTTCTGACCTAGGTGACAGATGTTGCACTTGTCGAATGTCTTTGCATTTCCTGGGGTCTACGCTGATGCCATCTGCTGAGAATATGTAATCAAAGAATTCATCCTTGCAGTCAAAGGAGGAACACTTGGATTTATTCCATGTGAGCCCTCACTCAGCCATTGTCTGAAGAATACCTTGTATATGTTCATAGTGTTTGTCTTGGAACTTGGAGTGAATGAATATGCCATCGCTGATGTTGATTACCCTGGGAAGCCTGGGCAGAGTCTCATTGATGGCATTTTGAAAGACTTCTTACGAGGATGAGATCCTGAAGTTTAGCCTTTTGTAATTCCGGAATCCCAGATGTGTTGATAATGTTGTGATATTTCTACTCGCTGGATCCTGGAATAGCTGGTGATACCCTGAGTCAAGGCCACTGGAATTATGAGATTGTGCGACTGCAGCATTTTTCGCTTACATGTAGATTTGCTGTGTTTGCCAGATAATCCATCACATGCTGCATAATCTTCAGATTTTAACGCAAAAAGTTGCTTTTGCAGCAAAATGTTCAAAAGTTACCAAATACACAGTAGCACATGTGTCAGAACTGTGGAAGCCCCTTTGTAAAGCTTGACTGGCCACATTATTTGTATATTTGGGTGTTAAACTGGTACTAATGAGGCACAACCTATGCCCAGACAGTGTTTACAAGTGTAAAAATGACAAATACTGAAACAATTCAATTATAAAAAGTGCTGAATTGTGCCACATTATTTACCCTTTCTTGCTGTATAATTTACTCAGTCTGCCTGATAATTTGGCCCTGCTTTGCTGCGCAATTTCAGTGGGCCTGCCCTGAGTTAAAGTCAAGCTTGGAGAACCCCTTAGCACCGATGAGGTCTGCAATGTTGTCATCCTTTGTTGGACGAAGTTGTGTTCCCTATTAATGGCTGGGATGGGGAGTCGCATGTCTATGCAGATTCTCACTGCTCCTGTCTGTTTGAGCTTTGGGACTATAACTATTGGTGATACCCAAGGCATGGGCCAGACACTTTATTTTTTTATTACTTCCAGCCTCTCAAGCCTTGCAAGTTGTTCCTCCACTTGTCTTCTTAGGTGGAATGGGGCGTGTTGATGCCTAAGGCCCACAGTTTTAACAGCCTCATCTAGGTGCAATTTGACACTGTAGTCTGTAAGACACCCAAGGCCTTTAAAGACATGTTTGAATTCCCATATGAGTTGATCATATGTTGATATGAGTTTGATCGTATGTATTTGCTTGACAAATGCGATTAGTCCAAATTCTTGTGCTGCGTGCCAGCTGACTAGGGTGTCTCCTCCTTTTGTGAAGACTTTGGTCTTCTGTTCTTGCTAGCTGATGCATCTCTCAAAAATACCAGCAAGCAGGACTGGTCTGTCGCATACACAAATATTCTGATCTTGGTTGATGCTAGGGCAGGTCCATAGACATGGTGGGGCAATGGGGGCCCAGCCAGGCATTCATTTGGACTGCCGCCCCAACTGAAAGGAAAGTTTTAGTTTTCATTATTAAAAACAACTTTAGTTAAATATAACTTCTGACACTGCACGTCTCAGCCTTGCTTGACTAACTATATTGAAACTGAAAGAACCTGGAGTTGTCTGCACAGCAAGACTGTAGGTAGGGAGAGAGGCGAGGGGGCTGGACCCAGCTAGCCTATATTTTTATCTGCTCCCCTCACCCCGTTAAATGCATCAGTTTTGCTGCTTGTTTTTTGTTTGCTTATTTCTAAATGAGAAAGCATTTTGGGACCATGAAATCACACTTCGAATAAAATAACTGGGGTGTGAGTTTAAATTGTCAGTCTTGAATGGCTGAGTAATTTATGGGCTAAGTGGGAGAGGTTGGGCCTAGGGACAGGCACAGTTAATATCCTTCATGTCTGCTCTTGGAAAACCAAAAGGACTGGCTGAGCCAGAGAAGCCAAAGTGAGTGTGGGGGTTTTGCTCACTAATTCAGATGAACACTGTCCCAAGTTGTTGAGCTGCTACCTAGTGTTGCTGCCACAAGCAGACCCATACTTCTCCCTGCACTTGCCTGGATCAGCGGAGTTGTCCTTTTCTGTTGGATGATGTGGAGCTCTCAGATCACCCACACAGAATACAGCAGAACCTCCTGCACATGGTGAGTGAGCCACATGAGTCTGACACAGACAGATGGGCAGATAATGATCTCTGCAGTTCATCCCAGCCAGGCCAGCGGCATAGCTATTAAGATGCAGAGGCACAGCGACCTAGAAGAATGAGGGAACTATGCATCGCAATTTCAACAGTATTTTATTACATAAAGGGGCTACAAAGGGCTTTTTCTCCTTTCTTATATTATGGCCCTTGGGGCCATTGCTTGTCACTGAGTCAGGCCTGCCCCAGTCAGTCTGTGCACCTACGGCAGCACCAGGGCCCATAGAATGTCCCACTCTGCTTCATCCTTCAGTTCATCAAAAGGCAAAACAGGGCTCCTTGCTTCATAGAGGTCATAGAGTGAAAGGCAAAGCTCTCCAGGTGGATGATGATGAACCAGATTAACAACGAAGCAGTCCAGCAATAAATATGCAAGCAAGATATTTAGAAAAAAGTAAATCTCAATGACTCCTCAATTACGTAGCAACAGTCACATTTTACAATATAAGGAACACAAGGTTGAAGGCTGTAATCATGACTCTCTGTTGCGAACAGCCTCCCACCAATTTGAAGAACACAATGGAGAAGGTCAGAGTATATGGTGAAATACTCAAAAATGTTAACCTTTACATAGTCTGATCATGGCTCTGTTCAGCATTCTGTTTGCACCACTACTTTGTGATTCTGTAGAGCATGAGAAAAAAATAGTAAAAACGTGCATCACTGGTACTAATAAATGTAAGTTTATTTTGTTGCTTGTTTCATTTTTATCACCACTTTTACCAGAGGTAGTCAGATTAAATAAACATGTGCTTTACAGTTCTGGTTCAAATTGCTATATGGATTCTAAGCTCCCAAAAGTGTAACATCGGTAGCTTGATGGAGCTATTCTTTACACCATTTTGTGACTTATTCTTCAGACGCAGGAACTCCTAGCCCAAAGTACAACATATACTCTAGGCATGGAGAGGTGCACCTAATAATATTGAACTTAAACTAACAGCAAATTGAGTCTTCAAAGTGGCACCTTCACTCACATATAGACTGGCGAGTGCACCAGTCCCAATACAAACTTGCCCCAGTAACTTTGCTCACCTAACTGCAGCGTCTCTTAGGCCAGCCACATAAACACACGGTGTGGTGAGGTTGCAAAGCCAGTTTCTACCAAACATATTTGCCTAATGAGTTCTATGATACTAATTTCACAGTATTTTGGAAAGAACACAAACAACCACCTCTGCCTTTGTATATTGTTTTTCAAGTAGCATTCACTTTTGATGTTGTTTAAAATAATGGATTCCCCCAAGTATTGATCAGGGATAATAACTGCATGGTTTTAAATCTCACCAAAATTGCAGCATTTTTCTCAGCATTTTCCAGAGATAGTAAAAAACTCACCCATGAAAAGTCTACGTTTGTTTTATCCAGTGCTTAATTTGTGCTTGTTGTTTCCGGTGCTAAGCACCGGCACTTATTTGTGAGGGCCGGGGCTTATTCTTATGCCTCAAGCATTTTGCTGCAAGCAAAAGACACATATGGGAAAGACGGAAGAAGGAAAAACGAAAAAGCGTCATAAAGGGAGAAAGTAGAAAATTGCAGGATGAGCTGAAGGGGCAGGGGTGGCCGTAAATGGATTGAAGAGGCCCGAGATGGCTTCAGGATTACGCTGCCTCAGTATTCAGTGCTGGCAGATTTAATTACAACAGCCTCGTGTTTAAGAGAAGGGCTTTGAGCACCGGCACCTCTTTATTTACAAATTAAGCACTGGTTTTATCCTTACCTGGGGTCATCCCCCCAAAAAACATATGCTTCTAGCTACGGCTCTGTGCTAGGGGAGGCAGCTTCTGTAGATGCTGGTATTGACTATGGTTCATTACTTTCATGGAGGCCGCCTATTGTCTAAGAGTGCTTGGACTGTTTAGCTATTGATTTCAATACAGCACACTGGCAGTGGTTGTGTGGAGGTTTGGGCCCATATTTATACTTTTTTAGCACCTTATTTGCACCGCTTTTTGACGCAAAAGCAGCGCAAACTTACACAAAATACAATTGCATTTTGTAAGTTTGTGCTGTTTTTGCGCCAAAAAGCAGGGGAATACCCTCTAACCCCAACCTGCTCAGGGTACTACCTAAGCATAATCACAAACAATAGCAGGCAGGGACAAATCAAATCATTAATTATACTAACCAAAGCACTCACTTTTGGTTAATCGGGTAAATTACTTTCCCATATTTATTTCATTGATTTTCAAAAAGCAGTGTGTACCTCAACAAGATAACATATAAAATCAAAAGTAATAACACATCATATTACTAACTAATTTCACAACACAGATTCTAAAAACTAAACACATACAATACATCGAAAAGGGAAATGCCCAACGGGAATACTCAAAAAGGTCACTATGGCTCGATTTACCATGTGATCCTGTCTTAAACAAATGACCAAGGAATTAGCACCCAGCTGTAAACACCTAACAATTTTTTAAGGTATTATGCAGTGCTTCTCATTATTGAATCTCTGAAATTAACAATTATAAATCCTTGGTCCCGCTAGACTAATGTCGACGCGTTTCGGCCCCATAACTCGTGGCCTCCTCAGGACAGTCGAAGGGCACTGGCACCTCTACAAAAAGTAACAAATATATTAAATATTAAAAACAAGAAATTACATTGTATTAATTCTTTATCTCTCTTATCATGTATAGAATAGCAAAGTCTGAATTTTATATTATAAAGAGAATTATCACTGGTCAGCACTATAGTTCTCACCCAAATAATAACTTATCATACAGAACAAGTCACTCCCAGTGCACTATTGCTGTGAAAACAAAACAATTACTAATCACCACCAAGCACCTCCAAGTGTTACTTGTGCATTCCCCAAAAAGGGTTAATCCTATTCCATATCGCCCGTCAAAAAACATACCTTTTTCTAAAACCCGAAGCCACGCAATACCAACCATCGGGACACCTTGCCTATTTGACTATTAGTGTTATCCCGAGGCTAAGGGAAGAAGGAAAAAAGCCCAAAATTAAAAAGAATTCACCCAACTTCATCTTATTAACAGGGGCTCTCTACTACAATTAAAATTTACAATACCGCTGTTCTTCTCTATTTAAGAAATCTTCTGGTTTTACTGGCCGGAAATGACACCACGCACTCGAATGCCTCTACCAACTGTCAAAACAAAATAAATAAGAAATTTCAAAGACTAGTGATTCAAGTCCTCAACCCACTAATCATTGCTCTTACTACGAGCGGTCATGCTCAAACAGCACTTACTTTCGGGGGAGCGTTTATCTTTCCTCACTCTAAGGCACGGTCCATGTCAGTATCTCGCTGCTGGCTTCGTATATGCCGAAGCTACGCGGGCGGCCGTATGTCGGCCATTTTTAACACGCTATCCAAGCAAACACTAGTCTGTTCTTATTTCTAAACAGAGTCTAGCGGAACGCGCCATGTTGGGGGGACACCATCCCTTCTTACACCTTATCTGGACTTCCCATGCGTCTTGTTTGTCCTAATCTCGGTCTCTTTGTCATTATATACAGATTAGGAACCCATTTACAGCCATGTCTCAATAACATTTATCATCTGGCACCATTATGGACAATATCAGGTTTTTCACTGTCATACTAAATTGGTTATCTCAAAAGTACATTCCCTATATATATTAGTCATATTTTTATACAATCAATCCATAATCCATAATCTTCGTGGACCATACTCATACATACAGTACTGTGATTTAAATTTACAAATTACCAATCCAATACAATAGCAATTATTGTCTAGATCAACAGGTGCGATAAAGAAGAAAAATTGAAACAATTGAAAAAGAAAAACATTAGGACACAATTACATGCCCAAGTGCTATTAGAGCATCTAAAAAACAATACTATTCCACAAGGTTTACAAGTAAAGAATATTCCTGTAATTTTCATAGGTGACCCGAAATATTTGACTCAGTTTAGCAGGGTCGGTACTAAGTGCTCAAGAGATTGGCTGGCTTTGTCGGTCGAAACTGCATTGAGAATTGGTGAGGACGAATTAAGAGAAATTGCTGCATTGGAACAAGAGATTTCCTCGGACAATTCTGTACAAAACTCTCAGCAATTATTGGAGACCGTTAATAAAACAATAGCTGAGTTTAAAACAAATATGATTAGTTTGAAAACGACAAAATTAGCCCGAGATATAAAAAACTTTGATGTCACAGTTGTGTATCCTTATTTAAAACCAGACTTTTATAATAATAATAACCCTAACAACTTTAATTTACAATACCGAACTAGATCCCGCCAAAAGTTCATAACTTTCTCAGATACTTCCTCAGATTCCGAGGCCGGAGGTCAAACGACATTCCCCTCTGGACAACCTTTTTTAGGCAGAGGCAACCGGAGGGGTACAAGAGGGGGAGGAATCCCCAGGGACCAATTCCAAGATCAGAATTTCTTCCGAACCAGGAGGAGAGCATACAGGAGGCAATAATGGAGTCTGATGACTTGATGCCTATTTACAATCTTTCCTCGTATCCTTTGTCTGATACAGAAAAACAAGTCTTGAGTAAAGGATTGTCCTTTGTTCCCATCAAAAACCAGGACCCCATAGATAGCAAAATAGAAGTGCTTAATTTTCTACGTAAAATTAGGTTAAGAGCATTTTTTGCCTCGGTGGCCCCTTCAGAAGAATGTTCAAACAGTGGGTTGAAACCTAAATCATTCTTCTTACCCGATAGGAATGAAATGCCGAAAGAAATTAAGGTTTTCGAGGATGTAGTTCTAAAAGAATTGGATTGCCTTAATACAAAAAAGGTATTTATTAAGGATAATTGTTCAAAAATGGAAAAGGAGGCCATCTTAAGTCTAGCTGAGAATAGAGATATTGTAATCAAACCAGCTGACAAAGGTGGGGGAATAGTCATTTGGAGTGTGGAACAATATAATAAGGAAGCCATGAGACAGTTAGATAATCGCACACATTACCGCGAACTGCCAGCGCATATACCCAAACAAGTACAACACCAGATTGAAGCACTGACACAGTCAGCTAAAGAACAAGGTTGGATCAGCAGAAAATAATTTGAGTTCTTAAATCAGAATGATGGTAGAACGCCCTGCTTTTATATCCTTCCTAAGATACATAAAAACATAGAAGGACCTCCAGGGAGACCGATAGTTTCGGCATGTGGCTCTATATTAGAGCCTCTTGCCCAGTTTGTAGATACTTTTTTGAAACCTTTTGTATTGAAGACAGCAGCATATGTACGTGACACAATGGATATTATCAATAAAATTGAAAACGTAATATTCAATGAGGAAAAACAGTTTTTAGTGACTTTTGATATAGAGTCGCTTTACACAAACATACCACAAGACGAAGCTCTGGAGATTATTAGACTAACTTTAAACAATAACATAGAGACAGTAAATACTCCCACAGACTTTGTAGTCGATTTAGCAACACTATGTTTAAAAAATAACTTTTTTAAATTCAATGATAAGCTATATCGGCAAGTTAAAGGAGTTGCCATGGGCTTCAGCTTTGCTCCAGAGATCGCCAATCTGGTGATGGACTTTTTTGAACAAAAATGGATATACGATCACAATAACCCATTTAAAAAACATATTGTTAAGTGGTTCAGGTATATCGATGATATCCTAATGATCGGGGAAGGTTCTGAATTAGAGCTGAGCTCTTTCTGTGATTGGCTTAATCAACGGACTGCTGATTTTAAATTCACGATGAACAAAGGTCAGACCAAAATAAATTTCTTAGATATTTGGATTCTGTCTAAAAATGGTAAATTGATGGTGAGTCTGTATAAAAAACCGACAGACCGTAATACATTATTACACTTCACTAGCGGACACCCGAGAGTGCTTAAAGAGAATTTACCATATGGACAATTCCTTCGGATTAGAAGGAATTGTACGGAGAAAGATGATTTCTTTTGGAATTCGGAAAAGTTAAAGAAAAAGTTAATCACTAGAGGGTATCCTAAAAAACTAGTTAAAACAGCCGAGAAAAGGGCATGGTTTACCCCTAGGGAAACTCTCCTTACGCCAAAAAAACTAATTAAGGAAATCCCGTTAACGTGTGTGTTTACATTTAGCCCAAAGGCTAATAAAATCCGGAAGATTATTGAGAAAAATTGGCGGATCATTAAAGATCTAAGCTTAGAGAAACCTTTGTTCTCATTTAAGAAAGCTCGCAGCTTAAAAGACCAGTGGGTACAAGCTTGTGTAAAAAATTTCGAAAAGAAAGAACAAAAGAGTTGGTTACAGCCTCCAACAATACAGGGACATTTTAAATGTGGGAAATGTACCGCATGCCAATTTACGCAAAACTCAAAGGAGGTAGCAATAAATGGAAGAAAACATACCCAATACGACTTCTCCAACTGCAACACTAAAAATGTGGTTTATTGTATATTGTGTCCTTGTAATAAAGCTTATATTGGACAAACAGCACAGGCAGTTAAAAGTCGAATTCTCCAGCACCGATCGAGAGTTAAATGTGCTATAAAAGGAGCACCGTTGGTTGAACATTTTCTAGAACATGGACATAAAGCAGATGACATTAAATGGACAGTGCTAGCAGTGGTACAAAACAAAACGGATGGCCCCGCAATGGTGACCAGATTACTTAAATTGGAGGCACGGCTGATTGAGAAATTCCAAACAGTCAGAAATGGACTAAATGACTGTGATGAAGTTTGGGCTCTCATCGGCAACTGAGATAGGATTTGGTTCCGCTTGATTATAGTGTTTTGAGCCTCCAGGGAAAAGGAAATGAACCCTTTGACCATGACGACAATTTTTAGTCCTTTAGGCTTTAGACATGTGTCAAAAGGATAAACTTCAATTCAGATGCTGTGAAAATCAGAGTTAGAAGAGTAGAATTGGAGTGATTTAGGATCCTTAGAAAAAGTGAATGTTACCTGTTGATCTAGACAATAATTGCTATTGTATTGGATTGGTAATTTGTCTCAAATTTGTAAATTTAGATCAAAGTATTGTATGTATGAGTATGGTCTACGAAGATTATGGATTATGGATTGATTGTATAAAAATATGACTAATATATATAGGGAATGTACTTTTGAGATAACCAATTTAGTGTGACAGTGAAAAACCTGATATTGTCCATAATGGTGCCAGATGATAAATGTTATTGAGACATGGCTGTAAATGGGTCCCTAATCTGTATATAATGACAAAGAGACCAAGATTAGGACAAACAAGACGCATGGGAAGTCCAGATAAGGTGTAAGAAGGGACGGTGTCCCCCCAACATGGCGCGTTCCGCTAGACTCTGTTTAGAAATAAGAACAGACTAGTGTTCGCCTGGATAGCGTGTTAAAAATGTCCGACATACGGCCGCCCGCGTAGCTTCGGCATATACGAAGCCAGCAGCGAGATACTGACATGGACCATGCCTTAGAGTGAGGAAAGATAAACGCTCCCCCGAAAGTAAGTGCTGTTTGAGCATGACCGCTCGTAGTAAGAGCAATGATTAGTGGGTTGAGGACTTGAATCACTAGTCTTTGAAATTTCTTATTTATTTTGTTTTGACAGTTGGTAGAGGCATTCGAGTGCGTGGTGTCATTTCCGGCCAGTAAAACCAGAAGATTTCTTAAATAGAGAAGAACAGCGGTATTGTAAATTTTAATTGTAGTAGAGAGCCCCTGTTAATAAGATGAAGTTGGGTGAATTCTTTTTCATTTTGGGTTTTTTTCCTTCTTCCCTTAGCCTCGGGATAACACTAATAGTCAAATAGGCAAGGTGTCCCGATGGTTGGTATTGCGTGGCTTCGGGTTTTAGAAAAAGGTATGTTTTTTGACGGGCGATATGGAATAGGATTAACCCTTTTTGGGGAATGCACAAGTACCGTAACACTTGGAGGTGCATGGTGGTGATTAGTAATTGTTTTGTTTTCACGGCAATAGTGCACTGGGAGTGACTTGTTCTGGATGATAAGTTATTATTTGGGTGAGAACTATAGTGCTGACCGGTGATAATTCTCTTTATAATATAAAATTCAGACTTTGCTATTCTATACATGATAAGAGAGATAAAGAATTAATACAATGTAATTTCTTGTTTTTAATATTTAATATATTTGTTACTTTTTGTAGAGGTGCCAGTGCCCTTCGACTGTCTTGAGGAGGCCACGAGTTATGGGGCCGAAACGCGTCGACATTAGTCTAGCGGGACCAAGGATTTATAATTGTTAAATTCAGAGATTCAATAATGAGAAGCACTGCATAATACCTTTAAAAATTGTTAGGTGTTTACAGCTAGGTGCTAATTCCTTGGTCATTTGTTTAAGACAGGATCACATGGTAAATCGAGCCATAGTGACCTTTTTGAGTATTCCCGTTGGGCATTTCCCTTTTCGATGTATTGTATGTGTTTAGTTTTTAGAATCTGTGTTGTGAAATTAGTTAGTAATATGATGTGTTATTACTTTTGATTTTATATGTTATCTTGTTGAGGTACACACTGCTTTTTGAAAATCAATGAAATAAATATGGGAAAGTAATTTACCCGATTAACCAAAAGTGAGTGCTTTGGTTAGTATAATTAATGATTTGATTTGTCCCTGCCTGCTATTGTTTGTGATTATGCTTTTGCGCCAAAAAGCGGCGCAAATGCGGCGCTAAAAAGGTATAAATATGGCCCTTGGTTTTTTATGTTAAACAATATGAGGAATACTTCCTCAGTGTCCTATTTGTCTGCCTTTGACTTGTGGAGTCTAGGTGGTTGTTGGCGGAACTCTCTGTGGTCTCCCCCCCCCTAACGGGGGCACAAACCACAGTCCAGGCTCCACTCCATCTTTCTTTGTGCCCACTGCTCCAGATTCGGGTGAAATAGTTGTTCTTGCCACACTTGGTGCACGTTTTGCCTTGTGCTAGGCACTGGGAATGTGGGTATGATTCCCACCCACAGTAATCACAATTCCAGATTTGGCCTATTTGCTGTAGTGGCAAGCCATGTTTTTCACACATGGTCTATGGAGATGGAGACCTTTGCCAATGCTTTTTCCATTTGTCTTGCTCTGATGTGGGACAGCTTGTGAGTTCTCACAAGCACAAGCATATCTAACAGTTTTATTTCAGACTTTTTTCATGGTGAGGCATTGTAGCACACTTGATTTGCAGCCTTGGATGATTTGTACATGTCTCTCTTTCTGAGGGTCATCTTGTGTGCAAATGCTCACCATTTCACGCAGTTGCACGTAAAACTAATCGATGGATTTGTCATCTCACTGGCAGACTGGCTGGAGCTTGAATCATTCATTGTTGGGTTGATCTAGGGGCCAAATGTACATTATGTTTGGCCTCCTCATCGGCGTTTACCAAGTATTTGAGTAGCTCGAACGCTTCTTCCCTGGTGCAGTGCAGCTGTAAAAAGCGTGTTGATGCATGTGGCAGGGCTTTTGCTTTTGGCCAATTGTTTTCCTGTTGCTGATGCGTGTATCCTGCACATGGAATGTAGCATGGGTGCTTCTCATTGTCAGGTAATAGTCTATCAAGCTTGGCAGCTTGTCTTTCAATTACACATCTTCCCGGCCAGACGGCAGGGAGGCGGGCTCAGTGCGAAAAGTGCACCCTCCTTGTGTTGAAGAAGGCTGAGTTCTTCAGTGAGAGCCCATGAAGGACTAACTGCCCACCTGAGCTGGTAGCATGGTGGGGGTTGCACACAGGCTCTGCAAGTCAGATGTAACAAAGACGACACCGCACATGTTCCTTGTCACCAGTGTGGTGCGTGTGGGCCTGTGAAGGTGACGGGGTGCGGGGTGGTGCTGTTGTAGGAGGCTGGCCTGGCTTGTAGTGGGCACCAGAGGTACTTACACCTTGTGCCAGGTCCAGTTATCCCTTATTAGTGTAGAAGAGGTGTTTCTAGCAGCTTAGACTGATAGAAGGTAGCTATGGCAAAGCAGCTTAGGTTGAACTAGGAGACATGTAAAGCTCCTACTATACCACTGGTGTCATATGCACAATACCATAAGAAAACACAATACACAGAAGTACTAAAAATAAAGGTACTTTATTTTTATGACCATATGCCAAAAGTATCTAAGTGAGTACCCTCAGTATGAGGATAGCAAATATACACAAGATATGTGTACACAATACCAAAATATGCAGTATAGTAATAGAAAACAATGCAAACAATGTATAGTTACAATAGGATGCAATGGGGACACATAGGGATAGGGGCAACACAAACCATATACTCCAAAAGTGGAATGCGAACCATGAATGGACCCCAAACCTATGTGACCTTGCAAAAAAGTGTTCTCACACAGAAATACCGCAAACAAGCCTTGCTAGCTGCAAGGGTCGTGGTAGAGGTTTTTGGGTGCTGTTGGGGACCAGGGAGAACCAGAATGTCGGCCCTTGGAGGAGGAGACAGAGGAGGCGCTCAGCAACTCACAGAGCCCTCACAGAAGCAGGCAGCACCCGCAAAAGTACCTGAACAGGCACTTGGAAGGAAAAGTAAACCAGAGTCCACTCGAAGTCACAAAAGGGAGTCCCACGACGCCGGAGGACAACTCAGAAGGTTGTGCACTGCAGGATAGAGTGTCGGGGACCCAGGCTTGGATGTGCATGCAGGAAATCCTGGAAGAGTGCACAGGAGCCGGAGCAGCTGCAAATCACGCGGTACCCAGCAATGCAGTCTAGCGTGGGGAGGCAAGGACTTACCTCCACCAATCTTTGACTGAAGAGTCACTGGACTGTGGGAGTCACTTGGACAGAGTTGCTGAGTTCCAGGGACCACGCTCATCAGGCTGAAAGGGGACCCAGAGGACCAGTGATGCAGTCTTTTGGCGCCTGCATTAGCAGCGGGAAGATTCCGTCGACCCACTGGAGATTTTTTCAGAGCTCTTGGTGCAGGGAGGAGGCAGGCTACCCCCAGAGCATGCACCACCTGGAAACAGTCGAGAAAGCAGGCAGGATGAGGCGATACAAGGTTGATAGTAGTCGTCTTGCTACTTTGTTGCGGTTTTGCAGGTGTCCTGAGCAGTCAGCGGTCGATCCTTTGGTAGAAGGTGAAGAGGGAGATGCAGAGGAACTCTGGTGAGCTCTTGCATTCGTTATCTGAAGAATTCCCCAAAGCAGAGACCCTAAATAGCCAGAAAAGGAGGTTTGGCTACCAAGGAAGGAGGATTGGCTACCAAGAGAGGTAAGAGCCTATCAGAAGGAGTCTCTGATGTCACCTGCTGGCAGTGGCCACTCAGAGCAGTCCAGTGTGTCCCCAGCACCTCTAAATCCAAGATGGTAGAGGTCTGGGACGCACTGGAGGAGCTCTGGGCACCTCCCCTGGGAGGTGCAGGTCAGGGGGGGTGGTCACTCCCCTTTCCTTTGTCCAGTTTCGCGCCAGAGCAGGGCTGGGGGATCCCTGAACCGGTGTAGACTGGCTTATGCAGAGATGGGCACCATCTGTGCCCATCAAAGCATTCTAGAAACTGGGGGAGGCTACTCCTCCCCAGCCCTCACACCTATTTCCAAAGGGAGAGGGTGTTACACCCTCTCTCAGAGGAAGTCCTTTGTTCTGCCTTCCTGGGCCAGGGCTGCCTGGACCCCAGGAGGGCAGAAACCTGTCTGAGGGGTTGGCAGCAGCAGCAGCAACTGCAGTGGAGACCCCGGAAAGGCAGTTTGGCAGTACCCGGGTACTATGCTAGAGACCTGGGGAATCATGGAATTGTCCCCCCAATGCCAGAATGTGATTAGGGGGACAATTCCATGATCTTAGACATGTTACATGGCCATGTTCAGAGTTACCATTGTGACGCTATACATAGGTAGTGACCTATGTATAGTGCACGCGTGTAATGGTGTCCCCGCACTCACAAAGTCTGGGGAATTTGCCCTGAACAATGTGGGGGCACCTTGGCTAGTGCCAGGGTGCCCACACACTAAGTAACTTTGCACCCAACCTTCACCAGGTGAAGGTTAGACATATAGGTGACTTATAAGTTACTTAAGTGCAGTGGTAAATGGCTGTGAAATAACGTGGACGTTATTTCACTCAGGCTGCACTGGCAGGCCTGTGTAAGAATTGTCAGAGCTCCCTATGGTTGCCAAAAGAAATGCTGCAGCCCATAGGGATCTCCTGGAACCCCAATACCCTGGGCACCTCAGTGCCATATACTAGGGAATGATATGGGTGTACCAGTATGCCAATGTGAATTGGTAAATTTAGTCACTAGCCTGTTAGTGACAAATTTGGAAAGCAGAGAGAGCATAACCACTGAGGTTCTGGTTAGCAGAGCCTCAGTGAGACAGTTAGGCATCACACAGGGAACACATATCGGCCACAAACTTATGAGCACTGGGGTCCTGGCTAGCAGGATCCCAGTGACACATAACAAACACACTTACAATATAGGGCCTTCACTATGAGCACTGGGCCCTGGCTAGCAGGATCCCAGTGAAAACACCCTGACATATACTCACAAACAGGCCAAAAGTGGGGGTAACAAGGCTAGAAAGAGGCTACTTTCTCACAAACTTCCCCCTCCTCCAAACGAAGGACAATAAGGCTAACCTTGGCCAGTTGAGCCTTTATTGTCTAAGTGGTGATAAGTGGAGAGTAGCTCTGCAATAGACTGGTTACTCCCTTTATCATCCACTATATGGTTACTTCCCTGTGGGGATGTAAACCACCCTGTTTGAAGTTTTTTAGCTAGCCAACAATGTGAAGATATATTCTCAGAGTTCCTATCAGTAAGTTTTAGTTTAGAACAGTGCGAATTGTCCACTGGACCTATTTCTAGTGATGAGAATGCCAGACAGGGATGCTGTCTCATTAAAGCCACAGCTGGGCAAAAACATTGTCCATATGGCTGTAAGAGAGGACAGGTATGCTGTTTCTCTTGTTTTGGAGCAGGGCAGGGCTGCTGTCCTATGAGCTCCACACTAGGGCAGGGCTGCTGTCCTAAGTGTTTTGAGGCAGTGCAGGGTTTTTGCATTAAAGTTTATCTGGGAGGGTTGGAGGGATGCTCCATGTTAACTAAAATGATGCTGTTTTCCTCACCAATATTAGTTATCCCACAGAGAGGTACTTTTACCTCAGGGAGTTCAGCTGTGCTAGCTGATGGTTCCCTTGGTACAGGTGCCAACCCAGGAGAGGTTTCTCCTACCACAGGAATGATATCCTGAATGGCAGGGTGGTTAGGAGATACTGTGATGGCCTTTTTACCTGTTGTTGGAGAAGGATCCTGAGTTTTCAGGCCTGTTCCTCTCCTTTGCTTTTTCATTTCAGTAGAAATGAGAGGAAGCAATTCCTCAGGGATACCCAGCATGGCTGTATGGGTATAAAACCCTACCTCAGCCCAACCTGAGGTCTCTAGGTCATTACCTAACAGACAGTCTACAGGTAAGCTAGGTGATACCACCACCTACTTAGGGTCAGTAAATCCAACCCAACTAAGCTGAACTATAGCTAAGAGAAGAAACTTAGTGGAGTTATGGACATCAATAATCTTGTACTGTTGTCCAATGATGTGTTGTTCAGGAGGCACTAGGTTTTCAGTCACCAAAGTGATACTGGCACCTGTGTCCCTGTAGGCCTGGGCCTCAACACCATCTATTGAAACTGTCTGCCTGTACTTATCCATTGTAAGGGGACAAGCAGCTAGTGTGGCAAGGCCAATGCCACTAGGTGTGACAGAAACTGTCTTGGGACTGACTACCCCAGTTTCTA